>NC_137455.1:365067134-365667134 GCF_964235325.1 Thermobia domestica
TAAAGAGAGTTAAAGTGTTCCCATAGAAAGGTAACACAAAGTTGTCACTACTCCCAACGCAATATCCCTACCCCGTAACAGATTTTCACTCACACATTCTCCACCCTAACCCAGCATCTCTACTAACTGCACAACAGGGCCAGGCTCTGAGTAACCACTTAACCTACTCTTTACCTCAGTAACAAACGCTTCCAATTTTCATTTTCTCAGGAAAAACTTCTCGCGACCCACCAAAAAAAAAACAGCCCGAGACACACCAATGGGTCGCGACCCTCACTTTGAGAAACACTAATAAAGAGCGTAAGCAAAGATGTAAAAAATGGAAAAATAAGCTGCTGAAAATGAAAGGCTAAAAGAAAATAAATAAATAAATAAATACATAAATAGAATAAAATGTAATATATTAAATCTTTCAAATACGGCCAATAAAAGACCTAAAATGATATACGAAGTATTTTTATGATTTTGGAAGTAATTGAAAAACCAGTTGAGTTGAGTTGATTTTGAGTTTAACATTCCGTTCATCAGCGAGGCAATATGGGACGTGGACATACTGAGTAACGTGGAATCCGAACCACATGAGCTCCCGCCGGGAATCGAACCCGTGTCTCCCACGCCATAGGGCGTGCACGCTAACCGCTCAGCCACGAAGGAGCTTGAATTGAAAAGCCAGTTGATTAATTTCAAACATAATACCTGATGCTACCGAAATTAATCAACTAATTGAAAAAACAGTTGATTAATTTCGGTAGCATTAGATATTATGTTATTTATGTTATAGTTACTATTGTGTGCTTATTCGTACCCGAGTAGCTATCGCACATGTTCTCTGTTTGCGTGGGTCCGGGTTCAATTTTCCGTGAGCGTACTATCTTAGGAATCTACTTTAAATAGTAGGTCCTATATTGTATAGTCTCAATGTTGAAAAGCTCTTTAAAATCCAATCAATCAGCTACCATTTTCATTATCATCATCATCACCATAGGATTCTGGTATTACTGAGAGGTCATGTAGTGCAAACACGGAAGCTTTAGTAAACCATGGTCCTCAACTAACTTCTTCGTTTGATCTAACATTTTTTTTTCTAATTTTAAAATCATCAATGTTTTTTGCTTCTTCCTGTTTTTCCTTTCACCATACCATCCGCCTCGCAAGATACAGTTTCTTCTGACCACTTTTTGCACTTCATTTGTTTTTCGTTATACACAGTAAGTTTTCTTTTTATATTTTTTCACACTGATTGGTAGCTAAAGTTAGATTAGAATTACTATATATCGAAGGATTTGCCAAAGAAAAGAGGACCGATTCTTATTTGCTGCGGAGTGTATTCATGACTTGTTTCCCGATCGGCAACAGCACCACACGCCACTGATAAGTAATAACCAGCCTTCATTCACGTCTTGTGGTTTACAGAAAATAGAGCTGCACAAATTTGGATTGTCAGCTGTATTTCATCAATATATCCACAGATGAGGTCTAAGTTCTGCACATTTCTCCGGAAGTACTTCTTTATATGAAACAAAAATTTTAGAAACCCAAAAATGGATCAAAAGATTGCGATCTTGACCAATAGTTAGTTTTTGGATCAGGGGTCACAAAATTTTTGAGCGGCTCTAAATCAAGTTTCCATATTTTCTACGGAATAAGCAGATCATGCTGAGACAAGCGATAGTTTGGGTTAGTCTACAATAAAATTTTTGATTGAAATATATTGCATCTTTTGATCCAAAAAGAAACCGTTCAGTAACATTAGTTGGTACGCTTCTTAATGTTCATATGGTGGCTGCTTCAAAGTCCGCATTGAATGTTTGTCCATACAACAAATATTGGGCTGCTGTAATTCTCTTAGCTATGTGTCAGCTTGTCATATACTTTTATGTGAGTAGTGTATTCACTCAATAGTCTTCGGTTAGTTTTTAGCCTCAATATAAAACATTAATCTTAAATTTGATACAAACATGATTAACAATTCTCAATTGTTACAACTCATATTTTTTAATGTCCTCGAAAGGAAATGACAGCAATTGCCGCAGGTCGCAATTGTCAAATATTCCTTACTGAGAATAATGTTGTCCCTTAAAATGTTTTCTTTATTTTCCTTGTCTATGAATCTAAAATTTTGGCCTATTGATTGAGAGTGCGA
This sequence comes from Thermobia domestica, assembly GCF_964235325.1. Taxonomy (NCBI): domain Eukaryota; kingdom Metazoa; phylum Arthropoda; class Insecta; order Zygentoma; family Lepismatidae; genus Thermobia; species Thermobia domestica. Next base: position 365,069,278 of record NC_137455.1, read on the forward strand.
AATCCAGGGGAATGGAGCGGTTTCTCGCACTTAGTATTTCTGAAAATAATAATCCCCACACTCTGTTAATAGCTTAGAGGGGGGCGGTTGGAGTTTGCTAATTAATCAATGTGATTCATATGTAATTATCATATATGTATTTTATATGTAATTAACCTCTTAAGCGAGTAATTTGTCACCGGTGGCCAATAGCCTGTTGGGGAACTTTTAAAGCTTAATTTAAGAAAGAATATTTATATAATAATATTGCTTTATTAAGTCTTTGAAACAAATAATAGTACTAAATTTTAACTATATATTATTTTAATATAACCTACTCCAATACAACCCACATGAACCATCATCATCACACACATGTCAGTTTGCCAATTTTCAGTAGTTGCTTTGCGTAGCGTCACGGATAATCTAACCTTTGTTGGGGCAACCGCTTTTTGGCGTCGCGAAAGGATCTTATCTTTTTCTAGGTGTTTATGCCGCGTATGAGCGTTGCATTTTGGGGAAACTTCTTGTCATGCATTGATCATATTTTGCTCTGGGTTTTCCTGCTATCTATTGAGCATATTTTCAGTGGGCAACTTGTTAGTCATTTGTCAAGAAAAATGGCTGCCTCTACAAGTTCTGCTGCTAATTCCTCTGATAGAAAACGAGTTCGTGATGATGATATTGCACCTCTTCTAGATAAATTTCCTCGATCGTTGCAAACAAACGGTGGCCTCGCACTACCGAATTCTACCCATTGTGTTGGTACTTGCACATAACTATCCGGCACGTCGTTGTCGAATTCTGTTTCACTATCACTGTCAGTAGACTGATATTCTTCGGAATCACTTGAACTTTCACTTGTGATTGATAATTCATCTAGGATTGGTGCAATATCATCATCACGAGCTGCTTCCTTGATTTTTCTGTTTCGAGTTGCTCCTACTCCAGCTTTTCCTTTAGTTTCTCTTTTTCCTTTTGTTTCCTCATTCTTTCTTGGTAATTTAGGTAACTGCGATGAGCCATCTGAGTCATTCTGATGAGTTCTTGACTTATAGAAAAAGCTGCTAGGTTGCTTCTATATTTCTTCATTCCGTCGTACACAAGTCTTGCATTTAACATTCTCTCTGACATGCTTCTTGGTTCTTCAGACATGACTCTCCTTGAGGAAGAATACCTACGTTCAACGTCAGAATTTTCATGGGACAGTGTCAAGATGGACTTCCCTATGTTCATGACAGTACAATACTTTGGTGAGCCACTAGCGTTTTACACTGAGAAAATCTTATTCCAGAAATGGTCGACTCTCTCATTCTCTTTATACTATACTGTTTCTAATTTGAACAGCTTCCACTCATCCAAAAGAACATCAACTGGAACTTTACATGGGATAGATGAACGAGAAATATCTGTAATGTCACTGTCACTGGTCACTTTCCGATAATCTATAGGGTGCACACAACGACACCATTTCATGATGTTCTTTTCGAAGATTTTGCATTTTTCGATCACATGTTTCCCAACTGCCTTGTAATGCTTCTGCATACTTGAAACAAACTCTGCTGACTATTTACTAGGAAGCGTGCTAACCACTGAGGAAAGTTTCTCACCAAACTTCACTTTCTTCCATGGCAAAAGATTTTCAGGACTAAAGACTTCGTCCTTTAATGTGTCGAAGCGTTCTTGAGATTCTCGCATGAAAACCCTACCAACTATCTTCAGAAGAACGGTGTTAAGCTCGTTGTACAGCATGTGTACAAGAGGTTCTTCTTTTCGGAACATAGTTAAGAATGGTGTGAACAAAGCTGCACTTTCGCATACAAAGCCCACGTTTGCTTTCACAATGGTTCCCTTTCTTCAGCACCTTGGAAATCGATACGAAGTTTGAAGCGTACATCACGCTGCTTTGTTTTTTCGGAATAAACTGGCAACAGCGGGCAACACTGTCAACCAGCGTGATGGAGCATCTTGATGAGACGATGCCTTGGTGTTCCTGTCTTTTCCTGAATTCTTTCAAAATCATCCCACCGCGATGGACATCCATAGAAAAAAATTGTAAATCATGATGACAAGATTACAGATATCTGAAAGCCTTTTCTGAACCCATTATGAATGATATGAATATTGCAACAACCAGTATCAGAAATATTTTACACAAACTCAGATGTGTTTCTGAACACTTTCTTGTTGATATTTGGTCCATCACTTCCCAACATAAGAAGATTATTGGGTAACAAATTGTATAAATCCAGCACTTCATACATGTACATTTGGATGTACTCACCTTTTGCGTGTCCAATGAAAAAGAGAGTACAAGTGGCGTACCATAACCTGCTGTAAACCTTGGTTAATTTTAACATATAAAAAGACCAATAAATAAAGTAATTCACTTAGAAAAAGTAAATTCGTAGATTCAACAAGTTAGAAGCAGGCTCTTCCCCAGAGCGGATTTACTCCCTTCCAGAACACCCGTAAGGAGGGAATGTACACAATGAACAGAAATTCAAACGCAGGTCTGTTCATAAACAACGTGTATCCTCAACATGCTCTTCAAACAGTTTTACTAGGCTTTTTTTTTTTTAATTTATAGGCTACAACACTGGAAAAGTTGCAAATAGATGCAAATACAGTATAGCGTCGATTATCCGAACGTCGGTCAACCGAACGACTGCTTAACTGAACTGTGTACTCGCTCGCACCTGTTACTCTCCCACCCTACCGTCCATCATCCCCTTCACTCCCAAATCAAGTTTCCCACAGTAGTCGCCGCACTGAGCCACCGCTGGCGGAACATTGCTTCTATGGGGCCTTCATAAGGCGCTCCTGACCGGCCAAGCCGCCAGTCGCTGTGTTTCAACAATCAGCACACTTCTGTCGGTTTAGCACTGGCTGTAGAAGTACAGTACAGTACAGTACAGTTCGATTATCCGAACAAACCAGTTTTCCGAACAACCATGTCCCCCAATTACTTCGGATAATCGACGCTCTACTGTAGTTGCAAAATAATGAAAATAGTTGCTAAATAGTTGCATCCATGAAAAAAGGTTGCAAAAAGTGGCAAATAGTTGCTTGTGGGGAGCCCTGAGTATATAATTTAATAATTATGAATGCTCAAATACCTTAACTTTGTATACTGAAAGATTCTAGTATGAAGGGTTTCTTTTCGGCACCCTGTATTAATTAGATATTCTGTTGGCAATATAGCCATTTCCATTCCTTTACCTTAAAAATCAGTCAAATTACTTTTCCGAAAAAAAAAAAAACTACTTTTTGCAATTATGGGTTGTATAGATATAATAAATGTATTGTTTTGCCTTTCTCAGATGTTCTAATGTTTTTCATATTACGAACTGTTACGGCAAATACCTGACCACCCCTATCTCTTTCGGACCCAGATGGGCAAAGTGGCACACACGGGTGTCACTTTTTTAATCCATTTCTATGTGGACACTAATTAAGATATCGGGATAATTTTTTTTGACCAAATAGGGTTGGATCATAGTTTATCATATTAGTTCCTTTTTCTTCTGAGTGTCGAATTTCCTTGTCAAATTTCAGCCCAAAGTAAAAATTCGAGAATTTTCGAATATTGAATTTTCTTTTTCTTTTTTCTTGTAACTTACTTCGCTGTAGAAAGATTTCCTTAAGACTTGTCAGATAGATACCTCGGATAGATACTTAATTGTTGACATCAATTGGATCTTCTCGCGTGCAGTGTAGCCAACTAGGAAAATTAATATTTTCCTAAATTTCGGCAAAAAAATTAGAAATTTTCGAATATTTTGTTCATAAATCCGTATCTACATGTCCGAGCACAACTTACGCCAGTCGAGCATTGGTCCTTACTGAACAAAAGCGGGTACAGATCGTTACAATGGGGTAATTGGGGGTTACAATGGGTTAAAATTCGTTTTTAGGTTCTAACCCTTGATTTTTCTTTCTCTCTTTGTATGGCAGCCAGAGACTTCAGGTTTTCACTGTACTTTGCCAACATATCAAAGAACTTTTTAAATGACTGAACCAATGTGGCAACATTGGTGCCAGCTACAAAAAAATCTTGAAATTCGGTTAGGGATTTTTTTTTTTTTTTTTGTGAATTTTCACCCTTACATTTGCCTTAATAATTTCCTTCCTATTGGCAGCACTGCAATGTAACTTACACCAAAAAATACACACATCCTTCTTCTAAACAAGAAGACCTTAACCATGCAATCGGCTAAATAGTGTTTGAGCAATAAGTCACTAACTGAAAATGTAGGAAAACGCCAAAAATGACCTGGCTCCGAAAAGGTTCTTTCTCACGTGTTCTAATGTTTTTCGTATTACAAGCTTACTTCAAACCCAGGCCCACCCCTATAAGTATTGCACAGGAAAAACATTTGTGTTGGATACATCATTGGAACCAAAGGCCCCATTCAAGTGAGATATTTCACATGTAAGGTGTACTTGATGTGACCTGAAGAACACTTTTGAGTACATCGAAAAGGAAATTATTAAAATAACGTTAGACAGAATTTTCCAGATGTGCTAAATAACAATCCGGGCTGGATTATTACAATTATTTAATTTGATTTAAAATTAACGTTCCTTTTTTAGTAACAAGGATTGAGATCCGGGACATGTACACATGAAATTCGGCATATGTGTTACTAACTAGGGAAGTACTAGAAGTTGTACGCGGGGATCTGCATGTGTTATATATCGTTGGAAAGGTCACACCAAGTACACCTTACATGTGAAATATCTCGCTTGAATGGGGCCTGTAGGGGGCGTGACGAAATTTGAAGATCAGAATAAGGCACGCTCGGAAATATCAGAAAATACGACGTTATTATGTAATTGTTTTGAGACGTTGTATTTATAGGTTTAAAAGATAGCTAAATACGAATCTGACATCAAATGTTTACAAATCAAAATGGCGGACACAAATTACAAAACAACAAGACATTGATCTGAAATTGGGTACATAGAGACATTCAATGTTGCTATGTATGAATCGGATACCAAAAGTGTAAAATTCAAAATGGCTGATAAAACATGATGGACAAAATGCAAAAAAACCGCGGAACTGAAAACAGATAGGTAGAGGTTTTCGTAATCGCTGAGTACGAATCCAATGTTAAAAGTGCAAAATGCAAGATGACGGTACAATATAGCGGAAAAAAGTTAAACAGTACAGAATGTGAATTGAAACGAGCCTGGACTCCGTCTCGATCTCGTTTCGATTTGGAAAAGCACATCTCGATATCGAATTAGAGACGAGACAGAGACAAGATTGAGACTAGTCTCGATGTCGGTACCATCCCTACACATAAGAATGGATATTTGTCATACATATGGCTTACAAGTGTACACGGGCATAATGTGAAACTGGAAAGACAGTTATGGAAGCTTAATGATGTTTCAGAGTCTGAAATTCAGACTCCAATGCGCACTTTTCAATGTTATTGTTCGGATCTTGATATCTGCAAATAATCGCAACGTACCTCCAGGCGCCATTCAAGCGAGATATTTCACATGTGAGGTGTACTTGATGTGACCTTTCCAGCGATATATAACACATGCAGATCCCCGCGTATCACTTCTAGTACTTCCCTAGTAAGACACAAAGGGAATTGGTTTGCCTGGACACAGGATAGTGCTTTGATTTTTACAACGATGGGACTTTGGTTTGTTAAAATCATAAATATGGTTATTGTACTAAACGGAGTAAAATGTATAGTTTCGGATTACATACTATACTTCGAAAATACATCCTCCACGTTTTCTATCGACGCAGTTGACAAAGAAAATTTTACACATTCTCAACTGACAATTCTAAGTTACGCCTTACCCAGTAAAACAGGCAACCATTCCTTGTAAGTAATATGTTGTATCTCAGCAATAACTATTCGCCTGGTTTCCTGGTATATTCTTTCGTCACTCCATTGGGGGTTTAAATAAGCCAAAGCTTCTGCAATGCGATTATGTTCTCTGAGGAGAGTGACGTGAAGAACTGTTAATTGTGGATTTTGGTTGATCCGAATGTCACCTGTGGAGAGAAATAAGTAAACAACTGAAAACATATATATTCGAACTGATTACATATTCGACCTGATTGCGTATTCCCATAAAATCTACAATATTCTTACAAGGGAAGTTCGGGAGAAAGCACTCGCCTGCAGAGGAACTAAGCATGCTATTTGAGAGACCAATTTATGCTCATTACAACAAGCTAATAAAGTTCATGTACTGTTGAGTACTTTTCGAGAGATTCAACATTAAATGCACGATGCGCCTTCTATCGACTTACCGTTATTATGCAGCAGTGGCGGATCCAGAGTGTGGCGATCGGGTCAATTGCTCCCCCAGAAGAGGAAACTTCTTTTAAATTTTATATATAAATAAAACCCATCCCAGAGTTTGGAGCTCTTAAAAGTAGCTCTAAGTATAAGTATTACAACCCCCCCCCCCCCCCGAGAAGTTCGTCCTGGATCCGTCCCTGTTATTCAGTTTTGATGGTTTGAACTTGCTACTGCTTGTTCACTGGGATGGCAAAGACGTAATGGTTCAGAATATACCAAAAAGTTTGTCCACGATTTGTACAACCATTTGGTGTGTTTGGATTCCGACCAATCAAAGATTATGGCAGGAGATTTGCAGTGGCGGATCTAGAAGTTAAAAATTGGAGGGGCCAACCAGACCCCAGACTATGATAGGTATAGGGGTATATTATGAGTTTACTATGAACTTACAAAAATATGTAAATAATAGCTTCAGCTTTAATTATTATTGTCACTCAAAATACTGGGGGGGGGTAGGCTCCCCCGGCCCCGGGCTACATCCGCCACTGGACATTTGCACATAGTATGAAACTTCTTCATCCGGACCTCTTATGAGGTACCAAATAAAGTTCGTGTCCATGTTAATGAATCAGTTCGGATCACCGCGATACATTGGATTGTTTCAGTTTGCGATCACAAGGCAGGTTACCGAACAAATTATATACCTTTTGGATCATCTGTCGAATTTGCTTTTCGTTTTGGTTATGCGAACTGTTACCTTGATGGATACAACGCAACTGCACATATAAAATGTTCAAGGTGCAAGGAAGTCTTTCGCCTGCGACATTTCTTCATAGAACAGAAGAACAACAGTGATAAATTTCTTCACTTAAACAGTATAATGACTAATTTTAACTAACAAACCCGTTAGTTATTGCAAAATAGTGTTTTCTGTTACCTCCGATAGATTTCAATTCGTATGTCAAAATTCGTTGCTAATAATGTTGAACTTAACACGTTCAAACGTGCATATACTCATTATTTCTTAGTTGAATCCCTCAAACAGTTCTCAACCGTACAGGAATTTTATTAACTTGTTGTAATCTGCATGAATTCTGGTCTTTGAAATGACATGCTTAGTTTCTCTGCAGACGAGTCTTTCTCGCGAACTTCCCTTGATAGTGTTTATCGAAAAAGAACACCCAAATTATTAAGCGTCGCGCATAGTTATCGTAAATACAGACAAACGAATTTCTTTGTAAATTTAAAACTTGATGTTGGATGAGTACCATGCCACTTGCGGAAGTAAAACTGATTTTGAAATATGATCTCATTAAGGTCTTCATTAAAATCTAGCACGACGACAAATCACAACACGTTAATTGTAGGTATACACTAAAAAAAATGTAATTAAATTGCCAAACATCAATGTAAAATCATTTACCCTTCATTTTGTAAGTTAATATATATTTCCTTAGATTAAATTACAAAATTTGCTGGATGTTTTTACAAATTTACAGCAAATTTATAAGAAAGTATAATATTTTTATTGATAAAAATGTAATTTTACATAATTTCATATTAGTAATTTTACTTTATAGGCGTAAATTGATTTACATAGAGGAGTGGCAAACAGATTGCCAAAGTTTTTTTGTAAATTTACCTATGAAATTTTTTACAGGGTAGGTTTAAAAATTAATTAATTCTAAAATTTTAATTTCTTTTTAACTAATCATTGTCCAAAGATAAAGCACATGGCGCGTTCAGAACATAAAATAACCAAGTCCAGTTACAATGTGTCCAATTACTAATGTGAGGTTGGAAACTCTGATGCTCTCGAACACAATGTTGTTAAGTATTCCCTTAGAGTCGATGGTATTCATATAATAATGTTGTATTGTGAGATAAAACAACAGATCACTTTTTGACTTTTTCAGCAAAGATTTTTTTTTTAACGAAGTAATTGACAGCTTCTTTCCAGAATTCGAAAAGTTCAAAATCTTAATTAAGGAAACAGAAAAATCTGACAGTGGTGTTTATGAAACTGAAAACTGATATTGGTGTCTATAAATGTTTACTAAAAGCAAAAATTGGCAGTGATATCCATTTTTCAAAGGGAAACTTACATATTGGCGTATATATAACTTTATGAAATGAAATCTTTAAGTTTTACGTCCCACGCTTATGCCGGTTAGGCTAAAGGAGACGGTGATGATGAGAGATGAGTGAAATGAAGAGAGTGGGAGGAAACTGGAGGACAGAACCCCGAGAAAACCCACGAGCACGGTGCTTGTCCACCACAAAGTCCACGCGGCGCGAGCTGGGATCGAACCAGGGACTCCAAGCACAGAAGTGAACGCTCTCTACTACTGAGCCACCGCGCACCCTAACTTTATGAAATGAGTCATTACATCAATATAAGAGAAAACGTCCATATAAACTTTGAACTTTGGTGAAAAGTACGTATTTTCAGAGCTAGGGTTATCCAAAATCGTTGCAAAGAGTATACTTCAACACGTGCTATGTCGAATTCGTGAAATCGTGGAGGGACAATCCACATTAGCGTAAAGGAAGTCATACAAACGCAATTCAAATGCATATTTTATGAATGTGCAATACGTATGCAAACGATTCCTTATACAATGTATAATTCCCAAACGGAACACGGGGAAGCAGGGGGCAATTGCCCACCTGAGTTTGAAAATTAAATATATCTTAATTTATGCATACACTGAAATTTTAATGGCAAGAATTGGAAACTGGTGAACCTTATGTGATATGATACACACAAAAGTTCAGCAACGAATCTAACATTTTATTCTATTCATAGAAGAATAAGGAAATATCCTGTTGGTTTACCTACTTATTGCCCCCTTTTGATTTTCTTTAATTCAAACATTTACCTTTCCTTATAACTAAACGATGTAATTATTTCTTTAGTCCCATTATGTTGATATCCGTGCAAGTTGGTGTGGAACACCAGTTTCACTTATCAGCTCCTCTTTCTTTTGGTGTTACTGACGACGGCTGACTTGAATCACAACTAGCAACGGTCGAAAGTATGACAGAAGAAGCGAAAGAAGGCAACAACTAAGGAAAAGAAACAGAAAAGTAGAATGAACGAAAGAAAGAAAAAAGTTCTTAGAAACGGTATTAAGCGAAACCTCATTTGACAAATACGGTATTATTTCTGAACAAAGGGCATAAGAAAATGGAAAGTCAATGAAATTCTTAGAATTCGTAAGAGGGATTATTGTTGTATGTGTAATACGAAAAACTAACAAATTTATTTCGGGGGGGGGGGGGTTGAGCCCGATAGCTCCCCTAAATACGGCACTGATTATGAGTATGGCTCCAACGTCGTCTTTTAAAACCGGAAGAATCGAAATCCATAGTTTGTAAATATATCGCAACTTCACAGTGTGAAACGAAAATCACTTACTGTATATCTTATTAAGAGATCGTATAGTAACAAATTATGTGAGACTTCATCTTTTGTTACTGAATTATATATATTGCGGAAATGTTCTCATAAGAGGGAATATAAAGATCTATATTGAAATAATTTACACACTAAGTGTGTGAATATATATGTGCACTTCCTTCCAGATTGTTCACGACAATTCAACTTAATGAAAAGTTTGGATTGAACTTTCTTTCACATATATAACAATAAGAAAAGGCAAGGTAAGTTACTATTCACATGACGTATGCATCTCTCATAGTAAAATTAAAATCTTTTAGAATACTTCCCGCACAATCTGAAAGTTTAAAGTGAAGAGTTCCATCCAGAACATATGAAAGTATGTGAATGTTACAATCGCGTTTCAACTGTGATATTTTTGTTAAAAACACTTTCCCTATCTGAGATGACACTGACTTGAAACAGAATTGCGAAAAATTATGAGAATTGTCTTTCCGTGTGATCTCTAGTGGTTTTAAAAGTCTTTTTCTTATGGGATTATATGATACATTACATATGCATCATATATTGGATCATTATTTTGTCTTATGTTTACATAGTACAACATGATATGACATAAACTCTTCCTTTTACTTAAAAATATCACAAACTTGTACACGAAAAATCTTAATCCTCTGTTATTAACATACTACATTTTTATTTTTAACTCTAATAATGTGCTAATGTGTGTAACAATTTAGAGTAACACCAGAGAAAGTAGAAAAGTTGTAGTAACGTAGTGGCGTACGCAGAATTATGTCAACTGAGAGGTATCGGCAGCAGTGTTTCTTCCACACTTGTTTTTTCGGGGGGGCACTGCCCCCGGAGCTATGAGAGTGTCCCCCGGAAGAGACAAAAATTATACGTCTATAATGTAATAATAAATAGAATAGCGTCAGCAGTGCCCCTCTGGAATACTAAGTGTGCCACCCCCCGGAACATTGTTTATGAAAGAAACACTTATCGACAATCGCTTCCGTTTGCTTTTAGAACAAGCGTGAGGTTTTATTTTTTTAATTAGTTTGGTTTATCAGAGCTCTTTTATATACTTATTGCATTCGTGTGATCGTCTGTCCGAGAGACGAAAAATCTCAAGAGCTACTTAAACGGATCATCATCAATAGAGGTGACCCATCCACCGGAAGTGGTATATATCAAGTATTTCCGGTTTCAACGTTCCTCATATACGAATGGATAACGAGAATCGGTTTCCCGTAATCCGTTAAGGGTCCCAAGGAATAAATTTAATCTCCTTCCTTAGCTGTATACTAAAACTGGAGGGGATAGAAGTCTACTATAATTTCCGATTTTAACGTTGATTTATATATATACAATAACACCTACATATCTGAAAATACTTGAAGGAATCAGAGTCAACTGGAGAGACGAGGACTCACTCGAAACCTGTACATACGACCAGTGTTTCTTCCAAGCCTGTTTTTGGGGGCATTGCTCAGGCCCGTAGCCCAAAAACTTAGGGGGGGCGATTGAAGTTAGGGGGCCCGATCCAACCATATGATAGTTCATCACCATATTATAGTTCTTTTGCAAGGGTACTGTAAAACTTTTAGGGGGGCAGCAAAAATTTAGGGGGGCGGACCCCTAGACCCCCTGGATACAGGCCTGGCACTGCCCTCCCGGAGCTCTGAGAGTGTATCCGGAGGAGACCAAAATAATTTGTCTATAATATAATAATAAATAGAATAGTATCAGCAGTGCCCCTCCGGAATACTAAGTATGCCCCCCACGGAACATTGTTTTTGAAAGAAACACTGCATAGCCTACGACAACGAGTGTAGTTATGCTTGAATGAAGGAGAAACTAATAGTGTGAAGATAGGGAGAGAGTCAGACAAGGATGTAGAATATGCCTCAATTATTCAACATATACAGTGAATGTTTAATGAAGCATTAATGGGAATTGGATCACTAACAAGAGGTCAGATCACTAACAAGATTAGATATGCAGATGATACGGTTATTATAGCTAAAACCGAAGAAGGATTACAGATGATTAACAAATTAATTAACAATGCGAAGCTGTATGGAATGGAAATCAACCTCGTAAAGTCGAAAGTCATGAGAATATCCCGTGGAAACGCGCCCTTACGGGTCAGAGTAGAACAAAGAGAACTTGAAAAGGTCGATCATTTCAAGTATCTGGGAAGTATTTTGACGAGAGACGCTTACTGCACCAAAGAGATCTGGTCAAGAATTGCCATAGCCAAAAAATCATTCAACAAAACACCACTCTTAACACGTTCGCTGCGTTACGAGTCATCGGTGGCTCGTGCAATATTTCATTTTTGTGCGGTACCGTTGTATGCATTGTATTACCTCTGTGCGTTTCTGGCATTTTCGTTTGTACAGATTTTTAACATTACTACCACCGACGGACAAACCTTCAACGAGACACACGCTGACTCGTATAGCACTGAGATCCAAACTCGATTTTATACTGCCGCAGCGAACGTGTTAACTATAGCAGGGTGATTGTTGGACTTACACGTGAGGTTCCCACAAGTTGTCGATAAAATCTGACTGCCACATAGCACATCTGATTAAGCATCATGAGAAATGAACATTAGCAAAATTTAAGGTGCTATGGACCAGAAGGGTAGGAGCTACGGGAGCATCAAAATTTAAATATCCAAAAAAATATATCATGGAATTATGTGCGTTTAAAGTAAATATCTTGAAAACCGTTAAAGCAATCAAAATGAAAGTTGCACAATATAATGAGAACAAAATGCCCTATCCAAAACCACAAACAGTGTCGCCATAGGTGAAGCAGTGTTGCCAATTCAGCATAAAAATATTTTGTTTTAAATACCAGAAGTTGCAGAAATAAACCATTTCTGCTGTTAACATTGAGCGCTATAGAGTAATATTGATAATACACAGGGAAGCGTTTTATTGTAATCGATTTAGGATTGTAAGAATAAGTACCATCTCTCTTAATTTTCTATTTAAACCGGAAGTGACAGAAATGAACCATTTCCGGTTTTAACGTTGATTGTTATATAGTAAAGGCGATAAGAAATAGCGAGGAGTAGTTTTCTTGAATAAATTAAGTGCCCCAAGAATATATTTGTCTATCCACTCTAATCTTTCTACTGATACTGGACGTGGTAAAAATTACTACAACCTCCAGTTTTAACATTAATAGTGAAAGTTTCACGTCATAGAAACCAAACTCCTTCACGTGAAGTAGAGGCTGAAGGTATAAAAAATGATAGCTCCAATCTATACGTAATACTGTTTCTGACTGTACATGTGCCATTTCTACTTACCTGAATAGTTTAAGAGTTTCCTGTCGCCTTTGTCTAAAACATTTGTTTACTACCTTTCTTACCTGAATAGATTAAGAGTTTACTTTCACATTTGTTTGAAACAATCACTAAAAAAAAAAAATCCCTTCATATAGGCCTACATATTGCCACAAAAACGAATCCAAACTGTTAGTTTGTTCAAATAAAGAACTAACTAACTAACTCTATGGCCTATGGAACCCGGAGGTTCAATGCCGCGTTCACAAAAGCTCTCCTTAGCCAATTGGATCCAGTTTCTACTTTGTAGTCCAATCTCTGCGAGATCCATCTTAACATTGTCCTCCCATCTGCGCCTAGGTCTTCCTAATGGTTGTTTTCCGATTGGTCTTCCTGTCAAGACTTTGAAAGCGCTTCTACTTTCTTCCATTCTAGCTACATGACCCGCCCATCTAAGCCTCCTAGACTTGACGACCCTAACAATGGTGGGTAAACCGTATAAATTATGTAGTTCCTCGTTATGAAGTTTCCGCCATTCCCCATTCCCGTTCCTCTTGGGTCCGAATATTCGTCTCAGGATCTTGTTCTCAAATACTTTCAGTCTATGTTCTTCCCTCAGAGTAAGTGACCACGTTACGCAGCCATACAGGCATGATCATCGTTTTGTATATTTTAAGCTTCGAATTCCTCGACAGAATTCGCGACGACAAGAGATTTTGAACCGAATAGTAACACGAATTCCCTGCTTTTAGTCGACATTTAATTTCTCCGTGAATATGATTTTCCTCTGTTAATATTGATCCTAGATATTTGAAACTATCCACTTTATCAAAAGTATTATTTAATATTTTAACGCATCCATAATTTGCTGTATTCCGGTCCCGACGCACTTCCATGTATTTAGTTTTCTCTGCATTTACTTCTAAACCCATTTACTTCTAAATGCATTTAAGAAGATCTCTGCATTTCTTTCTATTGTTCTCCTATCATCCCCTATTAAATTTACATCATCAGCATATGCCATAACCTGGTGAATACCGTTCAACTGTAAGCCCTGGTTGCTATCTTTGATTTTCCTTATAGCGTATTCCAAAACGAAGTTAAATAATAATGGCGACAACGCATCTCCTTGTTTCAGGCCATTTTCGACGTGAAAGCTCGTGGACAAAAATTTTCCTACCCGGACTTTACTTTGGGATTCATTTAAACATATCTTAATTAATCTAATTAGCTTTCTCGGTATTCCAAGTTCTGCAAGAACGTTGTATAATGTTTCTCTCCTAACCGAGTCGTACGCCTTTCTAAAATCAATAAATAGTTGATGTACCGGGGTATTGTATACCCACTTTTTTTCGAGTATTTGGCGAATGGTAAATATTTGGTCGATAGTTGATCGATTTCGTCTAAATCCGCACTGATAATCTCCAATAATTTCATCTGCGTATGGGGTCAGTCTTGCTAACAGAATATTTGAAAGGATTTTATAGGATGTTGACAGAAGAGAAATGCCTCGATAATTATTACAGTCAGTTTTGTCGCCTTTCTTGTGGATTGGAACAATGATTGATTCTTTCCACTCTTGTGGCAATTCTTCCTTGTTCCAGATAAGGAGAATGAGTTTGTGTATCTTGTTCCACAATTTTTGGCCTCCAGCTAAAATCAACTCAGCCGGAATTTCATCTACACCCGGAGATTTGTGTTTCTTTAATTTCTTTATAGCGGTTTCTACTTCTATTCGGTTGGGTTCTGGAATATACGGTTCTGCGGTGTGTATCTCCTTTTCTCCACGAACACTAGTTTTTGGTTGCTTGTTAAGCAAATCGTCAAAGAAATCTTTCCATCTATTTAAGATGCTATCCGTGTCAGTGAGAACTGTACCGTCAGATTTCTTTAATATATAAGCACGAGGTTGATAGCCTTTCTTAAATTCGTTGATTCCCTTATACATGTCCCGGATGTTTTTATTTTTACTATTATCTTCAAGTTCCTTAATTTTAGCTTTCAGAAAATCGCGTTTCTTTATTCTAAAAGTTTTGGAAGTTTCCCGCCTGATATCTGCGAAATTTTGTGTAGTCATTTCATTCGGATTTTGTAGCCAGCGTAATTTTGCCTGTTTTCTCTTCTCTGCTAGTTTTATGCATTCCTGGTCGAACCATGGTTTGTTCCTACGTATTTCCGCGTGTCCCAATTTTTCTTTTGCTGAAATTTTAATGCTATCTCTAATTTCAATCCAGGTATCCTCAACACTAGTACACTCCGAATCTTCTAAAGCCGAAAATCTATTCGAAACTTCAATCTGGTATTCCTCTCTTACCTGGCTCTCTTCTAATTTCTTTAAATTGAATCTCTCCGTTTTCGGACAATGAATATTAACTTTATTCAACGATAACCTCTCTCGTATTATCGCTGCTACCAGGTAGTGGTCAGTGTCACAGTCAGCCCCTCTAAACGACCGGACATCAATTATGCTAGATTGCCTTCTTCTATCTACCAAAACGTGATCAATTTGATTATGTGTTTTCCCGTCTGGTGATGTCGAAGTGTATTTATGAACGTCGCGATGTGGGAATTTTGTACTCTTCACGATTAGGTTTTTGGATGTTGCAAAGTTCACGAGTCTAACACCGTTGTCATTACTTTCCTTATGCAGACTTTCGTTCCCTATAATCGGTTTGAAAATATCCTCTCGTCCTACCTTCGCATTGAAATCCCCTAATAGAATTTTCATATGGTATCGCGGGAGTTGGTCAAATATTCGTTCCACTTCTTCGTAAAAACTGTCTTTTATATCGTCATCCTTATCTTCCGTTGGGGCATGTACATTTAAAACAATAATATCACACCACCGTCCCTTAAGAGTAATAAAAGAAAGTCTGTCAGTAACAAATTCAACCCGTTTAATTGCTGGTAATATACGTTTATGAACGAAAAACCCTGTTCCTAACTGGTGATTTTTATTTCCTTCCCCGTAAAAGAACGTAAAATTTCCGGAATTCTCAGATCCATTTCCTTCCCACCTAACTTCCTGAACTCCTACTACGTCCATCCTGTATTTCTCTAACTCCCTCGTTACGGATTTTAACGCGCCTGCCCTATAAAGACTCCTAATATTCCATGTTCCAAATCTCATGTCCATTTTCTTTTGCTGAGGTCGTGTCAGGTTATCAGTCCTTGTCCGAGGCTTTTGTGAATATTTCTGAACAAGTGCTTTTTTTTTTTACAGGATGAGGTTGTTAGCCCTACTCAAACCTCATGCTGGAGGACCACTCCTAGTCGTCTGTCCGCGACTGCTTATTCAGTATATTCGCAGCTAACCTCTATATCTAGAGGCCTTCTCCTCGATCCGCAACCTGAGGACGCGCCATGCCGTGGTGACAGGAACCCACGTTACACAGTTCAAATAAAGAAGAATAGGAAAAATATCTTTTAGACCAGGGATGCAGGGATAAGCAACAAAATTTTACTAGCCCAAGAAAAAAGCTTCTAGCCCATATCCTACAATAGAAATTTTGTACTTATCTTCGGTATGATATTAAATAGTCGCCCGCCCCGATGAACCATTCGCCCCGGGCGAGTGTACGAGTGGTTATTTGCATCCCTGCTTTAGACAAAAGCAAAAGCATACGGTTAATCAAGGTGACCAGAACTTTTACTTTCAAAAACGGGACGCATACGAATCGGCGACGGGAAGGGGGGGACTTCCACATTGCATTTTGGGACTCAGCAGTATTTTCAATTTACAAAATACACAAGTAAGAATGATAACACAGCGTTTATAACTTAAGTACTACCCAAAAATACTTTTAACTACTTCAACACTCAGAATTCCCACTCAATTCCCACTTGAACCACAAAACACTCAATTCTCACTTGAATATTCAGAAGTTCTAGGCACGGCTGAACCTTCCCAATGAGTGTTGGTACGGAAGAGTGTAGAATTAGCATTGACAATTTATATTTTGAATAATAATTACGGGACACCTGGGTCATGTTTGCTTAAAAACGGGACATTTAGGCGTTCCGTTTGAGAATAAAAAAACGGGACAACGGTTGAAAATAAGGGACTGTCCCGGCTAAAACGGGACGTCTGGTCACCTTGCGGTTAATCTACTGAAGTAAGAAAGATAGAGAACGTACGTTCCGGACAAAAAAATCAAGTATCTATTAATCTATTAAGTTAAGAAAGATAAGGAACTTATGTTTTGGACAAAAGCGAAAGTAAACGGTTAATTAATTTATTCAGTTAAGGAAAACATAGTACAGACATTTTAGCCAAGAGCTAAAACAAAACACCAATGTAAATAAAAGATAAATATCGTGAGAATTATATGGAGTGGGTACAGAGTGATAAGTGGTATAATTTTGAATGAGAAAAGCCACGATGCTTAACTAATTACAATTGTTATGCGTTCTGCTGTACGTTAATTACAATTCGTGCGTGCAGAGTAGGAGAGAGAAATGAACGAGTGCCTGCAGTATACGGTTATCATAACCATAACAATATGAAATGAATTAGCAAACAAAATACTGACAACAATGAAAAGGAAATTTATTTGTTGTCTGCTTTAAACGCCAGTATTGTATTATTGTTTAATTTTCTATTTATTTTCGATGGTTTCGTTAATAAGGAAATACTGTAATATTTCTTAATGGATATAAGGTGTGTCAGGTAAAGAGAGATACACATTTCCACGCTTAGGCAAATTTATTAAACATTATTTTTACACAGGAAAATACGTCAGTAAACAATTACAAGCTTGATTTTATTGTGTAACTTTTCCCCTTAGCTTTCTGAAACTCTACCAAATGTAGCTTGAGTAAGTTAAGTTATCCACTGTTCGTAGTTTGAGGGAAATTCCTCAAATGTAGGGAAATGTGGTAGGTAAATTTAGCAAAGAGGGAAAATGGAATTTTTAAAATAAAACGTGAAAATCCAGGGAAATTCTTGAGCAGATTAGTTGACCAATATAAATATTTAAATTTTTATTTATTCTTCAGAAATGAATCAATAAAATAGCAATAGTGTGTGTGTGTGTGTCTGTATGTCTGTTGAAAGTAGCATAATTTATACTTATTTTTGGCTGGGTGTATTAGTGTGTGTGTATTTCATTGTAAAAAAAATGAAGAGAAAGTAAATGAAATAGACGCAAAAAGCAAATTAATAAAACAAATGTGGTTGACACTTCCTTTAATATTTAAATTAATTGTATCACATAATTTCTGCCATAGGAATTGGACACTCAACAAACTAGGAAGGGGGGCGCAGTGGCTCAGTGGTAGCCGGTGGGTATCCCCCTGTAGTAGCAAGGGTGGCATTTTAACTGTCCTCGATGTTGTGTGTCCTTGTCGTATAACGATAATGATGTTATCAATGATCAGAGGTGCAATATCATAATGATGTAATATTATCAATCTGTACTGTCCTACGAACATGATCAGAGGCGCAATAAGTGAGCAGAAATATATATTGAAAAAGAAAAGTTTTTGTTGATTAGGTTGTCATGGATATAGATAGTTGGTTGTTATGAAGATATAGTTGAGGTCACTAAGAAGGATATTTGACAAATATTTTGTGATGTGTAGTCATCTTTCAGAATAAAAAGAAGCGTAAGATTTTAGTAGCCATATAAAAGTTGCTGTTGCTATTATTTATTTAATAATAATATATATTATCGCGTTATAGTCGAGTCTAGTGGTCGCGAGAAGTGGTTAAAATAGAAAAAAAATAGTCAGGAAGTTCTTAAAAAAGTGGTAGTGCGTTAACCTCCGGTGCTTGGGGTCCCTGGGGTCCCAGCCTGTGTGGACTTTGTGGTGGACAAACACCGTGCTCGCGGGTTTTCTTGGAGTACTCCTATTTCCTCCCATTTTCTTCATTCTAGCATTTCACCCATTTCTCATTATCACCGTCTTCTTTAGCCTACACGGCATAACCGTGCGACGGAAAAGAGAAAGATTTTATTTCATTTACAAAGTAGGTAAAAGTTGATATGAAAAAGGAAAATTTTGTGTCTGTTGAGGGAAATTTTCTTAACGAAACCTACGAACACTGAAGTTATCTTCAATGTTCTTTCACTTAAAGGGAAAATACACTTTGTTCAACATTTTGGGATTGGGAAGGAAGATACCTTATTTCTTTTACCGTAAGAAGAAACAAAAATCATGAAGCGGATGAAACAGGTGGTAATCTGAAATTTTGGCGGAGTGTAACTTAAAATAAAATTAGGGAAAGTTAAAAATAATCCTACCATATTTTTCTATGAAAGATACGGGACAACTTTGATGCTCCCCCCCCCTCCTCAAACTCTTTCCAACACAATCCAATGAACTGTAGCTGGGGGGGCCGCGGTGGCTCAGTGGTAGAGCGTTCATCTCTGGTGCTTGGGATTCCGGGTTTGATCCCAGCCCCCGTCAACTGAACTTTGTGGTGGACAAACACCGTGTGCGTGGGTTTTCTCGGGGTTCTCCCGTTTCCTCCCATTTTCTTCATTCCACCACTTCATTCATTTCTCATAATCACCTTCTCCTTTAGCCTAACCGGCATAAACGTGGGAAGTAAAACTCAAAAATTTCATTTCATTTCATTTTGAACTGTAGCTGTGTTTATGATCAACAGTATAATAGGTGAAAGTTCTCTCAGGTGCAGCTACTTTTCTTTCCTCGTTCTCTGCAATGAATTGTAGGGCTTGCAAATGAACTGTAATATGGTTAGATCGGCTCTCCTACATTTTTGGGCTGGCCATCGGCCTGCTCAGCTCATGCACTTTATGAAAGATTGCAGATCTCCTTGACTGCGGACGGACTACTGCAGCTCTGCGCTGTGAGTCTATTGGCTTGCTCTCTATGAAATCGGAAAGTGATGTGATAATTTGTTCGAAGCTGCTATATGTTACAGCTTATTGTTAATTCATTAGGAACAGGGTTCCCAGCCAATGTCAGAATTTTTGATTTTTCACTTTTTGATAAGCTGATATTGATAAAGATATGCCACATTGACTTGATCCATAGTCTTCCGTTGCAAACGTTACTATCGACTGAAGGAACGCTACTATCCACTTGCTTTCTTTCGCTTAGCAACAGCTAAACCCTTATTGGCTCAACGCATGGGTGTGTGAGGGTGTGAGCTTTAGTTCGCATTTTTGCCACGGCTCAATACATTTTAGCAGCACAATAGCAGAAAAGTGACAGGATTAAAATATGGGGTATTTCAGTGTCCCTACTAAATTTACGAGCACGCAGGACACTCGGGTCCAAAATCGGGATTGTCTTTTTTTCTTCTTTTTTTTTTACGGGACGTACGGCAGGCTTAGTAAAAAATAGTACTAAAATAATACTGCTAAGAAACATTAGACGTGTCATATTCCTCAACTTCGTACTTCTTTCATAAAATCGTCACAAGATGGAACGGATGAATTTCGGAATTAAGTTACTTACAATTTCTAACATCCGCCGTTACATTAGCTTCATCCATTGACACTATAATTAAAAATAAACTACCCACTGAGCAAAGCAAACCAATTTATCATTATAAGCTATTGCACTGGGACAGTTTCGCCAACTAACCATTTGGCTTCATCAGACATTACCAAGTTTGATACTAATAAATTGGTTTGCTTTCCTCAGCGATTGGTTTATTTTTAAACATTACATATAGGAACTTCAGACAAATTAAGATAAATGGTTAATTTTGGAGCGATTAAAAGCTACAGTTGTTATTACGTAGATGTTTCTACCTAGCATAAAATCATTTAATTAACAGTATCAGATATGACAATTTTAGTTCTGTGGCTGTAAAAAATCCGTTTATAGTTGTTCTTCGGTAAACAGAAGTCATAAAATGGGAGTGACAGACGTAAGATTCTACAATAGAGAATATCAGCGTAGTGATTAATGAAAATAAATTGTCCAAAGATAAGACGTGTACCAATCGATAAATCTGATTATGCTGAACAAAATGACATGGGCGACAGTTAATCCTCATGAGTAGTTTTCGAAAATCTAAAACTTGTTTTAATTCTGAAAATTGACAATAGTTAAAATCGGAAGTAGCTGATTTCTGGTACTTCAGATATGAATACAATAGGTCTTCTTAGAACGCCAAATTAATTTAAAAACTTCTAGCTTTGTCTTATCGTTTTTGCTCTGTGTAGGTCAATATTGAAACCGGAAGTTGCATTGGATTTCTATAACTTCCGGTTTTACTACAGACGAATGGAGAAGAAATGAATTCCTGGGACGCTCATTCACAGAAAACCACTTCATTCTATCTGTTACCGTTTTTGTCCTAAAAATGATCTACGTATAAATCAGAAATGATTCATCTCTACTACTTTCTATGTTGAGTATCACTTGATTCAAACGAGCTCGATTCTGAACTTTTGACCTATATCCTGACCAAAATTGATGAAGACCAATCAAATAGTTCTTGATATTCTTGTGTCCCAGACGTTTGGACAGACAACAAAAATATATAAGGAAAGGAAAGTTTGATAAACGAAACTTCTAAAAATATGTGATGTTTAATGATACGAATCAATTTTCTACTTTCATCGAATGTAGAAAACATTTTCTAATTACTCGCCTCATTTAGTTTGGATTGTAACTGAAAGTGAACAGTAGGCACAATGTGTGTATTTAAATCTATATTACTTGCACATATATAACATGTACCGGCGTATAAGACGTATTCCATTCTGTGTATTGAATTTTGAGTGAAAAAGTTCACTGTATATTATAAATTGGAACGTGAAATAAAAGAAAGGATAGGAACGGTGAAAGAAGCCTTTAGGAAGAAGAAAAGACTATTTTGTGAGACGTTGAACAAGAGAAATACTCATAAAATGCTTCGTATGGAATATTGTAATGTATGGGGCAGAGAGATGAACAAAAGTGATTAAAAAAAAAAAAAAAAAAGACTGGAAACTCGAAATGTGTGTGTGGAGAAGAATGGAGTGAATTAGTTGGGTTGAACGGAAAACGAACGAGAGGATGTTAGAAATGTGCGAAAGAAAAGAACAATTTAAAATATTATTAAGAAGAGAAAGGAAAACTGGTTGGGACATTGGCTAAGAAGGAACTAGAGTGTAGAGTGACTGGAAAGAGAAGAAGACGGTGAAGGAGAGTACAATTGACGGACAATATCAAAACAGAAAATTCGTACGTGAAGATGAAGAGATTGGAAGAAGCTTCTCAGAATCAGCTGCAGGATTGACCTGCCAATAATGACAGAATAACTATGATAATGGCGATGATTATGAAGTTTTTTAAAGGTATAAAGTGATGTTTCAGCAAGAAACGTGTGAAGAGATAGCAACACAACTAGTAAATGTAAAATCTCACATGCATCTCCAAATGTCTATATAGCGTCCAGAGCAAATCATACACACTATAAAATGGTAAATAAAGCGATTGTATCCAAACAACAATTACTGAGTGATTGAACTATAGGTAGCTTGAACAGTTTTGAGTGTATTAAAGCATCCATGTGCAACAGCCGGCCCTCGGGCCACCCATAGCCCACTGAGTCTCTTAATTCGGCCCACCTGACTCGTTATTGAAAATGAATTTCTTACGTAATCTCTTAAACTCAGCTGAAAGTTCTTCTTGGATAACTGATGTCTGTCTTAAAAATATCCTCCGTGTTGGCACATCCTTTTGCAGAGTGTACCATCGAACATTGGCGGTCTGGTCAAGTGTTGCACTTAAATGATGATTAAATAATTTTTTGTGCTTTTCTTCAATAAGTAAATATTCAGATTACGGTTATAA
Organism: Thermobia domestica; assembly: GCF_964235325.1. Classification (NCBI taxonomy): domain Eukaryota; kingdom Metazoa; phylum Arthropoda; class Insecta; order Zygentoma; family Lepismatidae; genus Thermobia; species Thermobia domestica. The sequence goes on from NC_137455.1 coordinate 365,092,016, forward strand.
CAATTTTTATGTTCCTGTGATAGTAGGGTATGACGAACGATTTTATAAATTGGATATGGATATTCAATTCTTTTGAAAATGTTTTACATTGTCCTGTACGGCCGTTGACGCCAGCAAGTCCTCTGTGATTGGCCCACTCCCTGTTCCAGACATTAAACGACACAGAATTTTAAGTAGTTATCGAGATTGAAATAATCAAAATCCCTGTATCGGAATTAGTGGTGTACGTAGTTTCATCAAAAAGAAGACTAATTCAAGTTTCCTACTTCATAATATTTCATGCGTTTGTATAACCATATTAACACCGTATTAACGTTTGTTTTAGATTATTAGAGTTGTTAAGTGATTAATATTTGAAAATAGTACCATCTAGTCGCAAAACCTCACATACGTATGACGCCGCTTTGTTTTCCAATATTTCGGTAAACGCTATGTGTACCACCTTGCAGTTTTTGGTAAATACCTGTAACGTTCTTTAAAATTTTTTAAAGATATATTTTGGAAATGTGTAAAAACGGGAGTTTTACGAACCTCATGGTATCCCCAAACCCCATATATGTGTATGTTTTGGATTGAAACTACTTTTGATTTGAGATTGTTGTTACATTAATTTTTCGATGTTACCATCTAGTATGCAACACCTCTATGGCGTCACTCTTTATTTTCCCATATTTCGGTAATCGTGAGGCGTATCATGTTGCGGTTTTCGGTACAGATATTAGTAACATTCTTTACAACATTTTAGATTCATATATTTTAAAATATTTAAAAATGCAGAAACTAGGTATTCCTAAACCCCATTGGGGTACCTAGCTACTTTTGTGTAGTAGAAGGGGTAATTTGGATAAGGGCGTATCGACCTGTTTCCGGTTAAATGAGATATACATATTTTCTGCAAGATTGAGTATGTGTCTAGATGGTGTTAAGGTAATATCTCTGTTCCGTAGCGAACGCCTGTCTCCAAAAATAGTGTGAGAATACGTTGGTTAATTGGATAAAAGCGTTTGTTTTTCTGCTCTCCTGAAAAATTGAAGAATTGCTACTTACGCCCTTATCCAAATTTACTCCTAAGATTGTTAAGTTTTAATAAATACTTTTTCGAAATTCATCGTTCTTTTACCCGAAACCCAAAAGTCCATACACCACCATGTTTACATTATATGTTGCTCAATCGGGGAGGGAGGTGATAAAACCCGGAAACCATCCCTTGCGTACACCACTGATCAGCATATAAGACATATTTCATTTTAGGACTTACACGCTAGCAAATGCACTGAAGCGCTGAAAGTTTACCGTAGGTACATTCATTGCACTTACCTGCTCTGAAGCACAAGTCGTTAGCACTCTGAATAGCACAGGTGTCGTTGGGGGTAGTGGATAAGGGTGGGAAAGGCCTTTGCTTCTTGCCTAGAAACGTTACTAGCAATCGACCTTTATTAAACTCACGAAGAGTACTTGCTTCGCTTTCGTTGTTACCATAAACCATCGAACCATCAATAAAGTGAGTGGCTCCATCCATCTGTGAATGATAAAATTGAAAATAATTCATTGCATTCGAAATTTGAAAAAAAAAAGTTTAATCTTATAGAATTTATGAACATTTTAATAACAAAATTAGCTGAACCTGAGCTATATACACAGCGCACAATTTTAATGTGAATGTGAGGTTCCTTCCCACTTCCCACTATATGTGCGGAAGTCCCTTACGGACACAAGTAAAAAACAAGAAGACTCTTAAAGGGCGTGAATTGCTGTAGACAAACATATAAATGTAGTATTTAATATATAGAATGTTGGGGTAAGCTTGTGGCAAATTGGATAAGAGATAGATGATACCAAATGCAAATATTTTTTCGTATAATTCCATATCCAAAGAGGCCTCATTGTGGGTTCACAAGCCTTCGAAGTTGCCAGCTTGCAATAGATTTTGTCATTCAGATTAAACCAAAGCGCCTGAAACGTCCATCAACCCGCTATACATAGCTACTCTACTGGTTGCCTTTCACAAGGATATTAACCTTAACGTTCTACTGGCAATATTAAACTAATAGGTCAAAACGACGTCTACAAAGTGGAATAGGAAAATAAAGACTTTTCTTTGAAACTTTGAATGAGAACTGGCTAATCTACACAAAATTTGAAATCGATCGGAAACGGCACGTTTCTAGCACTTGTGGTTTTCGAGGTCTCATTGCCGAAAGGATTGGCTATAAACATATAAACTTTTCTTGACCACCAACATATAAATCTGGCATTTTAATGTAGAGACTAGCTGAACCTGCGCCCTCTACACAGCACATCATTCATATATATCTTCTATGGGCATGAATAATCTCATTGTCATTCCCCAGAACATCTGTACATGTATCTTAATAAACACAAGTGAAAGACGTCTTGATAAAAATCGGCAAGGGGTACCATAAAGGGGATATTTTTTAATATCTTGCACCGTTTGCAAGATTTGAGCCTACTTCCGGTTGGAGTTTCTAATTCATGTATGATTTGTATTTTCTTTCTCCTTGAATGGAGTATGTAATAAGCAAATACATTGCATACACATTTAATTATAATGTCAGTGATGTATGGTGTTCATTGGGCAAAACTCTCTAATCAATAAAGATTTATCTTAGCCTGGAGAAACGATTATCCTTCGTTTTTCACTATCATTTGGCCATGAAACAAACGCCTGAGACATATACAACACCTGAATACAACCATCTTGTGTTGGAATGAATAACTCATTAGATATGAAGCTTTATACATTTTTTTATTTGAATGCTTTCAGTGTACCCTTAAAAGTGTGATAAATAAATAACGGCCTCGGTTTTCTAGATATTCAATTAAAACTGAATAATCTACACAAAATTTGGAATCGATCAGCTAAAACATACGTTTCTAACACTTGTGGTTTTCGAGATCTCATTGTCGAAAGAATTGGAGACAAACATATAAACCTATTATTTTACTTATAATATATAGATTATACTGTACAACTTTATAGTTGTTTTATGCGATTGAACAGACTAGCACCAGAGGTTTTACTTCTCAGTGTGTAAGGCGAACTTTCGTTATCTCCGGGTCACCGAGTCATGGCGGGTAATCGGGTGTGTTGTGTCATGGCTCTTAATATTTCTGTGTGATAGACCACAAATGTATGATTATGTTCCATCACTGACTCCTATTGATGTGAATATGAAGCTTTGCATAGTGAGTAACTATTTAAAAAAAATAAAAATAAAAACAAGTCTGTACTTTTCTACTTTAAAAGAACTAAAGTTTTAAATTGTAAGCATCCCTTGCACGAGCAGCACCTGAATATACTGAATATATATATATATGAAGAACATGGTTTGATATAATGCAGGCCTTTCTAATTGCTTGTTTTGGATGAGAAGTTATATGAGTAACTTCTTATACTAACTGATGCATCACATATTTCTAGATCAAACTAGAGATTCCTCACACCAGACATAAACTCCTATTACATTTTTCTATCTTAATAATTTGTCTACTGACAATTAATTTACTGGTTTTCCTCTGCTTACTTGTTTAATTAACTTTTTTACCTTGACCGCCTTGATGGGAAATGACAACTTGGTGGTAGAAACTTTATGTCCTGGTTCATGTCCCAGATATGTAAGTTTGCAATGGACAACATCGTCTCCATGGGTTTTCTCGAGGTTCTTCCATTTCCTTTGTCACTTTCATTCTATTAATCATGTCATAATTATTCGTTTCTTTTAGCCTAACGGGCATAACTGTGATTAGTCATTCATTTCCCGTAGCCTAATAGGCATAACTGTGACTAGTCATTCGTTTCCTTTTGACTAACGGTCAGGGTTTGACTAATCATTCGTTTCTTTTGCCTTAACGGGCATAACTGTGACTAATCATTCATTTTCTTTAGTCTAACGGGCATAATTGTGACTAATCATTCATTTTCTTTAGTCTAACGGGCATAACTATGACTAATCATTCGTTTCTTTTAGCCTAATGGCATTACTGTGATTAATCACTCGTTTGCTTTAGCCTAAAGGGCATAGCTGGGATTAATCAATCTTTTCTTTTAGCCTAACGGGTATTACTGTGACTAATCAATTGTTTCCTTTAGCCTAACGGACATAACAGTGGTACGTTAAACTAAAATAATATTTTTTTAACGATGACGATGTTTCACAGCTACTTACTTGTTCAGCAGGACCGAATTTGCAGTCTCGATTTGTGACCCCTTGGGCTCGAACAAAGTTCATACATCTACGTCCGAACTTAGAGTAGAATGGGTCATTTGATGATATTTTAATTGGAAAACATTCTGGGTGGAGTAATTCAGGAGGTTGCACCTGCAGATCTTGAGCACAGCATCTTATTGGACCTTGAGCTGTATGGAAAGAAGTAACCACAATAGAAAAACAACACAAAATTCTATTTTGGTCCAGCTGACGCATTATGTTTTCGTAAAACTAAAATTATTCTACACCTAAATGTTTCCAAAAGTACAGAGTGTTAAGAAAAAGGCCTATGCAAAAATAAAACCTTCTTTACAGGCAAAAGCATCGAACTTCAAGAGCAGCTGTACAGAGTGTCAGAATTTCAGGTCTTCGTGCCAAGAGAATAATTTGACATTCTCAAGGTCAACAAATAGATGGCGCCATAGAGTTTGGAGCCAACGAATTTTCATCGTTCCAACAATACTACAAATGGAACAACCGCCTGATTATGGTATTGGACGTATACTGTGTTAGTACTGTTCTGCGTGCAGAATGCACATTGAACTGTTTGGGGGTTGTTGATGCATTTGTGGTATTATTGGAGGATTAAAATCCATTGCTCCAAAGCGTATTTATTGTTTCACCTTAAGAATGTCGTGTTATTCTCTCAACATACAGAACCGAAAATTGTGACCACTTTGTACGGCTGACCGTGAGTTCGTGTGCCCTCACTTTCACAGAAGAGGGAAATATATATAAAAATTTTATTTGTGGATAGTTCTTTTTCTCTAATACCCTGTGAAAGAATTTGAGAAAATCTAATGACGCAATTTCTTGTACTAAAGTATTACAATTAGATTACAAAAAATGTGACATGATTTGAGTCATTTCAATGAATATTTACTTTGTTTCATAAATGTTAATTTTTCACAAAAGTATCATGTAAAAGGAAAACATTTGTAACTTACACGAAACATTAAATATAATTATGTTTAATTGGAATTCACTTTTGTTCTTTTTAAATTCGAAACTGAAAATAGAAGTCTTTCGAAAAGTTAGTAAAATATATTTATTACATAAAAGAGAAAATATCTCATATCATGTGTCAAAACTGTTATGGATTTTAATTACTGGATAAGAAGAATGTAAATTATTTATTGGTATACATAGTTACAGATTTTAAAAACAAATAATAAAAATATTTTTCAAGACGTAGGCCTATCTATTACACATTGAAACAGAACTTCACTTTGCTCTTATCGTAAGTACTCACGGTTTTGTTGACTCATCGTAAGGGAAATATCATGGACTATGAATTGCCCCCACTGCATAACAGCCAGCGTCCAATAAGGATCAGGTCGATCGATTTCAGGAAAGAGTGTGACTCGAAGGAGCCTTGCATTAGGAAGCGGTTTCCCCGAAATGGAAATCGGAGGCTCATACACACCTGGAAATAACAAACAATATATGGTTAATTCTCTGAGTTATCTGCCTTTTTGTATTGTAAGATTATAGAATACGTTGTACAGGATAAATATTACAACAGCTGGAAAAAAGTAATGAGAGTATTGTTGCAATTCGTACCTGGCTTTATACACAGAAGAACACCTAAGCTGGATAAAAGTAATGGGAGCATTGTTGTAATTCGTACCTGGCTTTATACACAGAAGAACACCTAAGCTGGATAAAAAATAATGGGAGCATTGTTGTAATTCGTACCTGGCTTTATACACAGAAGAACACCTAAATTGGATAAAAAGTAATGAGAGCATTGTTGTAATTCGTACCTGGCTTTATACACAGAAGAACACCTAAGCTGGATAAAAAGTAATGGGAGCATTGTTGTAATTCGTACCTGGCTTTATACACAGAAGAACACCTAAGCTGGATAAAAAGTAATGGGAGCATTGTTGTAATTCGTACCTGGCTTTATACACAAAAGAACATCTAAGCTGGATAAAAAGTAATGGGAGCATTGTTGTAATTCGTACCTGGCTTTATAAACAGAAGAACACCTAAGCTGGATAAAAAGTAATAGGAGCATTGTTGTAATTCGTACCTGGCTTTATACACAGAAGAACACCTAAGCTGGATTAAAAGTAATGGGAGCATTGTTGTAATTCGTACCTGGCTTTATACACAGAAGAACACCTAAGCTGGATAAAAGTAATAGGAGCATTGTTGTAATTCGTACCTGGCTTTATACACAGAAGAACACCTAAGCTGGATAAAAGTAATGGGAGCATTGTTGTAATTTCTACCTGGCTTTATACCTAGAAGAACACCTGTTACGAGAGAAGAACAGAAACTAATGTTACAAGGCCGATATTTCTGGAGTTTCATCTGTTATAGAGGAAGGAAAAGTGTGCGGCAATTTTAATACATGGAGTTGGCAACTGTCCAGAATTTCAGCCACCCGCCACATACAGCATAGTTGTATGTAAAACAATGGCAACTCGTTTGGAAACTGGTCTCACGAAGAAGTCCGCTCAGTTACTCGATTTCTGTGGACGAAACATGTAATCGCGGCTGAAATTCACCGGAAGCTAGTAGAGTTTCGCGGAGAGACAGTAATGTCTCGTCAACATCTCGTAAAATGCTGTTGAAAATTTGTGGCTGGTAGAGAAAACGTTGCCAACGAGGAGCGCAGTGGTCGACTCAGCACGGTATCAACAGATTTGTACACAGCTAGGACATCATTGACAACCCTCCCTACAGCTCGGATATTGCTCCATGCGGCTTTTACCTGTTCCCACACTAAAAGGAACACCTAGAGCCTATTGCTTCCCTTTAGACGAGGAGATGAAACACTCCGTGACAAGGTGGCGGAACACGCAAGGACAGGCTTTTTACCGGGAGAGAATCTTCAAACTTATCCCACGATGCGACAAGTGCCCCAATCAATATGGAGACAAGGTCGAAATATAACCAAATGCATGTACTATCTGTTGGCTGTATAGGTTGTATGAAATAATATACACGTGTTTTACTGTTGGCTTTGCAACCTTACTTTTTGATCATTCCCCGTATAATCCTGCAACATAATCGCTTCCCATCTCTAACACCTTCTGTCATACATGTGGAAGACGTCGTACATCATCAGTACGTCAATCTTTGTCGGTGTCTTGCAGGGATCGCAATGTGGCACGCATGATGGTTTCGCTTGCATCATACTGCTTTCCGTGAACTGGTCCCTTCATTTAGGCCGAAAAGGGTGTCAGGAAGTCCCTAAAAACATTGTTTTTGCACTACGCTCACGCGCTACTTCAATTTTGATCCACGCAGGTAGTTCGTTTTTCTGAAACATATTGTTATGGCTCTTGCATTTCCTTCCTTTTCTTCACAGCAATGCTCCTTTTGGCTGAATAAAACAAAGTCGTTGCCACTCGCCACACTTCATCCTTCACATTTCTTTATCACTACGCGTATAGTGCTGAGACCCGATAGAAATGTTGCCACTATTTTTAGTCCAACCTATATATTTGACATATAGAAATGAATTTTGTATATGTGTTATGAAACTGCTATTACAACTTTATCTCAACTTAGTATGTGTATTCTGATTTTAAATTCTCAACCAGTCGTTTCACTTGAGTTCACAAATTCTCAGTTCTTTATATACCATTTTGAATTGAGAGGGAAGAAACTGCTGACCCTAACCTTGCTCTATTGGTTTAGTAGGAACTTGACGTTGGACAGAAAGAGCAGCAACCTATTGTGTCTGCAAGGAAAGGTGGCTTCTGACAGTTGGGTAGAGCATGTAGAGTATTAGAAGCGCTGTTGCCAGAGGCTCTACAACAGAGACAGCAGCTCTGGCGACAAACTTAAGACGTTTAACAAGTCGTCTCAACTATCGGCAATAGCGCGGTCAATGACCTTCGTTGCCTAGCAACAGCGTGAGAGAATACTGCTGTGATTGGCGAACAATCCTCCCTCTCGTTTTGTTTACAACATGTGCAGCTATCTGTCAGAGGCCTCCTTTCAGTAACTCGATTATAAGATATTATAACCAGTAATGAAACAATTTACACTTTAATTCTATAATTTCACATATTTATTGACCCAGAGGATCTGAAATGCTAACACGGCTGAATTTAATACTAGTAGTTTCGACTTTGATGTGACCCGGAGTTCAAGAATATTCACTTAATATTATTATTATTGCTATTTTTCACGTCTCAAATGTCCTAAGCCGAATACTGTCTTCCTTTCTCCAGTTTAATGAAAAATAAAATTGCGTAGCAAACAGAAAAAAATCTAGAATAATGAATTATATGAAACAATTACGTGATTCCATATGCCTTAAATATATATTTCTTCTTCTTTGTTAGTTTATATTAATATGTTAGAGATTTTTATTTTTTCATTTTATTTTTAAAACTCTTTCTTGATTTGAATAATTGAATCATAAGTATGAGGCTCTCACAAATCATTCTAACTGCATTATTCGAGCAAGATAGATGTAGTTAGTTACCTCCTGTTGAGGAATGTGGGAAAGACGGTTAAATTGAATAATGAAAGCCATGTGTATAATAAACCTGAAAGGTGTGTGACAGGAGAGACTATAATGTGTGAAGTCATAAATTCTGGTGAGAGTTTTAGTTTCCGTAACACAGCGGACGACAGAGTGAGGGTTTCTCCGACCATTTTTCGTCAACATACTGAACTAACAATGTTTCGAAATGTTGTATAATAAATCTATACGCACATACAATTAATAAGTTTGGCTACCAAATTTAATGCAGTATGTTGTTAGTCGTAAAGTGTGACGTTCTGATTTTTCGAAGCCTACGATAAAATTGATTTGTCAGCAGCTTACTAAAGTTGTAACACCCTACGTCAGGCTTGGCTGAAGGATGTATAAATTCTAATAAGATCATCGGATTATAGATAATAAGAACTAAAATCTAAAGACTCCATAGATTTAGTATATTGGTTACTTCTCTTTAATAATTTGAAGTCACAGTTTGCAGTTAAGGTTTTAATAAAATTTCAATCCTTATTACTCTGCTCTATAGACATAACATAACTTCACGGACTTAAAATGATAAATACCATTGGTATATGTTGTATGGGACTCCATATAATTAGGTGGTTGAATTCTATGTTTTAGTAATATTGGGTTTAAGATTCCATCGATTACAGCTTGTAGGGGAAAAATGGTAAAGGATAGCTATTGTGAACTAATGAAAGCATAAGCAGAGCTCCAGGGGAAAAATGGTAAAGGATAGCTATTGTGAACTAATGAAAGCATAAGCAGAGCTCCAGGGGAAAAATGGTAAAGGATAGCTATTGTGAACTAATGAAAGCATAAGCAGAGCTCCAGGGGAAAAATGGTAAAGGATAGCTATTGTGAACTAATGAAAGCATAAGCAGAGCTCCAGGGGAAAAATGGTAAAGGATAGCTATTGTGAACTAATGAAAGCATAAGCAGAGCTCCAGGGGAAAAATGGTAAAGGATAGCTATTGTGAACTAATGAAAGCATAAGCAGAGCTCCAGGGGAAAAATGGTAAAGGATAGCTATTGTGAACTAATGAAAGCATAAGCAGAGCTCCAGGGGAAAAATGGTAAAGGATAGCTATTGTGAACTAATGAAAGCATAAGCAGAGCTCCAAGCAATTGTGGATTTTGATAAGCTCTGCGAGGATAATTTGAACGTATTAAAAAGGGAGTGGGACTGTTAAGAAATGCAGTCTTCATTAAAATGCAATTGAAAGGTAACAAAGATTTGTGTAATATACTGAGTTGGTTGGATTTGATTTTAGCACCGCTTTCAGCACCGAGGCTGTATTAGACGAGAACCTACAGCCTAATTTGATATCCGAACCACATGAGCTCCCATCGAGAATTATACCTTTTACGTAATTTATCTTGAAATTGTTTTTAATGAAACTGTCCGAGCTTCGATATATCATACAAATAGCTAAAGTTACTATGTGAAACAATGGTCTTTGTTATGCATAAATTCTGAGTATCACAGATCTTTCTTTTTCTCGCTAGAAATCGTAAAATTTTCTTCCTTTTCTGACTCTGAAAAATATCACAACCCTAAATCCGAACCACTTTAATGAGTTCAAGTTTTAATTCGCTCCTACAGGAATCGAACCCCGGATCCCATGTACACAAAATTCAAAAGAGCTACCGACAAGACCAGCTAGGAAGGCTTTTCTTGAATCATGTACAGGGTAGTATTAGTGTTACCTGAGAACACTTTTGTTCCCCTGAGATCCTGGCTCAAGGACCATGGTCTCTGTCCAGATGCCGTGGCTAGGGGTACATAGTAATCTTACTTCTTGGCGATGACACTTCGTTTTATCTCTGGACTGCTGCTGTTTTCACAAGAGCTTCATGTTTTGCATGCGATTGAATTTTAGCTTGTGAGTGGATGTTTATTGAATGTATTTTAATTAATTTATTTCTAGTTTTGTATTATTGTTGATTTTGTCTTAGTTTTGTTTTCGTGTTTAAGCTATGTCATTGCATGGATGCAAAAAGACCGCATTCTTGGCGCATCCACTAAATATCTAACTTTAACTCTAGGTGGGAATTGTCATAATTTAATAAGGGTAGTCCTCTGTACTCCTTTCAAAATTTAGGGAGTGGGGCAAGGTATCTCTCCCCAAAATTAGATGGTGTAGTTCTAGGAACCCGGGGCAAAAAAGTGCCCTCAGGTGACCCTGTACAAACAGCTTTATTTTCTGAACTATCTCTATAAATTCTAAAATAATACTACAAAATAAAAAGAATAAAGACTTACCGTCACTGTACCTAGCTGGAAGCAGTCTCTCGAACGGGGTACCCAGCATACCCCAGAGAGGGTTTTTGAGATTGTTACAGGAGCCGTCAAAGGACCTGTATTTGCTGTAGCCAGTGCACAGTGGTCGTTGTATACAAGTACTGATATCTTCCACACTGTATTTGATTGTTCGTAAGTATAGTTGAGCGACTTGTGGATGCTGGTATGCCCTTTTAGAAAAGAAAAAAGAAAAATAATTAGTGACTTCTTAAAAGCACAAGTCAATTTGGGATAATTGATAGTCTTGCATTCATATTGATATTGAAAGTTTGGTAGCCTGTGTTAAATAGTCACTCTCCTATTAAGTAATAATACCTAAGTAGTTTTACGTACATTTATTTAAGTAACAACAACTGGCGCAGTTTGCACAATTACGAACCTACGGAAATGAAACAGTATAAACGTTTGGCAGATGCGCTTTACTGGCGAAGTAAAAGTGTCAAGGCTGCAAACAATAGTAAGCAAAACCATCTTTCATCCACGCCATTGGAAATGAGGATGTCAAATTGCATTATGCTTTTACCCAGGGATGGAAATGGAAAATGAAATATTTGAGTTTTACGTCCCACATTATGCCGGTTAGGCTAAGGGAGACGGTGATGATGAGGAATGGTGGAAAAGAAGAAAGTGGGAGGAAAGGGGAGAACCCGGAAAAACCTACGTACATAGTATCAAAAAGCTCACTTGGCGCGAGCTGGAACCGAACCAAGAACAACATGCACCAGAGGTAAACGCTTTACCACTGAGCCACCGCGGCCCCAAGTTGTCGCTTGGGTTTGTATCCGAAACAAGTACCTCCACCGGAAATCGAGCTTGGGACCACTGGCGGTGAAAACGCACGTGTTATACACTCAGCCGTGAAGAGATACTTTCTCCTTTTCCCTTTGTGTTACAGACCTTCCGAGGTTGTAGCAACTCGACTATTTTAACTGTAGATACTAGTCACATGGTCATTATATTTCTTTTGATCTTGTGATAATTTTCCTTCTCTCTCCTTCAGGTTCTGCTTCTCTTATTCAACGTTCCCGATCAGTGATATTCTCTTTGGTATTGTATATATATATATATATATATATATATATATATATATATATATATATATATATATATATATATATATATATTTATAGCGGCCTTCCTCCTGATCAGCGGTAACTATGGTCCTTGGTGAATGGTAGATGGTATTTTCATCTTGAGATGGAGACTCTTCCATTGATAGAGATGATTCCATGTGAAATTCTTTTATTAGGATTAGGCTAGCAGATCTTATAAGATTGTAGACACTAATCTTAGAATGTCCGTCCGCCTGTCTGTTAACTCTGCACGATAGTTCTTGAACGAAAGCCAATTTTTGAATTCCGTTTATCGCAATAACTGGATAAAGCGATAATCTCAACCGAGTTCGTTAATGGAGTCGACCCGCCAATATCCTGACGGGTAACGGTGAGTTTAATGGGCTAACCATATCTGGTATCACATACATGGAAATATGTGCTGAGGTTAGATGTTTTCAGGTTGTAATGCAAAATTTTTAAATTTAAAACAGGGATGAAAAAAGTGCCAGTTCTGACCCGCTTTTGAACCGGTTCAGGCACCAAGAACCCATGCTAAAGACAGGAACCTGTCCGGAGCGTTTTCACAAGAACTGGTTCATTTTCCATCCCTGGTTTAAAAGTTTTTTAAAAAAAGATTTAAGTGTTTTTTGAATTAACAGAGTTTTTTGGTGAAATATTGATGGTGTTGAAACCTCACATATTTTACGCATGAGAGGATATATATATAAAGCCTAGAGCGCTAGAGCAGTGGTTCTCAACCGATGTGTCGCGACATATTGGTATGTCACGCAGTCCTCTAAGATGTGTTGCGAAATTTTAGAATTTAAAAATCATGAAGAATTTAATAATAACATAGCCGCACACATACATACACACACACACACACATATTAAAGCTCTGTGCACAGAACCCCACTGTATGGATTCGATGTATTTTGTTACGCAGAATCCAAATTTTGAAACCCCAGGACGATCGATCGTGTCAATTGTTTTTCTATAGGGGAAAAACTTTACCGATTTTAGATAGGAAATATACATTTAACGCAACCATACAAAAAACAAATGTTCTGTGCATGGAACCCCTGGGTATGGATTCGATGTTTTTTGATACACAGATCCAAATTTTGAAATCTCAGAACGATTGATTGTGTCATTTTTTTTATAAGCGATAAACTTTACCGATTCTAGATAGGAAATATACATTTAACACAACCATACAAGAAACAAATGTTCTGTGCATGGAACCCCTGGGTATGGATTCGATGTATTTTGTTACGCAGAATCCAAATTTTGAAACCCCAGGACGATCGATCTGTCAATTGTTTTTCTATAGGGGAAAAACTTTACCGATTTTAGATAGGAAATATACATTTAACGCAACCATACAAAAAACAAATGTTCTGTGCATGGAACCCCTGGGTATGGATTCGATGTTTCTTGATACACAGATCCAAATTTTGAAATCTCAGAACGATTGATTGTGTCATTTTTTTTAATAAGCGATAAACTTTACCGATTTTAGATAGGAAATATACATTTAACACAACCATACAAGAAACAAATGTTCTGTGCATGAAACCCCAGAGTATGGATTCGATGTATTTTGATACACAGATCCAAATTTTGAAATCCCAGGACGATCGATCGTGTCAATTGTTTTTCTATAGGCGAAAAACTTTACCGATTTTAGATAGGAAATATACATTTAACGCAACCATACAAAAAACAAATGTTCTGTGCATGGAACCCCTAGGTATGGATTCGATGGTTTTTGATACACAGATCCAAATTTTGAAATCTCAGAACGATTGAGTGTGTCATTTTTTATAAGCGATAAACTTTACCGATTCTAGATAGGAAATATACATTTAACACAACCATACAACAAACAAATGTTCTGTGCATGAAACCCCAGAGTATGGATTCGATGTATTTTGATACACAGATCCAAATTTTGAAATCCCAGGACGATCGATCGAGTCAATTGTTTTTCTATAGGCGAAAAACTTTACCGATTTTAGATAGGAAATATACATTTAACGCAACCATACAAAAAACAAATGTTCTGTGCATGGAACCCCTGGGTATGGATTCGATGTATTTTGATACACAGATCCAAATTTTGAAACCCCAGGACGATCGATTGTGTCATTTTTTTATAGGCGAAAAACTACCGATTTTAGATAGGAAATATACATTTAACACAACCATACAAGAAACAAATGTTCTGTACATGGAACCCCTGGGTATGGATTCGATGTATTTTGATACACAGATCCAAATTTTGAAACACCAGGACAATTGATCGTATCAATTTTGCTTTGTGGGGGAAAATCGTATGTGCTATTTTACGTACCAAAATTCTCACCAAAAATTCATTAAAATTTTTCCCCACAAAAAAATTGACACTGTCGATCGTCTTGGGATTTCGAAATTTGGATTCTGTGTACCAAAATACATCGAATCCATACTCTGGGGTTCCATGCACAGAACTTTTATTCTTGTGTGTGTGTGTGTGTGTGTGTGTGTGTGTGTGTGTGTGACTGTGTGACTGTGTAATTAGTTAAAATCGAGACAGACTGTACCAGTCAACACTTCCAGCGGTAGCAACACTGCTCAGTGCTAAATCGAGTCATTATAAAAAGACAATTGGTTTCACTTTTATAATAGATATTATTATTATTATTATTATTTATGTTAAAAGTATCAACTAAGTGTGTCCCATTGTCCTGAACGTTTAAGTAAAATGTGTCGTCTGTCAAAAAAGGTATGAGAACCACTGGCCCAGAAAATTGTTGTTTAAACATGCCAAATATATATGTGATTATCAGAAGTTAAAATTTTTGGTTAAACCTAAAAAAAATATAAGCGAGGTTAAAACTTCATATACGGCATGATAGGGCATATAATACTGACCGCTTCAACTATCAACAGAGATTCGTTGATACATGTAACTTTCGGGAAATCCAGAATGTAATGATTGCTGGCTTAGTCAAGTGTGAACGAGATACTTTGTGCTGCTAAAGTAGGCCACATTAAATGATGGCAGCCTTGTATGATTATGTTTTGAGAAAATGGTAAAGGCGCAATCTTACGTTGCCGTTAATACGTAATTTCTGGAATTTAGAATTATTCTTGTGGATGTGCTACTTGCTCTGTTTTGATGTTATGTATACGATATGAACGTAATAATTGACGTAGTCCGTCGAAGAACTTTCTGTTTGTCATACCGGTACCTTCTAATGATTTTTGCTTCAAGTGATCCTGTAGATATTTGAAAATGGCAGTATTGTTGTCATGAAGCGGAGTCACTTTTCGTATTCCGATTTCTAACATAAGCACTCTTTGTTCGTTATTGGACTTACCATACGAATAGCCCGTAAGATAATTCGGTTTTGGACCTCCTTTCTTCAACTTCGTCAGGATTTTGACTTTCAGGTTCTTTGTATTGCTTTCATACGCAACCCTGAGGTTTTAAGAAAGACGGGACGTAATGTTAACGTAGGCCCAAAACTACGACCTGGGCATGAATCAGGCACAGTTGGCGATGTACAGATAGGATTACCATGATGGGACTGACCCTATTTGGGGCATTTCTGCTGTATGGAATGTATGCTAGCATTCTCGGCAACGAGGACCGACAGCCTGGTATAGCGTTTGATTTGTGCTATATGTATTCTACGTGACGAGAAAGGATAACTTCAACCAATCAGAACCGTGGATTTTGCTCCTATGGCTAGGGTGGGGTGTGATTAAAATATATGCTCGTCAGAAAAGATGGCATTACAAACACGAGTCTCATACTGTTACCTGTCAACGACGAAAGTTTATGATTCTCCCAAGATTCATACTGACGAAAACAGACGAATTTCAGATATGGTAAGTTTATGCAATTGCTAAAAGCATACACAAACTTCAGCGTTTCTACATCGTAACTTTGAGTGATTTTTTTTATTATCGCTGTCTGTCAGAGTATAACGTATCCATGGATTGAGAGGAAATTTTGAAGCTGATATAAAATTTTATCATATCTTTGCTCTTTATTTCTTATAGAAGTAAAATCTTTTTTTTTTAAATATATATTAAGAATATCAGAATTAACATATCCATCACCCATCTACTTTTCTACTACTGAAACTTACTTAGCATTTATGATCTTGACAAGCTCTCTGGCAGAATTAATAAACATCCTAGGATCGGTTACGTTGCTTGTGGAGCCGAATCCAAATGAATTAAAAGTATAATAAGCGTTGGTGGAGACTGGCGCTGGTTGAGGAGGTACAAGATTGATACCAAGTTCCACTAATTCATCATTCTTCCGTTGTTGTTCTTGAGCTAATGCAATGCCATTTTTTATAGCACTTACTATTTCTGAATAGGAAACTCCGATTTCTGCAAATATTGGTTGCAATAAATCTGAAAGAAAATATAAATAGGAATTAGATATTTCTATTTTAAGTAAATTTAATAATAATAATAATAATAATAATAATAATAATAATAATAATAATAATAATAATAATAATAATAATAATAATAATAATAATAATAATAATAATAATAACGCTTACAGGAATTGTGCACAGACGAAATAAGCAAAAGTTTCATTTTCAAATTAAGGTATCCGCATATGTAGGACTCCCAGATATTCCGATTTACATTTATCCCCAAGAAAGTGTTCAAAATTCGGCATGTCTCGTTTATCTTCAAAACATAAATTAATATCATTTCTACGTTATTTAAGAAACCTAACTTTTATTATGCCATTGATACCCAAGTAATAGGAACAGTCGTTCTTTCAGAAAAAGTGTTCCGGGGGTCACACGTAGTATTCCGGGGGACACTGCTGGTACTACTTTATTATTATTATTATAGTATAGACGTCCGGGGGGAGAGGCACTCTCAGAGTTCCGGCCAATAAAACATGTTTGGAAGAGACACTGAATAGGAATAATCTTTGCTCTCTGACTGAGTTTAGTGAGTAACTTGGAACTTTTCCTGATGGGGAACAAGCATTACCTTTGGGCCATCTAGAAAATTTTAGCCCCTCTAACTACACACTTTCAATACATTTTGATATTCCAGCACGAAATTTAATGTTCTCCTTATCTCGTTTTCTGTCGACATCAGCATTTATATTTTGTATATGCGGAATACGTAAGTCGAAACAAGTGTGTAAATATGTGAAGTTTCATAAGAAAAGAAAGTCTCACAAAGCGTGTATGTTGTCTCTTTCCGCATCACTCGCAATACCCACCTATTCCATCTTGCCCGTTTTAGGTTGGCTATTATACAGAGGTCTCTTTTTTATAGAATACCAAACTGTTATAATCAAGTAACAACTGATGTGGACATTTTTTCGAGTTACCCAGTGTTTGAAAGAGCAATTAAAAGAGTTTTGACGGAATAGTTTTACTTTTACACTCTTTTTTCCTATGTTGTTGTTATTGTTGTCTTGTTTTTTTTTCTTTCTTTTGTTAGCATGTCCCTTTGTGAAGTGGCAAAGTTATGCTGTATCTGAGAATTTGTTTAATAAATAAATAAATAAATGTTGAGATAATTTGATCCTGAAAAAAGCTAAACTCTGGAACAACTGTCGACTATTTGAAATCCAAATTCCAGCAGAACAACGACAGTAGGAAGGTATTGACAGAGGCTATAATTAATTATCGTTCAGTTGCTAGCTTCATACATTTTAGCATTTAGGAGTCATAGAGAAAACATGCACGCAGCATTTTAGCAGTATTTTATTTATTTATTTATATATTAAAATAAATTGCTAGATATCATGCAACTTTACGCCAAATGACAAACAAAGATATTAATGATTATCATTCAACCAATTCTTACATCATCATTCACTTGCCTTATTCATCATCTCCTGCCACTAATGCTCTCGCCTTCGGTGCGAGCGGTCCCGGGTTCGATTCCCGGTGGGGGCACTCGGTCGAAAAAGTGTAAAACGCTTCTTCAGGCCAGCCACCCTGAATCAGGTATTGCTGGGTTTTCCTCATTCACACCAGGCAAATACCGGGGTGGTACCTAACTTATAGGTCCCAGGTCGCTTCCTTCCTTTCCTCTCCCCGGTTTGTGTGCTTGTCGAGGGACGTCATCCCTCAAAACGTGACGGGCTAAATGGTCCAGGGATGAATCCAGGAGGAACAAACGGGGCAATCGCCCCCCTGAAGAGAAAACTTTATATATATATATATATATATATATATATATATATATATATATATATATATATATATATATATATATATAAAACCCATCCCAAAGTTTGGGGCCCTTAAAAGTAGCAGTATGACAACCCACCGCCCCCGAGAAGTCGGTCCTGGATCCGCCCCTGAAATGGCCTTAGATACTGAAAGTTCAGAAATCTAAATTCTAGATCCTTCATTATCTCCCTTAGCCTAAAGGACGTAATAATGGGACGTTAAACTGAAAGATTTCATGTAATTTTCATTTCCTTCCAGATTTTCCAGATAAATATGAAAAAAATATCACAAATATATCTATCTTCTTCAGAATTTCCTGCTAAAATACGGTAAATGTTAACCTTATACCAGACTATCAAAACATCAATTACACCAATTCCTTGGAATACGCTATAAGGAAAATCAAAGATTGCAACCAGGGCCTAGAATTGAACGGTATTCACCAGGTTATGGCATATGCTGATGACGTAAATTTAATAAATGATGATAGGAGAAGAATAGAAAGAAATGCAGAGATCTTATTAAACGCTTGCAGGGACATGGGTTTAGAAGTAAATGCAGAGAAAACTAAATACATGGAAGTGCGTCGGGACCGGAATACAGCAAACTATGGATGCGTTAAAATATTAAATAATACTTTTGAAAAAGTGGATAGTTTCAAATACCTAGGATCAATATTAACAGAGGAAAATCATAGTCACGGAGAAATTAAATGTCGACTAAAAGCAGGGAATTCGTGTTACTATTCGGTTCAAAATCTCTTGTCGTCGCGAATTTTGTCGAGAAATTTGAAGCTTAAAATATACAAAACGGTAATCATGCCTGTTGTTTTGTATGGCTGCGAAACATGGTCGCTTACTCTGAGGGAAGAACATAGACTGAAAGTATTTGAGAACAAGATCCTGAGACGAATATTCGGACCCAAGAGGAACGGGAATGGGGAATGGCGGAAACTTCATAACGAGGAACTACATAATTTATATGGTTTACCCAACATTGTTAGGGTCGTGAAGTCTAGGAGACTTAGGTGGGCGGGTCATGTAGCTAGAATGGAAGAAAGTAGAAACGCTTTCAAAGTCTTGACAGGAAGACCAATCGGAAAACGACCATTAGGAAGACCTAGGCGCAGATAGGAGGACAATATTAAGATGGATCTCGCAGAGATTGGAATACAAAGTAGAAACTGGATGCAGTTAGCTAAGGATAGAAGTCAGTGGAGAGCTTTTGTGAACGCGGCATTGAACCTCCGGGTTCCATAGGCCATAGGGTTAGTTAGTTTTTATCGCACAATAAGCAGCATTATTTCAAGAAATGGTCATTTGGCATATACGTAAGTGTATTGTACTGTGTAATTGTACTCAGTGTATGTCTTCAGTTGTGTAATTGTTATGTTTGTTCTTTAAATTTTACGTAAAATTTGAAAACTCTAAATAACATATGAATGAAGTTACAGTAAAAAGGTGGAAATAGTCTTGAACCAATCCCAATCAGGGAATACCTGTTTGGGCCAATATATTATGCAACAGACATAGATTTGCTTGGTATAACATTACTTTAACTCATGAAGGATATGGTCAGAGCAGCGTGTTGCTATAGTGGGCAACATACGTAGTTGTCCGTCGTGAAGCGTCACCCGTACAGAAGACAGGTGGCGATTATACGCTGTTTGATGATCCGTGACTACTAACCACAAAAGCAACAGATAGAAAAAATTTAACGTTCAGTGCTGGCAACTTACTAGAACAGCGATGATGGGCATTTCAAAAGTTGTGTTCATTATAGGACACCCTTTACTTTTCATAAACCTATCTCCTCGTGCGAAATGAAACGAAATGAAATCTTTGAGTTTTACGTCCCACGATTATGCCGGATAGACTAAAGGAGACGGTGATGATGAGAAATGAATGAAATGGTGGAATGAAGAAAGTGGGAGGAAACGAGAGAACCCCGAGAAAACCTACGTACACAGTTTTTGTCCACCACAAAGTTCACTTGGCTTGAGCGAGGATCGAACCAGGGACCCCACGCAACAGGGATGAACACTCTACCACTGAGCCACCGCGGCCCCCTCCTCTTGCGAAGAACAGACGTCTTGCTTACTACATTATATTAATGAATATCATGTTGAAAAAACAGAGAAGGATTCTCATAAGTTAAAATCTTATGAGAATCCTTTGTTTTTTCAACATAAAATATTTTTTTTGTATCAAGTATTTATAATAAATATTTTTACTTTATTAACTTTACTCTTACTTTGTATTGCTGTAAATTTTCATGTGCATTGTGTAAAATACGACTTATCTATATTTTAATGCTTTATTTCCTTTTTTGTTTGAATTAGTATTTTTATTATTTAACAATTATGCACTACGCATAATATAGAAGTTCTTTTTGTCACTGTTTTAAATCTAAGTTTCATATTTAGCTTTGTGAATATGTGTAATTTCACTTCGTGTATCTGCATTGCCTTTGGTGTGTTTTAGAGTAGATTCCAATCAGCTGATCTCAAGAATTTTTGACAGCCGATCCATTTCATACACGCCTACGAGAATCTCTTTTATTTTTGATTTTTTTTTAAAAATTAAAATAATACAAATTATTTTAAAAATCAGCACGGTCCACAGTTTCATGAAAAGAGAATTGAAGGTCTCAATCGTATTTTCTTTCAGGACATGCATCATTTTTGTTGTATACTGTATATCTTAATAACTATCTAACTAACTCTATGGCCTATGAAACCCGAAGGTTCAATACCGCGCTTACAAATGCTCTCCACTGACTTCAATCCTTAGTCAATTGGATCCAGTTTCTACTTTGTATTCCTATTACTGCAGGATCCATCTTAATATTATCCTCCCATCCGCCGCTAGGTCTTCCTAATGGTCGTTTTCCGATTGGACTTCCAGTTAAAACTTTGAAAACGTTCCTACTTTCTTCCTTTCTGGATACATAACCTGCCCATTTGAGCCTCCTAGACATGAAGATCATAACAATATTTGGTAAACGGTATAAACTATGCAATTCTTCGTTATGAAGTTTCCGCCATTTACTATAACTATTTCTCTAGGGTTTGAATATTCGTCTTATCGTCTTGTTCTCAAATACTTTCAGTTTACCTTTCTCCCTCAGATTAAGCTACCATGTTTCGCAAACCGTATAGAACAACAAGCATATATTTTAAGCTTCAAATTCCTCGACAGAATTTGCGACGACAAAAGATTTTGAAGTGAATAACACGAATTCCCTACTTTTCTAGTCGACCTTTAATTTCTCCGTGAATGTGGTTTTCGTCTGTTAATATGTAAATGAAAATGTTTTATTTTTCCATAATATCTTGGTCAAGGGGATTAAAACTTCGAAAGCACCCTTGCGTAAGTCACTGATATGTAAAAGTGTAAGATTATAAATGTACTTAAAATAGTAGTGAATTTAATACTGGACATCTTTGCTGCCGTTGAGGGGCAATGACAAGAACAATCTCTCTCAAAATTGATTCTAATTAATTGATTCATTAAATTTTAAAATATCGCGACACATCTTATAGGATTGTGTGATTGAAATTACTAGCTTAGTACACCACATTCAAGACCATCCTGTACTATCATAATACAGGGTGGCCCAAACGTAGGTATGCAGCACCGCACTGATCAGCTCATTGCATTTTATGTCACTTCTTATTGTAATTCATCAGCTAAACCTAGTTTCTTTATTATTTGTTCTTAATGTGTTTTTTACTTATATCTTAAGGTCGGAAGAGCCGAAGTAAATACATCCATAAACTAGAATGTTACACTTGATCAATGCAGGGGTGTATACCTACTTTTGGGCCACCCTGTATAACTTAGTATATAATTATAACAACTTACCACTTTGCGGAGAATATTTTGCACAATAAACTTGTTTTTCGTGTGACCTTGTGACGAGGTTAGCTTGACACGAGCTCATTAATTGAAGAAGTCTTATTAAGTTATCATCATACGCTACTGCTAAGGCGGCTGATAGTACGGACAGAACGAAACAAATGACTACCAACAACCGCTCCATCATCTTTTGCACCTGTAACAATAAAAGAACACGATGAGAACAATCATTAGATAAGAGGAAACGAATTCAGTTTCAATCAAATCATTTTTACGAACTCTATAATTGAACGGCTCGGACGAACATAATGTTATGCCACATTTTTCTACCTTTCGAGTAAACTGGAAATGAAGATTGACCATTCCCGTGCAACGACACATGCGAAACAAGCTTGCCTTGCAATCTGCAGGTGTATTTCTGAAATAAAACTACCTACATATTCTTCTATGGTTAGTTCACAATTCATTGCACCTATTACTCAATTTCACCGGAACTGCAGTTCACCATTATGTTCGCCCAAGCTGCTCAATTGTACCAGAGTTGCTGTTTCACTGTAGTGCTCGGTAAAATAAGAATTAATACCTTTTTACATTGAGAAAGGAGTTAATATATTTTTATTTGAAATAGGAATTAACATATTCTTCGTATTGAAATAGGAGTTGACATATTCTTTATATTGAAATAAGAGTCAGCATATTCTTTCTAAATGGAAATATGAGTATAAAAATAAATGCGATAATAATAATAATCTTCTGCCTATTTTGTTTTGTGGTATACATATCCCCTCCTTTATTTGAGCTCATTCGTGGCTAAGCGGTTATCATACGCGCCCTTGGTGTGGAAGACCCGGGTACGATTCCCGGCGGGAGCACATATGGTTTGGATTCCACGTTACTCAGTAGGTCCGATCTCATATAGCCTAGCTGCTGAAAGGGACGTTAAACTCAAAATCAACTTAATCCTCCCTTTATTTTCAGATTCCGAAAGAAGATGTTGGAATTCCGTCTTCCAATTCATTGTCTGTTTTACTGGAAAACGTCAGTTCCTTTTATACATAAAAATATTAAAGAATATTGACTTTTATGGCTATATTCAACCAGAGTTCCCTGACTTAAAACATGTTGTGGTGCAGTGTGTACCGCAATATTGCCCTTTGGAAGGCCCTGGAAATCGGATATCTCACCCGAATCTTTCGTATATGGAAGGCATCTATGATCACGCGGGTCAAATATTTTGTCCAGGCCGGGGGTGGATCCAGGGAGACAATCGCCCTCCCCAGAAGAGGAAAGTTTCTTATTTTATATATAAACCCATCCCAGAGTTTGGAGGTCTTAAAAATAGCTCTAAGTAGCAGTATTACAACCCCCTCCACCGAGAAGTCCGTCCTGTATCCACCCCTGGTTCAAACGTCAGTTGGGTTTGCATGATTAAGGTTTGCTGTGTCCTTTAAGACAGCTATTCATATCTGGAAATTAATAATTGTTATTAATTATAACTAAAAATGAAATAATGGTAGGATTATGAAATTCCGTCTATAACTTTTTCAAAATATATTTAACATAACGCAAAAACAAATATTATTACTCTAAATGAATAAATCTAAAACTTATGTCAATCAGCATATCGCACAAGACCTACGCTATACTCGAGTTGTATTAAAATGTTTCTTACAAACGGAAATTACTTATGAAAGAGTCGCTGTCAAAAAGGATGTGATAAAAGAGGAGTTATGAAACAAAATTGATTGAGAATACCTGGATTAAGTTTAGGGATGCCAACCTTTTCCGAAATCTGAAACGGAAATTTCACTTTCAGGCTTTCGGAAAATTTTCGAAATTGAGAAAAATTCCGGAATTCGGAAAAAAATCTGGAACATTTCCGAAATCAGATTTTTCTAAATTCCGGATTTTTCCGAATTCCGGAGTTTTCCGATTTTACTTTCCAGATTTCGGAACGTAAAAGTTCCGGAATTGGTCACCCTTAGTTAGGGTGAATCTGAACTACCATAATACGTTCAAATTATAATACTTTTCCATCGAGAGTCGAACCCCATATTGTTCAGTACATCATCATGGAGGACTCCATGTTGTGTATAGTCTGTGTGTTGACAAGGAAAATTAACTACCTAATCAACCATTGAACCATGTATACTGTTATTTTTTTTTAATTATACCAATCTTAGAAAATAGCAGGAAGGAACTACAGTAACATGGACATTCTAAAGAAATTCCATTTTTTTTTTAAATGTATCATTGTTAAGTGTGGGAAAGCAGTTAGTCTACCAATACCTTACTCAACGTTCGTCCACTCTAAGTGTATCTTCAAATTAGACAAATGCTGTTGCTTTCTCCCCGGTAGTACTGAGTTAAGAAAAAGAATAATTTTTCTGTATCACTGGTCATTTGGTCCGTCGTATCACCACCTTCAGCTGCACCTTTTATTCGTTTTTTCCTTTTTATTCTTTTTCTTTGTTTTTTCCCCTAACAAGAGGTTGAGTGAACACTTAACAGTTTCACTCAAACTTTTACTTTGTTTTCACATAACCAAGGAAATACACTATTTATTTATCCAAGGACATTTGGGGATTCTGTGCGGTTTGCAATTAGTCCAGTTTGTGACAAAAAAATCCATTTTAGTACGTGTAGCGACTAGCTTTGATTGACGTAATGATCAGACTAATGAGAGGGGCATGGTGCCTTAGTGCTATAGTGCTTACCTCGAGTGCATGGGGTTCGATCCCCGATCCGTGGGGTGGACAATATCGTGTCCATGGGTTTCCTCGGGGTACTGACGTTTCCTCCAACATTACTCTTCCACCAATGTTTCCGTTATCATTCACTCGTCTTAATCATCCGTCTCCCTTAGCCTAAAGGTCATAATTGTGGGACGTTAAACTGAAAAATTTCATTTCAAAGATTGGGAGACCCGGGTTCGAATCCCGGCGGGAGCTCATGTGGTTCGGATTCCACGTTAATCAGTAGGTCCACGTCTCATATAGTCTCGCTGCTGAACGGAACGTTAAACTCAAAATCAAATCAACTCATTTCAAAGATTTCATAAGACTAACGAGTCACGAAAGAAATTCCAGTTTGCGATTAAACGGTGATTGGTTCTTTGAAAGAATCATCTGGACAGGATAAATCACTAAACCGGATGTAGATTTCTATTTCTTTATAATTATTATGAATACCTGTAATTAATACATTAAATTGCTTCTTAATATGATGCAGTTGCTAATTACTAAAATAGTAACAAAAATAATAGGTAGTCGTCATTTTACAAGCACCCACACTTAACGATGGTGGTGGGTGAAAAAGCGACATAACTTTCTTCTTTACCCTTATAATTTATAATAACGGATAATAATAATACATTCTAAAGATGAAAACTGAAATGCTGGTAACTCTATGGTGGTTCCCAGAGCTCATTCAATATACCGTATCTTAAAAATATTGCAGGTTTTCCCGCAATATTTTTAAGATACGGTATATTGAATGACCTTCGAACATCGACATGTCACCTAAGATGTATCTGGAAGATAAAAATTAGTCCCCATCAGCATCGACGACGTTCTGCCAACGTTCTGGAAGGCCATGCATTCCATCCCTGTAAAACTTGGTGGGCCGTAAAGCGAAGAGCATTTTGCATTTTGCATCTCTACTACGGATTTGAACTGGCATCCTCTAAGTTGATTATCCAAGGAATGGAACAAGTGATAATTGGACGGTGCAATGTCCAGGCAGTATGGCGGATGTAACAGTTTCACCATTCAATGCATAGAATGTTGTTCCGGGTCATCCTAGCCACATGGAGCTTAGCGTTGTCCTGTAACAAGAGGACCCTTTTGCGATTCAGAAGTGCTGGCTCCAGAATTTTGAGTTTTTCTTGAACACGGCTTAACTGCTGACAGTACACAGTTGCACTGATGCTCTGACTAGCTGGTAGCAGTTCTCGATGCACGATGCCATGAGCAGTCCATCAAACACACAGGAAGACCTTCTTGTGGTGCAGCGGTGGCTTCGGCTGTTTTCTAACCGGTTCATGGGATGCTAACCAATGATGACGATGCCGTGGAGCTTTGTACAGGACCACTTCTCATCACATGTCAACTCCCTGTCCAGAGATGGGTCCTTCTTCAGACGCGACACGATTCAGAGCTAGTGGTCTACCTCCACGTTTTATCGCACGTTAGCAAGATGTGCTGCGGCCGCTCGATCTCTTTGATGGACCGGGACCGCTAAGAAACACAGGTGACTGCTCGCGTTGCCTTCTGGCCCGGAGTCAAATCATGTGGGACCCATCGATCCAACTTGTAGTGCTTCCCAAGATGATGGAGGTACTGCCGAATGGTTTTTCCACTCACAATGAATTGTTGTCCCAGTTCCTCATAGGCCTGGCCAATGTTCACCTCAATTGCTGCCTGAAGATCTTAATTTTGTACATGTGTTGGTCTTCCGGCACGTGGTGCGTCTTCGAGTAGTTCATCATTGTCCTTAAACTTATCAAATCAGCGCCGTACTGACCCTCACGACACGACACCTTCACCATAGGCCTTTCATATCTTCCAGCCCGCTGCACCGGCGTTTGACCCCAGTTTGAACTCGTACAGCATATACACCCTTATGACGCTCTGTGGAGGTCCCATGTTCACTCTGTCCTTACGCAAGTTCATGGTGTAACTGAACTGCCACAATCAGGTAGTATGTTCGATATACCCACAGAGACCACTGACCACCTTATCTCCATTTGCATTCAACTCACGGTGTGAGGGCTAATTGAACACAGGCCTCACCAAAAAGCGCCAGATCTTTCTTGGGTACCTTTATAACTACTTTCTCTCATCCAGATTATAAACACAGTAAA
The DNA here is from genome assembly GCF_964235325.1 of Thermobia domestica. NCBI lineage: Eukaryota > Metazoa > Arthropoda > Insecta > Zygentoma > Lepismatidae > Thermobia > Thermobia domestica. The sequence continues at coordinate 365,119,020 of NC_137455.1, forward strand.
TTCATGTCACAGTTCTGCTAATTTTGTAGACAAACGTTAAGTACATCTACGTACTTCCATTGCAAGTTTACGACTGCATTCTCACTTGTCTCAAAATTGTCTATTCTAAATCTGAATCAATTTTACTCTTGCAAATACTAACACTTTTAGTGTTAGAATGAATATTATGGAATATTTTTTTTTAACGCAGAGCAGCAATATTTCAAAATGCAAATCGACAATATTAATAAAATATTATTAGTGACATGAAAGAAAACGGAGATTAGAATATAGAACGGAACAAAATTCTCACTAAAATATGAAAGATATTTCATATTTTTCATTGACAAGTTTTTGATCTGGTACCAATTAAGTCAGTATTCTTAATTTTAAACTAATCTTTCAGTTTAACGTCCTACGATTATGCCCTTAAGGCTAAGGGAGACGGATGATTAAGGCTAATGAATGATGGTGGAAGAATTGGTGGAATGAAAAGGTGGGAGGAAAGGGTAGTACCCCGGGGGAAAAGCACGGACACGATTAAGTTACTTAGCCGGGGATTGAACCAGGGTCCCCAGAGATGAGCGCTCTTCCACTGAGCCACTGTGGCCCCTTTTTTCTTTACTTTTAAGGAATGGTTAATATCCTGCTTAAAAGAGCTACGCAGTTTTGTGATTACCCATGATTTTTACTTTTGGTTATTATTATTATTATTATTATTATTATTATTATTATTATTATTATTATTATTATTATTATTATTATTATTATTATTATTATTATTATTATTATTATTGTATTAACAGTTAAAAGTAATTGAACTTAGGTTTAGTGATTACTGATTTATGAAGGTTTCGCTCAAGGAATTTAATCATTGAATGTTTGCAGACCGGACCAGTGTTACCACAGCCCTAGCTCTGAAATGGGCTGAAATATAGTACCAAATTGAAACAAAAAGGGCTGAATTTTATACGAGGGTAATACACGGCTCTATAACATGAAACTGAAAGAGGTAATGTTCTAGAACAACCCCCCCCCTCCCCGCCTCTTCCAAGAGTACAAATCAACGTGTCGATTATGGCGTCACTAGGAAACAGCCCGCTAAGCCAGCAATTATGTCAATGTAGTTTTCATGCTATAATCAATCTTTTATTGCATAATCTTTGCAACGACACATAAATTATAGACTTACTTGAGTACACGCTGGTCTTCTTCAGAATATGCAACACTTGATTCAACGTGCTCGTATGGTTATATATATATATATATATATATATATATATATATATATATATATATATATATATATATATATATATATATATATATATATATCCACACTGTTTCCTTCTCGTCTCCTTTATGAGCGGTGCGGATGCGCCCATCTAGCGGCATTTGTATCCCAGTATAGTTCGAATTACGAATTTCCCACACAAAGTTCCTAGTGTTACGCGGTGCAACGCTACAGAATGCAAGTTCAACAGCATTTTTTAAGAGTCCAACACATATTATAAGTAACGTGAGATGTAACAAAATCTTACTGACACTGCAGAAAATGTGATAAGTATTTGTTAAATGGTACTGAATTGGGTAGAACTTTTTCACAAAAAGGGTTGCAAATGCCAGCGTGGTACCAACAGGCCGATGAATGATAAAAAGGGCTGAATTTGCTACAATTGTACCAAGTGTGGCAACAGTGGACCGGACCATTTTACCATAGCTGACAAATCTTATCTACTTGTCAATCAGAGAAGTCTGAAAACTGGAAAATATCTTTGATCTCTGTGAATCATTAAACGACTACAATGTTCGTCCTCATGAACTGAAATAATGAATTAACTCTACAATTTTATTAGCGTGTAGCGAAAAAAATGTTCAAAAATGAAACATATACCAATCATAGATTATATTGTTCTGAGCAAAATGAAGTAGCGAGCAGTATATCCTCAGATGGAATTACTGAGGATATGCCAGAAATAACGATATTTTTGTAAATCTAAAAATTGCTGCTGTGCGATAGTCCTGCTCTCTATTAATATGAAGCTGATACTGAACAATATCTTCATCAAGATTTTCGCTATGACCTCGGTTAGGATAGATATTTAGGAGCAGTTTTCATAACAAAAAGGGAAGGAAGTGTTAGAGGCGGATCAAGAAGGTAAAACCAGGCCCGCATCCACGGGGGGATAGGGGGGCCGGGCCCCCCTTAAAATTTGGCTGGCCCCCTAAAAGTTTCAAGGTGGGCTTGCAAATGAACTATAATATGATGATGAAGTATAATATGATTTGGTCGCCCCCCCTAACTTCTACCGCCCCCCCCCCTAAATTTCTGGGCTGGCTACGGGCCTGGGTAAAACCCGGGGAGCCAGAAAGCAGATTGTGATTCGTATATCACGATTCACTATAAATGTTTAAAAGTATATAAATAATAGCTTAAATTACTTTTGCCACTCAAAACATTGGAGGGGAGAAGGCTACACCCCCTGGCCCCGGGCTAGATCCGCCACTGAACGATGTACCACAAATAAAGTGAAAATCGACATAAAATGTACTATTTTCCTATGCTACTTTGACGACTAGCCTTCTAATCTTCGTTCTAATCCATGAGCGTCATTTGGGGCTTGAGGCGTTGGGGGCAATTGCCCCCTGATTTGGTCACTTGTACATTTTAATCCATAGGACAATAATATACTATTGAAAAACCTAAAAATCTACTGATATCTAAGATTACCCTCCCAAAAAACAAAATCTAAAATTACGCTGATGTTCTAATCCAAAACAACAGAAATTACGCATATTTCTACTGGGTGTTTCAAAATAACACCGACAATGTTTGGGAGGTGATTCTTGACACCAAGAAAAAACGAAAAGTGTAGACTAACCTGGGTGCACAAATGCTTCCTTTCGGAGTTATAGGCTGCCGAAAACATGAAAAATTGAACTTTATAGGTCCATAGCTCCAAAACTATCGAGCCTACCGTAACCGGGTCAAGACTTTACTAAGGAACTAATATGTACTCTATGCAAAAATACATGCTTCAGAATCCTGCAGTACTTCCGCAACAATTTTTATAGAGGTAGTTGTGAGTACTTCAAATTATGTACCCGCAGCCAAACTTCCTCTATAAATACTGTTGTGTGAGTACCTTAGGATCCTGAAACATGGATATTTGGAAAGCGCACACATTAGTTTCTAAGTAAAGTCTTGACCCGATTATGGTAGGTCCCATAGTTTTGGAGCCATGGAGCTTTAAAGTTCATTTTTTCATGTTTTCGGCAGCTTATAACTCCGAAATGAAGCATTTGTGCACCCAAGTTGGTCTATATTTTTTGCTTTGGTATCACGAATCACCTCCTAAACGTTGTCGATGTTGTTTTGAAACACCCTGTACAATATAGCCCTCTCTCGTATATATAGGATGTCGGAAAAGTCCCGTAACATAGGGTAACTCTGTTATTATCAGAGTTACAATAAAATCTAAGAGGGGAAACAGTCTCCAAATATAATGTTTCAATCTAAAGTGAAGGAATTTTTAAAATCGGACGAGCCTTTTGGGTTGTACACTCCTTATGCGCCCAACGTTAAATGAAAATGCAACGTTGCCATTTATCTGGGGCTAAGGGAGGCAAGGACGAGTGGACTGGCGGACAAATTATGTAGGGTATGGTGAATGGCGGCATGTTTGAAATGGGAGCTGGCCATCGACACATTAGCATAACAGACAGTAACCTCATTAACTTATGTTTTGGATCCAGGTAAATGGCATCGTTGCATTTTCATTTAACATTGGACGCAAAGTTACCTTGTCAGGAGACTTTTGAGACACCCTATATATATATATATATATATATATATATATATATATATATATATATATATATATATATATATATATATATATATATATATATGGGTGTAGTCGAGGGTATACGTCGTATATAATCTGATTAATCTTTGTTGATTCGATTTGATTTTAAGTTTAGCATTTGTTTCAGCAGCGAGGCTATATGAAACGTAGACCTACTGATTAACATAGAATCCAAACCACAAGACCTCCTACCGGGAATTGAACTCAAGTCTCCCACGCCCAAGGTGCGTACTCTAACCACTTAAAAAAGAGGGATCTTTCCTTAACCTTAGTCATTAGAGTATGCTTTGTAATTCAACGCGTACTCTAACCACTTAACCAAGAGGGAGCTATGTTTAACCTTAGTCATTAGAGTATGCTTTGTACTTCAACACGAACAATACTTTTGTTTTATTAATATTTGTTTACTTTCCTTTATTTAATCGGGTAATGACTCTAATGAAAAAGTGATCATATCACTTTCTTTTCTATCTTATTTTCAGCCGATGTTCAAATATTTCCCAATAATGCGAGAAACATGCAAGAAAATCTGTTTTTTTCTAGGGATGCGCACGAAACGAGTCGAGACAGGATTTTCCTGACAAAATTCGAGTTGAGACACGCCTCTTCCAATAGAGAAATATACATTTTTCGAGTCGAGACATCACTTTTACAGCACATTTTCGAGACGAGACAGCCACAAATCTTGTCTCGTGCGCATCTCTAGTTTTTTTCTCACTGTTTTGCAATCACAAGCGATTAGATAGGTAGGAAATCAGGTCAAAAATTGCCATAACTAAAGAAGCATTCAACAAGGAAAGATCACGCCTAACTGGTAGGCTTAATATTGGACTAAGGAAAAAGCTAGTCAGATGCTTGATATGGAGTATTAGATTATATGGTTCAGAGTTTGGACATTACGGAAGTTAGAGAAGAAATATTTAGAGAGTTTCGAAATGTGGTGTTGGAGGAAGATGGAGAAGATAAAATGGATAGAGAGAGGAACAAACGATGATGTTTTAAAACGGATAGGAGAAAAGAGGATTCTTTTAGCCAGTATCCTTCGTAGAAATTCCAATTGGTTTGGACACACCTTGCGAAAACAATTGCCTTATTCATACCGCCATAGAATGAAACGTGGAAGGAAAACGAGGAATAGGAAGAAGAAGACAACTGATCGATGACTTGAAAAATCAAAGAAAATATTGGGAGTTAAAAGAGGAAACTGAAGATCGGGAAACGTGGAAGAAACATTTCCAGGCCCAAACCTCAAACAATTTTTAAAAAATTCATTACTCCCAGGACCTGCCAAAAGGCAGAATACTTAATAATAATAATAATAATAATAATAATAATAATAATAATAATAATAATAATAATAATAATAATAATAATAATAATAATAATAATAATAATAATAAAATAATAAAGGTAAGATCCGTGTTTACAGTCTATTTCTGCATTGACGCTATACATAAGACGTGGAACTACAACTTAACGCTGAATCCGAACCACACGAGCCAGTGCCGTAACTTAGATTTTTCTGACGGGGGCAACCATTAATATGCGTATTTGGTCCCCCTAGAAAAAGTTGTTTTCTAATTCTTGGACCCCGTCTTTCCATTTTCTCTTATGCTTTATGGGCCCCCCAGTGTCTGAGGGCCCTCCTGCACGGCAAGATTTGCGGGGTCATTAGTTACGCCCCTGGGCCCCGTTTCATACATGACAAATTAATTAAGAGGACAATAGTGAGAAATCTCAAAGCCATACGAATAAATGTTATTTCTAGGGCCCCTAATAGTAAACATTTTTTTTTTTTTTTTTTTTTTACTGAAATGGGTCTACGACTCATTTTTGTTTTATTTACCTTTTGTGCGCTATTTGTTTATGTATTGTAGTTAAGACGTAATCCTGGAGCGGATGACGCCTATTTATAAAGTAAGGTCCACAGTTCATATATTTATATAAATAAGGTTACTGATTTATCAAAATTCGTATAAATACTGTATTATGATATCACCTTTTTATTATAGTACGTAACAAATTAAACTTGTACACACCTTGAAAATTATGCATGTAGTTTTCACGAGATGGATTCTTTGTTATGTATTATTTATTTTTCGTTACTATGACAACTAAATTCACATCGTCAAATCACTATCATAACTGAATATCATCGCATAACAACAGAAAAGAAATTACTTCTATTTCTCTTTTTCCATATTCTTCTTCTTTCTTTTTTGAACAGCTTGTGCATATTTTAAAAGTAAATTTTGCCCATAAATACAAATAAAGATATAATAAAGATCTTAAAATACAAGTATCGTTGTATGTGGCGCCTGGACAATAGGACCTTTTTTGAAGGAAAAAAAAAGAGAAATCCTGGACCGTTAACTATTACATACTAATTACTTAAGTTTCTGAATGACCCTCGTATGTATATATAAAAAATTAATATAATCATATATTATATTTACTTTTATATCAATATTATTTTCATATTTTAACTTAATTCTCTTAATTAATTTCTTTTCAAATATTTATACATTTCAACGTCGACAACTTGAGGTATATTCAAATAATGGCATAAAAGTTGTTTAATTTTAGGTCCGTTTGAGGCCATTGATACATGTTTTAAGTTGAAAGTTAACAAAATTATGTTATTTTATCTGGCAAAACTAAGAAGATTATGAAAAGGATATCATTATGACATTTAAATAATTGCTCTTTTTTTGAACAAGAAAGGATCAAATATATGATTTATTCAAACAAAATACAAATTAAAATTGAAATATCGACAATATTTAGAAAAAAAAAAGATACTCAACATCACAACAAAAACTAACACAACTAAAGAATTATTATATTAAAAATAAATTCAAAGATTAAATGTCATTCATGTTAACTTTGGTCACAATCTCAGAAGGAACTAATATTTTAACTAATTGCATCCATTTACTTTTTAGTATACTTTGAAGAACACCATATTTAAGTTCATAAGAAAAAAAAAAGAAAGTGTTACGGTTTGAACGAAAGAAGTTCTTATAAAGAACATAATCTACCAATGAATGATCTTCATAGAAATCAAATAAAGTGCAAATAACAAACGAAATCATAAGGTATTTACAGTGAAGTATAACAAAAAATCAACTAAATGTATTCTTTCCTGGATGCCACAACATTTTTTTAAGTTACATGACCAACGAATTCGTTTAGGTTGCATTGAAAGTCATAAACCGGTATACAGTCTTGCGCGTTTCTTACTTCTATAGTTCTTTGTTTCCTATTTGAGAATTTTTGCCATCTATGGAATTTTTACGAAATTCAATTCGAGGAAAATTATATCTGAGTACATGCTTCTTAAGTGTAGTACGATTACTATTACTGTTGCTACTAAGATTAGATTGTGTTACATTACCGGTACACGTGAATTTAACATTTCTTTTTACATTGGAATCACACTTTAATCTCACATGGATACTTCGAACTTGGTTTCGATTAAGGTTAGTTTGGTTCAGGTTAGTACTGTATTGCACCATTGATGGATTTTCAAAATTTTGCAATGTCATACCTAGATGATTGAAGTCAACACATTGCATCACGTTCTGTGAAAGCACCATCGGATTGTTCACTATTATCATTTTGGTCTTTTCGTTGAGTGAACATTTCAACAACCCCAACTCAATCGACCAATCACTACAAGCATTGGGAACACACGTTCTCTTTCTGGATTTCACGAATACTGGAATCAACTTTCTTCCTGCTACATGAACCAATGTCGTGTACATATCATTGAACGATTCTATTACAATTAGTTCATCTCCAGAATTAATATCATGTTGAATACACTGTAAATACAAGCAAGCAATAGCATTCACTAGACGAAGATGACCATAACTTGTCGCATATTGATGAATACTAAAATCTTCCTTACACGCAGCATCAGTAAGACAATCAAAAACATTTGAATAAAGAGAGAAGTCGGGATAATCTAATCCAACCAATATTGCAGCATGTTTTTGCGAACACTCAGCAAATTTCATCCACACATTTAAATCAATGATGTCATATTTCTTCGTTGATTCAAATTTAGGATCTATATTCTCTATAGTTTCTGTGGAAGGTTCAGGTTCACTTCTTTGGTAGTGTGATCATTAACTATAGTTTCCACTATTTCAACGGAATTTTTCACTTCAGTGAATCTACGTACAATCTGTTCCATTTTAAGGTCACTTTGTTCAATTCCTTGATTTGTCTGATTAATCTGTTCTGATAAATGTTGACTGTTAATGTCGATTTTGCTGTCGAGTTGTTTCATTTATTCCATTTGTTGATTCATTTGTTCCATTTGTTGATTCATTCGCTCACCAAAATCTTGCCTCAGTTGTCCAATCTGCTGTTTAATTAGATCAGCTAGGTCAAGGGAGTTCATCTCCCTATTACCATGTGATTCAGTTGCATTTTCAATACCAGGAAGACTCATTTTGATATTTTTGAAAATTTTTCTTCCACTCCTTAATAAAGTATATACCGTTTGGATGTTTTTAGCAAAATCAGTACGTAGCCTCAAAATCAATCTGCAATCCTGGAGTTAATTATCTAGGAGATTGTTTACTTAACTTCACACAAATCTCCTAAAATCCTGACGCCGTAAACCATCAAATTTATAAGGTCCATATATAATCCTTGGCGGAAACCACCAAATCTATAAGACCAAACCCTGGAGCGGGTGACGCCTATTTATAACGTAAGATCCACAGTTCATATATTTATATAAATAAGGTTACTGATTTATCAAAATTCGTATAAACCAAGGATCTTATAAAATAGAGGATCTGCCCTTACAACAAAATCTTGAAGCCATACGTCACAATTTCGCCGCCCCTACTCTGCCCACTCCGCCCAATAGGATCGCAATGTTTTGAGCCAACAATCACGGCGGAAACGAAACTAGCCAATCAGGCGATGGCAGAAACAAGAGTAGCCAATCAAATGTGCCGATGCTCGGTTGCTTTTTGGCTTCACCGATTTAATAGGATGAAGATATATATGGGCAGATCTTCTATTTATAACGTCCTTGGTATAAACACTGTATTATGATATCACCTTTTTATTATAGTATGTAACAAATTAAACTTGTACACACCTTGAAAATTATGCATGTAGTTTTCAGGAGATGGATCCTTTGTTATATATTATTTATTTTTCGTTACTATGACAACTAAACTCACATCGTCAAATCACTATCATAACAAATTATAATCGAAACCACCACCAGAAAAGAAATTACATCTATTTCTCTTTTCATACTCATCTTCTTCCTTTCTTGAACAGCTTGTGCATATTTTAAAAGTACATTTTGCCCATAAATACAAATAAAGATATAATAAAGATGCTAAAATACAAGTATCGTTGTATAGTGAACCTGTTTGATGCTTCATTTATACTTTCATGTTCGTATCGTATATGGAGTAAGAAAATTTTTGTCTTAAAGTAGGCCCCCCCTCGAACGGCGGGGAACTTTCCTGGGGGGAAGTTGTCTCCCTGCAACCCCCACACAAGTAACGGCCCTAACATGAGCTCCCGAAGGAAATCAAATCCGAGTATCCCGCGCCGAAGACACAAACGCCTAACCATATAGTCCCAATGAAGATTACAAGAGAGAGCGAAAGAATAATGGGAAGATTACGTGAGCTCTATCTCGAGTACCGGTATTGTTTTGATCAGTAAACACCACTACAAAAGCTTCGTTTAACTGGGATATTCGTATTCTTATCCTTCTCATTTTACTCTCTCACTACAATTTTCTCAATTCCTTCTGGCGCATTGGACGCGATTTGTCTCTGTTTCTTGTCACAGTGGGTTAGTTCTTTCTATGCGTACCTACTGACATTTATATTATTAATGCAGTTATTTACTAAGGAGTATAATCAAGGAAATATCATAAAATACTTTTAGACAATAAAACAATATCCCAACCTTTATATTTTGACTTGCCTTTGGCTAGCTGGGAGCTCGGTCCCCATACCCCCGCGTTTACTCGGCCTACAACCTACAGCCTCGTGCCTCTTAAACCCACAATTCTACCAAATTTAAAGTTTCTCTTCGTATTTCAACTATCTGAAAGATAAGATTTTGTATCCCAAGAAAACTCCCATTTCAATAACATGGAAATTCTTCATCCCCCTTTAGACCCATTAAAAACTAAAAATACTCATTTTTGGCAGTTGTCCTGTGGGTTAGTCCAGAAAAGCTACAATCATGTCAAATTTCATAATTCTAATCCTGCTGGAAGTGCCTAAACCTGTCCCATATAAATAACATGGGGAAGGTTTTTCAATTCCCCATAAAACCCCAGTAAAGTTGGAAATTTTTATATTTGGTAATTTGGTTAACAACGCTAACGAAAACGAACAAATATACCGAATTTCAAATTTTTATACCAATTTCAAGTATCTAAAACATGAGATTATAGGTCCGAAAAAGGCTCATTTAAATAACATGGTTAATTTTTTCATCCCCCCTTTAGACTTCCTTTTGGGATATTCTTTGGTTCATCCTTGACTTGGTCAATAAAAGGTAACCGGCTTAAATACCCATTATAAGAACCTAAATAAGCGGTCAAAGACGATACTACTCGATCTTAACAAAAGTTACCAAAAATCCTAAAAGGGTTAAATTAGCATAGCTCCAAAACTATGGAACCTACCGTAGTCGGGTCAAGACTTTACTTAGGAACTAATATGTACCCTATCCAAAAATACATGTTCCAGAATTATAAGGTACTCACGCAACAATCTGTGTAGAGGGAGTATGGCTACGAGCATATAATTTGAAATATTCACCAACTACCTCTATGAAAATTATTGCGAAAGTACCGCAGGATTCTGAAACAGATATTTGGATATTGCACATACTAGTTCCTAAGTAGTTTTTCCCCGACTACAGTAGGCTCGATAGTTTTGGAGCTATGGATCTTTAAAGTTCATTTTTCATGTTTTCGGCTGCAGCCGAAAGGAAGCATTTATGCACCCAGGTTGGTCTATACTTTTTGTCCTTTCTTGGCGTCAGAAATCACCTCCCAAACGTTGTCGGTTTTGTTTTGAAACACCCTGTATATATATATATATATATATATATATATAGAGAGAGAGAGAGAGAGAGAGAGAGTCTTAACTTGGGATAAGAATCCACGTTAGATACAAAATAATGTTATTACATTTGGTTGTTTCCTATTATTATCTACAATTTGCAATGGAAAGTGATAATCAAACTGCATTTTGTATTGCATTACAGTCAAATATATGGTTTGAAATGCTTGAGTGATTTCATGAGGAAGAAGTTACAAGAAACTGGCCACAAGAAATCCTTCTCAAACTCTAGTATTAACATCGTTACCTTACACGAATCGAAGGTATTTCCTTAACATGATTTCAAGTATTTTCTAATTTTGTCTAGCAATATTGCCAATTGGAAACGGAATCTGTGCAGTTTTCAATGCCAAAGAAACCGTTTCTGAGATGGTGGTTACACACAGAATATATATCCTTCTGTGCTTGGATAATGATAGGAAATCTTTCTTTTTTTCTTTCTTTCTTTCTTTCTTCCTTCTTGTTGTGGCTGTAAGTTATTGGCACACCATTCATTAGCGGATACACGTGTAAGATTTGCAAGAGAAAACAGTGGTAGATTTATAGGAAGTGATGAAAATTACCTCTTTAGTTTACTTTGTGTGGTATCAGTAACAGCGGCAGGAACTTCTTTAATTGTTTTGTCCAAGGAAGGAAACAGAGAAGAAAAGAGCGACACACAAGCGCAATCGCGAATATAAACACATACCTTAATGCACGTGTGCAAATAATATTTCTTGTAAAACATGACAATTTATTACATGAACAACGAGTTTTAACCTATCTCTTAAGTAGCTGCTCATGTCATTTAAAATTAACTGTTGTGATAACAAAGACATGTGCGCAGACACGAGCTCACTCTCTACTTCTTAGTAGTAAAATGAAATCTTTAAGTTTCATGTTATGCTGGCTATTCTAAAGGAGACTGTGATGATGAGAAATGAATGAAAAAAATGAAATGAAATCTTTAGTTTTACGTTCCTCGGTTATGCCGGGTAGGCTAAAGGAGACGGTGATGATGACAGATGAGTGAAATAGTGGAATGAAGAAAGTGGGAGAACTCCAAGAAAACCCACGCACCCACCACAAAGCTCACTTCGCGCGAGCTGGGAACCATGCACCATGCACCAGAGGTGAACACTCTACCACTAACCCACCACGTCCCGTTACTTCTTAGCAGTGTATCAATACATATAAATATGGAGAGCAAAGTATCGTCTCTAATTTTCGTATTATTTATTTCAGTTTACGCACTAATGCTGTATCACCGGACCACACGAAAATCGAAAACAAGACAACAAAATGTACTACATCTGGCTACATTTGGTTAGAGTACATTACCTTTTGTTACATTAGGCTAGGTTATGTTCAGTTACCTTCAAAACAGAGGTATGTGAACTTTTTAAATTTGGAATAGCAAATTACTATTTGCGAATAGATACGACGTCCGGATGTATAACGTAAAATCTACAGTACAAAAACCCAAACCAATCTGTATTGTCTAGTCTTGATACCATTCCTAGCTTAAAAGACCTATCAACTTTAATAGATCTTATGTTTGGACAGAATTGTTTCCGTTAGTGTTACGAATTTACGAATTTATGCAGAATGCAGAACTTTATTAACTATAGGAAATACACTACTATACTATATGAGGGGGATCCCCCCCAAAGAAAAACCGGATTAAAAGAGCGCCGCCGTTCCTGGGCGTAGTAGAGAGTTCTCCCACTAGGTGGGTCTAGTAGAGACATTCTCAGATCAGTTGGGCAAATGGCATCTGCGTACGAGGTTAACATTTGATCATATTACTGTTTTGCTCAATTGTTCTCGTTTGCCGCCTGCGAAATCGTTTTGGCGGATTCAAAGGAATAAAGATTGTGTTTAAAATTTTGCTTTCTATTTGGAAAATCGGAAACGAAAACTTAGCAAACACTTCAACAGGCTTTCAAGAAGGATACTATGAACTTCATACAATTTTTTGAGTTCGATGAGTATTGAAGATCATGCTTGTTCTGGATGCTCTTCATCATTTCGAAACATCACAAATATCGAAAAAATCAACGAGGATTGTAGTTTCATGATCAATGATATTTCAAACCAAACAGGAGTGAGTTTGAACTCATGCCAACGTGAGATTTTGCAAATGAGACCAGGAACGTCATTTCAGGCTTCGCTTGGGGTCAAGAGGACCACTGACATAAGACTTTCACGTTTTATACTATATATTAGTAGACAATTGATTAAAGTATATACATGTATTCTTCAAACTCTTGGGGGGAATTGCTCCCTCCTGCCCTCCCTAAATGACGCCCCTGAATGAGACGTGTTGCCACTAAGTTTGTTTCTCAGTTGCACGCATAGAATCAAAAACATTCGTCTGAATTTGAGTCAGGACTTGAAAAATCAGATTGAAAGTGATCCAAACTTTCTGACCAACGTGACGACAACTTCCAAGAATTAAACACAATCTAAAAGGAAAGTGTTTTGATGATCTAGAAGCTGTAAAAAGAACTTCACAGAGTGCACTGGACGATATAAAAGTTAAAGAGTTAAAGAGGTTCTTCAAACAGTGAGAAAGAAGATTGGAGAAATGAATCACAGTTAATGGAGAATAGAAAGTGAAAGAATTTTGTAAAAAACTTTATTTCTTTTGGGGGGGAACAAGTCCAGTTTCTTATGGGTCCCTTCTCATATATTAACGACCCTCCCGGTGAGGTCCTGTGCCCACTAGAACTGTAGCTATTGTAATGTACAGTCCGCAGCAAAAAACCTGCTGCAACATGAGAATGTAAGTTAATTGTGAAACGACGAAGTCTTTTGCTCCAAAATAAGTGTGCATGGGTGGACGCCCAGGTTTATCCTGGCGTGATTTGTGCCACTTAGACGTTATATTGATTCCCTCCGCTGATAGGTGTAGTTTCACAATAAACTTACATGCTCATGTTGCAGCTAGAGACCTGCACGGACCGAATTTTTCGGCTCGAGCCCAATCCAGCCCAAACGTACCTAGGCCTGGCCCAGCTTGTGCCCGAAAAGTTTTGGAGATTTTCGGCCCGAGCCCAGCTAGGGCCCGATAAATTTTAAAAGTTTTTGGCCCGACCCCGGCCCGATAAATTAAAAAAAAATTAACTCGAGCCCCAATCTTTCTCAAAATTTTGTACTAAATTTGACCTAACCCTCAGAATCATTTTCTAAACTCTGGTTCACAACCTGATGCTTGCATCCCAAATGGTACCATTGCCTCCTAGAACTTTGCCTGTCATCGAGAGAGCAAAAACTCCATTCCCTGTAACAAAAATCTAACTTAATTGATTTTTAGCATAAAGTGAAGATGGCAATATTGGTTAGCGACAGGCAAAACATTCCCACCCCTTCTTGTTATATTTTGAGTTCAGTGAAGGCCAAGGTCAGAGCTCAATTTACCGCATAATGCCTGCAATCCTCTATAGTGAAAGTGGAGCCGCTAAGCAACACAAACTGTAAATAGCTATTGCATTCTTTGTAACATTTTTCACTTACACACTTCTTCAACGTTTGGCTTTATTCCAATTATCGTTTAACGAAAGTCAATAATTATTAAAGAATTGCAATTAATCGGCCCCAGCCCGGCCCGATCTGAAGAGAAATCAGTGTCGGCCAGCCCAAGCCCGGCCCGGCCCAAAGAAATAGCAGAGTCGGCCAGCCCAAGCCCGGCCCGCGTTTGCTGCAGACTGTACAAGTAATGTAAATTAATATTTTCAACATTAAAAAAAGTCTTTTCCCCCCAAATGTTTCTGTTCACCACTTACCCCTAACGAAATTACAGCTCGCGTCGTCATTGGTTGAGAAGAAAGAGTTTACGAGAAAACATAATCGTACATTGTCATAAATAAAGGTTTATCGTAAGAGTTAACTAAAGTGTTTAGTAGATGGCAATAAATTTGTTAATACAAAATTGCTCATTATTCTTTGGAAAATGCACTATTCTTATAACAAATGAAGACAGGCGAAATTTACAAATATTATTTTCAACTTAAGCTTTTATAACGGATGTACTCTTGTTTACAGTTTTTAAATATATATGTTTTGAGTTTATTTGACATGTCAAGGAAAGTTAAGGCCATTTAATATAGATATTAGACTAATTATGTTTTCTACCATTAAATCGGCAAGTGTCGGGAAAAGTTTAAGTTCTTAATTATCTAGTAAACAAAATGCTGGTACGTACAGTGTATCTACACGTAACTTAACATAGTAGAACCTCAGTTTCTCTGTAAGTAATACTGTACTGTGCAGTGTCTATTAAGATAGGAATCGTGGACAAATTAGGTACCCAATACAAAATCATTATGATAAAATTGACCACAAAAGAGGGAAAACGTCATTGATATTTCAAAAGGAAAAAACAATGGACATTTAAAAAGGTTCAGAAACTACAAACTCGTTAAAAGTGAATTTTTATACTCTCAATGGTTTTAATCTGTTAATACTGATGCTAGATGAATGCTTTCCAACCTTTTCCTTACCGCGGCATCCTATTAATATACACAATATTACACTATACCCATTTACTAATTTATAAAACAAACATTCCATTGTAACAATGATGATCTCAGTGACGTCAGAGGGGGTAAGGGGAAGGTGGATGCCAATCTGGAGGCTAATATTTCCCTCCCACATTGCCCCCCCCCCCGTCATGATCTTTTTGCATTGTAATTGGAATAATAGAAAGCTATCATTTTCTTTACACTCCCAAAATGTCTTTCCACCTTCGCTTGTCTCCCCAAAAGTAAAGCTTTCGCTGTCACTGATACTATAGTATTTAATATACAAATATATTAAATGTATAATATATGAGTAAGCAAGTCCAAATTGATTTGATATGTACGAGTATTTTGAGGAAATGAATCCCCTTCGAAAGTTTAGAGAAAGGAATTTTCCTCATCTACATAGAAAAATTATTCTTGTCCCGAAAATACTGTAGATGAGAATGAGCCCTTGAACTACCAATATTGAACTGAATACAAATATTTTAAATTTGTAGTGCTATGATTTGTATGTACAAGAGAGACAGCTTAGTCTTCACCGATTTCAATCCCGAGCAACAGTGGCGGATCCACGGGGAAGGGGGGGGGGGCGATCGCCCGCTCCAGAAGAGGAAACTTTCGTATATACATATATACTTTCGTATATATGTATACGTATATACGTATATAGTTTCGTGTATATATATATATATATATATATATATATATATATATATATATATATATATATATATATATATATAACCCATCCCAGAGTTTGAAGCTCTCAAAAGTAGCTCTAAGTAGCAGTATGACAACCCACCGCCCCCCCTCCCCAGAAGTCGGTCCTGGGTCTGCCCCTGCCGAGAAATAGTTGTTAAGAGTAAATCAAAAAGACAAAATGTTTCTTGGAAATCGGACATTTCGTTTCCTGTTATCCTTTCACTTTTTGTTCAAGATACGAACGGATATAGATATAACTATCCCCTTCCCCTGACTAACAGCACTATCAAGCAATTTTGTAGGTTTTTGAATAAATAAAGATTTGATTTTTAGCTTAGCGTGCCTTTCAGCAGAGAGGCTATATGAGACCTGGACCAGCAGCTTAACGTGGGGTCCGAACCACATGAGCTTGTCGTCGGGAATCGAACTCGGGTCTCCCACGCCAAAGGCACGTATGCTAACCGGTTAGTCAGGAAAGAAATCCCTTGGAGTAAAGAATTAAGTAAAAGACTAGAAAATATTTTGTTTGATATATTGTACTCTGTAATGCATAAACATCAATACCACATTTTTTTAATGGAAAAAAGCTGGAAGTTTGTGAAACGCTACAACAAAATACTTTGGCTTGAGTAATATTTACCTGTACCTTGGGCAGAAAGTACTCATACATGTGCACTATACTTAGTAGAATGCTAATTTCATATTAACAAAAGAAGAATGTTTTTAATATATGTAAGTGATTATTATGGGATAGTTGTTGATATGGACATGTTTTATGGTTACCTAGTCAGTGAGTTTGTGTATTTAACAGTTTAAAGAAAAGGATATTTAAGTTATATCAAAATAATAAACTCAGTTTAACACCATTTATAGACGTTGTCATATTTATTAAAAAGGTGAGATTAATGGTATTTACATATCGAAGCTAATTTTTACATGAGGAAGAAATACTACCACTTAAAATTTTTATTTTAGCAAACGAACCAGGTTTACGACTATCATTTTGATAAGTCGTTGTAAAAATTTGGTTTACCTCACCCGGGACTTTGTAAATTCAGTTCCCGAAGAAGAGTAAGATTGAATTTACTTTTATACTACATTTAATGAATACGAACTTAACCGTATTACGAAGTGGTAAAGTAATCATAAGAAAAATGGACAACGAAACAATGCTGCAGGAATCAAATACTAGTGACAGCGAAGAGACTAGTGTAACACCAGGATTGACATCGGAAGATATCTTGTTAGCTTTACAGCGACAAATGATGCAAATGTCTACCGAGATAAAGCAGACCATAGAGCAGAAGTCTGACGAAGCTAACAAGCGATACGAAGAATTAAAGCAGACCATAGATCAAAAGTCTGACGAAGCTAACAAGCGAAATGAAGAATTAAGTAGACGAATGGAACAGAAGTTTGACGAAGCTAACAAACAAAATGAAGAATTAAGTAGACGAATGGAACAGAAGTTTGACGAAGCTAACCAGATCATGGAACATAAGTTCAACGAATCTAACAAGACCATGGAACAGAAGATAGAACTGAAGTTTGACGAAGCTAACAAGCAATATGAAGAATTAAGTAGACGGATAGAACGGATAGAACAGAAATCAGATGAAACGAAACAAACAATTGTCCAGGTGGTGAACGACCTATCTTCACAGTTCGAGGAAAAGTTAAAAAGAATATCCGATGATTGTCAGGAAAAGCACAATCACCAAAATCAAGAAATCTGTGCTGTAAAAAAAGATTTAGAAGTAATAGAATCTTCCATTAAACAGCAAAAGATCCAGGTTAGCAACAATTCTAATAACATACGTGTAAATACACAGTTATTAGCTACTATTCAGGAAGAGATTAGAACGTTACAGGCTAAAGACAACATTTTCCGTAATAACTTGGGTAGTGATCGCTTTGAGTTGCCCCACTCACCAGAGATGATCTCGCCTTCGCCCGGATCTGATGAGGATATTATCCTAGAAGAAAGTTATCCGAAGAGTACTGATGAGCGAAACTTAGATGGTGTCACGACACAGCACGTCAAGGATAGGAACTATCACTCAACAAGAACAAGGAATGAGAAAGGGAAGGTAAAATTAAGTGTTAAGATGAGTGAAATTCGAGCTATGAGCAAATTCAGTGGTAAGTGTAATGAGAATGCTACTTCTTTCTTAGAGAAATTCCAAGACGAATGCAATATAATGTCTATCGATCGATCACAATATATGAAATTAATACCCCATGTATTACTCCCACCTTGTTCCTTATGGTTTAAGGCAATACGTGATCATATTAGTACATATGAGGAATTCAAAGCGGCATTGATCGCAAATTATGAAAATGACTTTTTGCTGGCAAATAGAGATGCCACCCTTAGAAATCAACACTTCAATCCTCGATTGCACAAATCTCTTGTAGAGTTTGTTGTAAATGTCTACAACGAATTAAAGGTCGTTAATCCTTTGCAATCGGAATCGAGAATAATAGCATCGATTCGAAATTTACTTCCATTTAAACTGCAACAGATCTTATTTTCCACACAGTGTATGAGTTTCAGCCATTTATTGATGCTTGTCCAATGTTACGAAACTCAATACCATGCCATGAACCCACAATCAGGAATAGGTAAAAATAAGAATAATTCAGATCATTTGGTGCCTGTTCGGAATTTAAATATTCGGAGTGTGAATAATACCGGACCTAACCTAAGCCGAGTATATTCTAGCAATCAAAATGCGCACAATAGGCAAGGTTATGAAGAGAATCCGCCTAACCTAATTAATAGTAGCCATTCGTATGTTAGACCATATAGTCAAAATAGGTTGCAAAATAGACGAAACATTTGGCGAAATTCCAGAAATACGACAAATTACATGAATAGACGTAATTGGAGATCAAGAGATGGGACTTCATATCAAAATCAGAATCACGATGAAAGACATGTACAACACAATGTAGAACCTAATCATGATTGTGCAGTACAATGTACTTTATTAGAATCGTATGCAAGTACTAATGTAACCTGATTACCGTTAATGAAATTTGGTTAAACCCATATCAGCTCTAAATTTTCATGAACATTTATTTTATTTTTATTCAATTTAATTCTCATTAATCAATGATAATTCTCAAATGTTTTTAATATATGTAAGAATTATAATTCGATTTATAATTGATTAAGAGCAAAGATTATTTATATTAGATTGATTTGTGTTGAAAATTTAATTGTCAAAGATTATGTTAAGAATAAGATCCATTCTATAAAATCAATTATTCAACGACTACCTTGAATGAGATTCTTCTTTATTATAACAACTTAGTGCTACGATGTATACCTTTAAATGCAACATCTAACTTATTTATTATATAATGCGCTCGAACTATTTGTAACCCTCGTTTGTCCTTTACGATTTTTGAAATCGCACCCGTCGACGACTAATTAAATGAGCGACGATATTTTTAATAAGAAGATATATTGATAATATAGTGAATAATAATGCAATAAATATAATTAATGTAATTAAAGATAAATATTGATGAAATGTAAGATTTGTTTAATGTATATGTAAAATGTAATGAATAGATATACAAGGTGCGATCAAAATATGATGGACATATGTAATGTGAGAACACTAATGTGAACGGACCAGTGGTTCTTGAAGATAAAAGCCAAGCTTACTCATGACTTTTATATTCAGTCCCTTTGTCGAGCGACATTTTATACAACAAAATACTTTGGCTTGAGTAATATTTACCTGTACCTTGGGCAGAAAGTACTCATACATGTGCACTATACTTAGTAGAATGCTAATTTCATATTAACAAAAGAAGAATGTTTTTAATATATGTAAGTGATTATTATGGGATAGTTGTTGATATGGACATGTTTTATGGTTACCTAGTCAGTGAGTTTGTGTATTTAACAGTTTAAAGAAAAGGATATTTAAGTTATATCAAAATAATAAACTCAGTTTAACACCATTTATAGACGTTGTCATATTTATTAAAAAGGTGAGATTAATGGTATTTACATATCGAAGCTAATTTTTACATGAGGAAGAAATACTACCACTTAAAATTTTTATTTTAGCAAACGAACCAGGTTTACGACTATCATTTTGATAAGTCGTTGTAACGCAGATGTGGAAAAGTAGGGATGCGCACGAGTCAAGATTTGTGGCTGTTTCGTCTCGAAAATGTGCTATAAAAGTGATGTCTCGACTCGAAAAATGTATATTTCTCTATTGGAAAAGCCATGCCTCGACTCGAATTTTGTCAGGAAAATCCTGTCTCACTCGTCTCTTGCGCATTCCTATGGAAAAGAATGCATTGTTTGTTGAAGTTTAGCGTCCTTCGTCAACACCGAGGCTATTATGAAACGAGACCTACAGCTTAAGATGGAATACCAACAACTATAATGCGTTCAAATTTTAATGATCCCCCACCGAGAATCGAACCTCAGACCCGTGCATCACAGACGCGTGCGCTAACCAATAGACCATAAAGTAATATATTTCTACAGTTCTGGAGTTGATCGCTTTAGGGTTCAATGCATCTACTCGATATCGTGGATAAATTATACAAAATCTATTGCTTTAAAAGTGGGATGTCAATCATCCTATTGGAGTTTGATCTAGGGCTTGATACACCCAATGGAAATTGAACTTGTGAACAGATGCACAGAAAGCGTGACCGTAAGCAACTCAGGTACGAAGAAGTACTCGGCCTACGATAATTCTATAGTCAAGAACGCACTAAACATAGAGTAAACGTTATACTGTAATACAGTTGTTACTCATATGCTTGTAATTTCACATAATTTATTTCGAGACTATCAAGTAGAGATGAAGATTTAGCCCTCGAAATCGAGATCGAGACAAATGTATGTTGATCGAGGTAAGACCGAGACAATGATTTTCGACTCAAGACGAGTCCAAGACTAAGACCAGTATTTGTCGACCGAGACGAGATTGAAACTGTATTGTCTCGTCTCATCTCGTGTTGTCTCTATACCTCGCTTGATAAGACCTATTAACTGGAATAGGTCGTATGTTTGAACAGGATGGTTTCCGTTAACTGCAAAAAATATTGTAGATGTTACTAGTAATGTTCTAAACAAATTTATGCACAATACATGATTTTATTAACTATAGGTAATATACTATACAGTGACGAGACTCACGGTGGGATCGTCTGCCCTCCCCCAGAAATCTTGTATTGTAATGTAGATTAGGGATGCGCACGAGTCGAGTCGAGACAGAATTTTCTTGAGAAAATTCGAGTCGAGACACAGCTCTTCCAATAGAAAAATATACGTTTCTCGAGTCGAGACATCACTTTTACATCATATTGTCGAGACGAGACAGCCTCAAATCTTGTCTCGTGCGCATCCCTAATGTAGATACAGTAATATAAATCTACTATTTTCGGTATATAAAAGGTTTCCCCGAGGATGTATCTACCCCTCGGTTTGCCCCAGGGAATTACAGTTTCCCTCGTCAGTGCTTGAGGAAAAAGAGCTGACGGGAAAATATAAACTTATACTCTCATAAAATAAACATTGTTTATCGTAAGTGTTAACTGAAGTGTTTAGTAGATGGCAATGGACTTATTAATACAAAATTGACTATTGTTTTTAAGGTGACTGCACTATTTATATAACAAATGAAAGTTGACGAAAGTTACAAATATTATTTTGTATTTAAACTATTGTAATTGATGCAGTTTTTGTTTTATGCGTTTCCCTCGTTTCACGTTTATTTGGGATGTCAAAGAATGTTTATTGCATGTAATAAATATTCAATTAACTATAGTCTTTTGCAATCGTAGTTATTGTGTTCGAAACATATTTGTCTGCCAAAAGGCCAGTTGAGAAAAATGTGCAGCAACTGTCAAAAGCAAGCAGAGTTCTCACCATTAACTAACGTGTCATTCATATCTCTTGATAACATTAACTTGTGAATATTTTCTTTTCACTACTTGAAGAAGTTATAAAAGTTATTAACTTAAATTCTAGACACGGGTTAATTTATCATTATATCTTACTGCATATTTTTCTTGGATGGGAATGGCTAGTTATTTAATTTTTACAAATTTACTCATACAACGGATTATTATCAGTTTACTGAAAGTAGAAGAATATATCTTATTAGTGGCCTATTTGAGAGGGGGAGGGGTAACGGGCTCAAGTCCCGCGAAATAAATTTGTTGTATCTATAAATTTATTAAAAATTGTCGGAACCCAAAAGAAAAAAAAATATGTGCTTATTCACGTATTATGCATAGCCCTCTCCGAAATAAAATCCTAAGTACCCCACTGTATCTTTTATATCTATCTATCTATCTATCTATCTATATCTATCTATCTATCTATCTATCTATCTATCTATATCTATCTATATATATATATATATATATATATATATATATATATATATATATAAATGCAATGGAAACAAATGGACACAAGAACGACACAAAGTGCTCTCTAGTGCCCAGATTTGGAATCAGATCTATGAAATTTTTACCAGAGATAGACATCAAGATTAGCTTTCATTTTCTGCCCGTAAGTCAATAAGGGCGACTTTTGAGTTATGTCGTTCTTGAAATAAGCAGGCGAATATATTAGCCTATATATATATATATATATATATATATATATATATATATATATATATATATATATATATATATATATATATATAGGCATATATTCCGAAGGTGGGCGTCCACTTTCGTCAAGTTTTCTTCACTGTTATCTCCTTTCCACACTTTCTGCAATTTGTTATTAGGTTCATTAATCCGTGCTCTTTACAAACTTTTAAAAGATTTTGCTCGTTATCAATGTATTCCTTCACAAATGTTAAAACTGCTAGTTCATTGCCTTTGTACATTCGCCATGTTGGTAATATAAATGCTCGTCTCTTTCCCACAATGCAACTGTTCGGTTACCTTGCGCCAAGTAGTTCCCTCCGCTCGCCATATAGTACCATGTTTATAACCGCTTATATATAACAAATATACATATTTTTCGAGAGACTTATATATTATCAAGCACACAAACGATCAAATTATCCATATATTTCCTGTAAATTTTAAAAATTTCGGTGGAAACGGACGCCCAACTTTGGAATTTAACCCAAATATATATCCAAGGGGGTTATAGCCCCACCTTGACCCGCAAGTATACACTTGATAAAATGGACTTCAATCCTGTTTTACACTGGATAAAGCGGCAAACTATGGTTTAGCCTCTCCCTTGATCATATTCTGGATCCGCCACTGTATATATATATATATATATATATATATATACTTTTTTTTTTTTAGATCAAGCAGTCAACCAATCTAGGCCTGGTCCGAAGGTAATATTCGGAAGTCCTTGAATTGAAAGAAGCAATCCTAGCTACGCAGGTTACTTTAATACTTCGTACTTGTATAATAATTCTGTTATAATAATTATGTATTAAGATTGGAGCTAATTAAGTATAACATATTCTATGCTTGGTATTGATTTAACATTAATTTTCTTTATGTAATTAGGGCCACGGTGGCTCAGTGGTAGAGCGTTCACCTCTGATGCATGGTGTCCCGGGTTCGATCCCAGCCCCCGCCAAGTGAACTTTGTGGTGGACAAACACCGTGTGCGTGGGTTTTCTCGGGGTTCTCCCGTTTCCTCCCACATTCTTCATTCCACCATTTCATTCATTACTCATCATCACCATCTCCTTTAGCCTAACCGGCATAACCGTGGGACGTAAAAGTCAAAGAATTCATTTCATTTTTTCTTTATGTAATTACTTTAAAATTTACCAAAAGTAGTTACATAAAGTTAAAGTAAATTCTTTTTTACTACTGGTTAGAAATATAAGCCTGAGCTGTTAGTATAAGTAACGAAAACAAAGTGTTCAGATTTGTGTGTGTGTGTTTTTTTTAAAAGTACAATTTCTGGTAAGGTACTTGTGGCAAATAAGGCCCACCTAAGAAAAATTGCTTCATTACGTAAATACTTATAATGTAATAGATATAAATTTATATGCATTTTATTTGCCAATGTTTTATCTATCTTATGGTATACTTACTTTAACTTAAACATTGAGCTAACTGTATGAAAAACGTATTGAAAGAGAAACATACAAAATGGCCTTGTTATCCGCACGGTAGATAAATAAGGCCCACTATTTGAAAAGTAAAATTTTACGACCTGAGAGACCACTGGAACTCAATTAACACCTAATATTTTTACAGCACTTTATATACTAATAATAAAAGGTCGATTAGTAACAATATGGATATGAAATAATAAGAATCTTCCATGTGTTATGCAGTCGTTAGTTATGTCGTCTCAACTAACTAAATTTTATAAAGAATAAGCTTGGACATATAGTCGACAGCATCACAAACTGTCGTATCTCAGTTTTCTAAACTTTTCAGGAGAGTGATTTTTAGGATTTCACACAACTTTGAACAGCCATAACTCAAAATCTATTTTACCGAAAGAAGAGAAAATTTACCAAGTTATAACTTAAAGCATAAGAAATCAGTGGAAAAATTTTATGGAATTTGCATGTAAAAACTTGTGGAAAATTTGGCGGGAAAAGGATACGATGGTAATCCTCTCTTGTATGAAAGATATGACGCATATTTTTTATACTGAGAACTACATTAATAGATGAACAATCGGAATATATTGCACTTTTATTGAAAAACTTCGTGTTTATTACACAAAATAATTTAACAAATGCTTCCTGAGATTCTTGAGGGTAAAACGAAATTCCTGAGAACACACAAGAAACACAATATTAAGAGCATACTAACCATAACATAAAATAATGCTATTAAGTTGTCGTTGCCAGAATATAAAATCTTGCAAAGTAATCTGCAAATTGCATGCTTTGATATTGCACTTGAGAAGGATGGCTAATGTGCTAAGTATCTGTAAAATTGAATACGTTCAGGGTTTCGAATGATTGGGGTTGGGCCCGGACACAATAACGAGTCCTCGTAGGCGTGGTAGACCGGGGTTCGATTCCCGGCGGAAGCTCATGTGGTTCGGATTCCACGTTAATCAGTAGGTCCACGTCTCATATAGCTTCGCTGCTGAAAGGGACATTAAAAATCAATCAATCAAAACTAGTCCTCGTACTTCTCTGGAGCGATAATTTTTGACAAGAATGCAAAGTAGGAACTTCTATCTGGTGGATTCAATTTGCGTTCTTTTCAGGGAAATAGTTGTGTAAGTGTCCTCAAAATGACTTCTCTTAAACTGAATGCAGTTTGGATAGTCTTTGTTCACTTTCACTTCGCGCATTTCCGTCCGATTGATTGGATCTCCATTTTCGTCACGGCTAACTGACAAAATACAAAGACATTGGGCAGAGATCTAATCTCATACATCGCTTCCGTCAATACAATGAACGGTATATGGGTTCTTTTTCCTTGCCAGTTTAACAATCGGTTCAAGTTGCGAGGGTACAAAATTACTGCCACAGTGCTTAATAGATGTACTTATAGCACTGTGGACTGAATCTCCCTCATTTTCTCCTTGCCTAGATTCAAAGAATCGGAGAGAATTTTTTCTGATGTTATAACGTGTTTGCACCGCATACCCCATCATAGCAACCAACCTGAACTCCTACTAGGTCCATCCTGTATTTCTCCAACTCATTCACTACGGATTTTAACGCGCCTCCCTATAAAAAATTCTAATATTCCATATTCCAAATCTCATATCCATTTTCTTTTGCTGATGTCGTGCCAAGTTATCAGTCTAGGTCCGAGGCTTCTGCAATTGTTTCTGAAAAAGTGTCTTTTTTCTATTACAGGATGAGTTTGTTAGGCTCACCCAAACCCCCAAGCTGGAAGGCCACTCCTTGTCTGGCTGCGACTGCTTATTCAGTATTTTCGCAGCTAACCTCTATATCTAAAGGCCTTCTCCTCGATCCGAAACCTGGGTCCGCGGTGGCTCAGTGGGAGAGCGTTCATCTATGGTTCATGGGGTCGCGGGTTCCAACCCTGCTCCCGCCAAGTGAACTTTCTGGTGGACAAATAGCGTGTGCGTGGGTTTCCTTGGAGTTCTCCCGTTTCCTCCCACTTTCTTCATTTCATTCATTTCTCATAATCACTGTCTCCTTTAGCCTAACCGGCATAACTGTGGGACGTAAAACTCAAAAATGTCATGTTATGTCGATCCGCAACCTGAGGATACCCATGCCGTGTAAATATATATGTATACAGCCTCGCATTGATCAAGTATAACATTCTAGCTTATAAGTTTATTTGCTTCGGCTGTTCCGAGCTTAAGATATAAGTAAAAATACATTAGGAACAAATGATAAAGAAACTAAGTCTACCTGATGGATAACAATAAGAAATGATATAAAAAGCAATGAGTTTATCAGTACGGGACTGTATACCTACTTTTGGGCCACTTTGTGCATATAAACAAATTGCTTTGAATATAGGCGTATCGGTCCAGTTGCGAAAGATCTGTTGCTCACAAACTGTCGTAACTCAAGATACGACTGTTTGTGAAAATGGTTTATATGCTTCATCTCAAGATACGACACAGTGACGTCATCACCACCGTCAAAACAACGCACATTACAGATGTGTCGCTTTGGGAAATTGTAGAAGTCAGTGTATGCAACTACATGCTAAAATATCTCAATTTTCGATTTTTTTCAAATACGACACTTTGTGACGCTGTCGACGATAATAAACAAGTCGTCACCTTTGAAAACATATTTCACACTAACTTTCAACAACGTTTACACTTGATAACACTTGTAGCAAATGAATTCCTCATCATCGGCATCGACCAAGACAATGCATTCGTCATATACCCATACACCGCACCGTTTACAGCTTCGCATGTCACCGATCCATTCTTTGGGGCATAATGAATGTACACTTAGAATCACTCAAAAATGTGCTTCGAATATACTCAAAAACAGTGGTATGAGCTATTCTGATGCATTATAATTAGAGATATACGTTATGAAAGACATCAATGTAGAACTCGAACCTGCGAACCAACATAGTCAACAAAGGCCCGAACATGATAGTCCGCCCTACTACAGAGGCTGGCATTGGCCAAGAAAGAACAACAAGTTAACATACACATTCAAGTTGCCTGTTTCTAAGTATTTAACAACGTATACATGTTTTGTAAGGTAATGAGGGCCAGTAGATTTTTGGTGGGCCTTATTTACCGACCATGTACTCATCATTTTACAGTATATATCATTATTTACAAACATATTTCAGACCAGGGGCGGATCCAGGACCGACTTCTGGGGGGGGGCGGTGGGTTGTCATACTGCTGCTTTTAAGGGCTCCAAACTTTGGGATGGGTTTTATTTATATATATTTAAAATAAGAAAGTTTCTTCTTCTGGGGGGCAGGCGATCGCCCCGATCACTATGATCATCACAAATATACAATATCGCCCCGCCCCTGAACTATGATCATTACAAATATACAAGATATTTCGCGTTAGCTTTATTCTACACACAAAAGATGAATATTTAGCTTGTCTCCGTAAATTATATCAACACAAGAAACTGACTTTTCGATGATTCAATACTGCCAGCGTTCTAACCAGGGACAGGAAGACGAGCTCTCGCAAGGAGGCATTGTGTGAGTAATCGCTACTTGCAACATTGCCAGATTTCTTCTACAGCGCTTCTAACATACGAAATTTTGCACTCGACCTTATTTCCCTCCGGGCCTTATTTGCTGCAAGTACCTTATAACGTTCTTCCTTTGTAAATAAAGACACTCACATACTGCGTAAGCCAAATAACAAGAAACTGCAGGACACAACGTAATAATCTTGATTCATACACTTTACGAGTTCAACGTAGCTTTTATTTAGGCTATTTATTTATTTTTTTTAATGCTTCAGCTTGAGTTTCAGCACCAGCCTTTTCCATTTTATTTCTAACATTTTTATTTTTTCTTTATAAGTCTTTACTTTTCTCGATATTTTCTGTCTTCTTGTCCAGTACAGTCTTTCAAATACTCATTTCTCCTGCTTGATGGATTTCTAACAGAATGAATCATGTTCTTTGTGATATTAACATAGGATATCCCTTGAGCAGCATGTATAGCACCTAACAGATTTCTTTGAGCAACCAAGCTCTTCCCCTTTTCCGTGAAGCACTCTTTGTTAACAGAGAAGCTCCTTTCTACTGCGCAATTGCTGTGAGAAACAACACAAATTTTATGCATGAACAGTGGCGTATTTAGGGGGTCTTCCGGGCTTAAGCCCCCCCCCTTCCGAAATCTTACTTACTATAGTAAAGTATATGAAATATCTTGCAGAATTTTCACATTTTCAGGCAAAGCCCTAACCCGAAAGTTAGCAAAGCCCCTCCCGAAATAAAATCGTAAATACATCACTGTGCATGAAAGTTGTTAAAGCATTGGAAACGCCTTCCTTGGTGAATAAATCACGTAGGAAAAAAAATCTAGTCTCTCGTTTTTTGACTGAAATTTGACAACTTTTGTAAAATTTCAGGATTCGAATACAATTTCAAATACTCTTCTTTCCCCATTTCTGTAACTACAGGTGCCATTTGCTGCTTTTCCACAAATGCTTCAAGAGCAAGTGTGATTCGTGACTCTCGAAGCGTTTCATTGGCCATAGACCATAGTTTCTGGTGATGGTTGCTCTTAGCTCTTCCTCGTCGTCTTTTTCTGGTTGGGTTTCCAGTCAAAATTAAAAAAAAAGTGTTTTTACTTTTGTTGACTCTGGGTAAATGACCTGTGCATTTGATTCTCTTAGACAATGTTAGAAAACGGTATAAATTATGCAGTTCGTCGTTAAGAAGTTTCCCCATTCCACATTTCCGTTCCTCTTGGGTTCAAATATTCGCCTTAGATTTTATTTTGAAATATTTTCAATCTCCATTCTTATATCAAAGTAAGAGCGACCATACAATACACCAAACATAATTATAGTTTTATATATATTTTAAACCTGTCTTTTCCTGAGTTTGAGAGTTTTATATATTTTAAGCGTGCCCCCTCCTGAGTTTAAGAAACTCATGCTTTTCAATAAATTGTGTACTAAGATACTAACAGTAAACTCTAATGTCAGTGAATAAGCTTGACCCCTTCTCCTCAGAAACTCTGAAATAATGCTACTGTAGTGAAGGAAACTTTAGAATGCGGAAAGTGACATGCTAGTCAGTGACGATACCAGAGAGGGTCAAGTTGGACAAACGCCCCTCTCCCTCGGTAGTTATTACTTCCTCCAGATATTTTGTATTTTAAACTAATTCAAATAGTATAAAACTATCCCTTTCGGGATATATATATAACAAATAACTTTCCCTCGAAATAGGCCTACTTCTGCCCCTCCACTTCCTCCACCTGGCGCCATCATTGCTTCCAATAATGGCAGAACAACTATGGTGATCATATTTTCGAAGAGAAAACATATTTCCAAATACTTTCTATATTTATTCCGAATGCAAATATAATCTTAGGAATGCAAAATCGATTTTAAGTAGGATTTCTTAAAACCATATCAAGAAATTTACGACATTAAATACATTTAGTTCCTCGAGAACAATTTTAAATATTCAGGTTGGTACACAATAAATTTTACACAGTATATAACATATAGAATTGATAACATATGAATTAAGAGGCCATGAAAGCTATATACAGTGGCGTATTTAAGTGAGGCTTCCGGGTTTAAGTCCCTCTCGAAATTTTATTTACTATTTTCAAGTAAATGAAATATCTTACAGAATTTTAATATTTCGAGGAATAAAGTTAGCAAAGCCCTCCCTGAAACAAAATCGTAAATAGCTACTGGCTAGGCTATATATGATGCGAAATCGATTCTGTGTAGGCTTTAATCTCTACACTGAAATAGACTAATTTTGGAGTATGTGTGATTTGATTAATAAGGGTAACAGGTCACAGGTAACAGGTCACAATAAGGTAAGTATTTACCTGTAATAGAACTAATATTCAGTGGGGCATTTTGTGGGCTACTAAGGATACCGCCCATAGCCCTACAACACTAAAAAAGTTAATATAATAGGTATAACTACTTTAAAATGAAAAGCGTACTGTTTATTACTTTATTTTGCCTATGTTTAGCAGAAGGGGACCAGCTCTTTTCTCTAAAAATGTTACAATTTTGGTAATTTTTGTTCACATTCGGTTAGTTTAGGGTAGGTTATTTTAGTTTAGTTTAGGTTAGGTTAGGTTAGGTTAGTCTAGTTTAGTTTATGTTATATTAGTGTAGAAGTCCCGCATAATTTTCCAAAACAATGATAGAATTTCGCTTATTTCTACTAATATTAGGTTAGTTTAGGTTAGTTCAGGTTAGCTTAGGTTAGTTTATGTTAGGTTAGGTTAGATTTGGTTACGTTATGTTACGTCTAAGTACTTGCATCATTCATTTCTCCTGTAAATGTTGTGTTTTTTACGTGCTTCTGGACCCCTTCTACTAAACATACTCCCTTTCTTTTAATGATACAAGTTTACATTTTTGCAAGAAATGGTCGAATTAGCGAGAGTCTAGTATAATACGAGGTTAGTGGTACCCTATGCCGTCAAAACCGTATACGCCGCTATTCAAATCATAAAACAGCACATTAATGGCAAAAGCTTTTCTGATTTTGATACCATCATTCAATTTTAGATGGCGGGGAGTCACCATTTCTCATATTTTTTCTTGTAACTCTGGTTTCCGGGAAAAAACACCAAAATAGGAACGACGTTAAATGTAGTAAATAATTCTGCTCTTAAAGTATTTTTTAAATGGAACACAGTTTAGGACACAATTTCGTGATACATTACAATAATAATAATATCAATGATTACAATAATGAATGTACATGTCATAAATGACATATTAAAGCACTGATGTATATTTCCTCGCTATAAATGAAACTTGTGCGATGAGAAATACAAGGTGCAATCAAAAAAAAAAAAAAAAAATATAAAAAAAAAATAAAAAACTGCCAAGAACCAACCATAGCACAGACTAGTCTGTGAACCATAGTTTCCCGAAACTTCTACAACTTAAACTGCTTCCTGATATAAAGGGTGTACCTTTGAATGGATGGTAGTCGTGTTCACCTCCCAACAACAAACAAAGAAAGAAAAGAGTCATAATCATTTGCCTAATTCAAATAATTCTCACCGTTTTAATTTGAAGTTACTTTAATTTCGAAACAATAACACGGAGAATTTTTACACTATTGTAATATCTATTCATTAAATTGCTGTATATTGCTTTAATCTGGCGTTATTAGATATATACAGGGTAGTCTATATACAAATTCCACGTAATACGAAATTGTATTATAAATTCTATAATACAGTATTGTAACGACCACTTCATGTTTGTTACATATAAAAATATCTTCAAATAAGAATAGAATCGCTACATTGCTACAACAGTATTTCCAAATATTTTCTGGCCTGACACTTAAATATCTTTCCACTCATAGGGTATAATAGGCATAGGCTGTTGGCTGCCAAGGGTGCAATGTTAGCATTTCCAAACGTTTCTGGTTTGATACCGAAATATCGCTCAACTAATATACAGGCTGTTGGCATACGACTGCTGTTGCCAATGGTGCAGTGTTAAGTCTAGGCTGCAGGATATGTACTAAGTTTAAGATGGAATCCTAACCACGTAAAGCTTTCAATTTTTTCAATCCTCTCTCACCGGGAATCGAATCCGGGATCCAGTGTACCAAAGGCGCGTGTGCTAAGCAATAGACTATAAATGAGCTGATTTTAACGTCCCTTTTAGCAGCAAGGCTATATGAGATGCGAACCTGCTGTTTAACTTGAAATCTGAACCACATGAGCTATGGAAAGTACAGGATGCGGCACGTAAAACCAGCCCGTCGTAATATTCTGGTATATTGTGTTTTTGGCAACACTTAAATAATCTACCTTCCTACCAAGAGATGGCGTGTCGAGGTCGGGTCGACTTACGTGACCTGCAGCAGTCACGTGCAGCCGCAGCCAGTGAAACTTGTCGAAACCAGTTGAGAAAAAGGCCTCGTTGTGTTAAGCCGGGTGAGTGTTAGTGTGTGATAATGCCGTATTCGATACCCGAGCGTGTTGCCATTGTTGAAGGGCTTATTCTCACTGGATCTTTTGTGAAAACAAAGAATTTGTTTCGGGAGAAATTTCCAGGACGTTCTGTGTCAGCAAAAAGCACCATTCAGGAATTGATTGAAAAATGGCGGCGTACAGGATCGATTTAAAATGCTCCCAGGAACAGACGACCATCTGTCTGCACACCTGAATTAAAGATGCAGGTGGAGGAGATAATGACAAGAAGTCCTCCAAAGTCAACCAGGAGATTGAGTCAACAGGTTCATGCGAGTGAGAGAAGTTGCAGACGTGTTTTAAGGGGACTGAAGTTAAAACCGTACCGGATAAGTGTTGTGCAAGAACTGAAGGAGCCTGACCTGCAGAAGAGGGTGCATTTCTGTTCATGGCTGTTGAGCAATGTTGCCAGTGGTTTCTTGGATCCACTAATGCTCATCATGAGTGACGAGGCGTGGTTCCACCTGTCTGGGTACGTAAATTCCGAAAACAACCGGTATTGGTCGACAGAAAATCCACACGCAATCCACCAGGTACCCTTGCATGATGAGAAGATTGGTGTTTGGTGTGCCATTTTCGCCACACGCGTTATTGGGCCCATATTCTTTGAGACGACAGTGAACAGTGACGTGTATATGGGAATCCTGGAGGAGTTTCATACACACTTGACCGAAGAGGAGCGTCAGTTATGTTACTTTCAGCAGGACGGTGCAACATGCCACACATCAGCTGCATCATTGTCCCTTGTGCATGAGATGTTTACACCAGAGAGGACAATCAGCAAAGGCTTGTGGCCACCTCGGTCACCAGACTTGTACACGTGTGATTTTTACTTATGGGGACTGTTAAAGAGAAGAGTATACGAAACAAATCCACACACAATTGAAGAACTCAAGACCAGGATCCAGGATGTCACCAATAGCATTACAACACAAGAACTGACAAGGGTATATATGAATCTCCTCAATCGTGCTCACATGTGTGTTGAAGTGGGCGGAGGACACTTTCAGCACCTGCTGTGAAGGCTGCTGTGAAGGTGAGTAGTCATATTCAATACATTACATTTCATTTATGTGTTGCAGTTAATCATATTCAATACATTACATTTCATTTTATGTGTTCACTTTACGGGCCGGTTTTACGTGCCGCACCCTGTAATATACAATACTGGAATAGATTTATTCGAGTTTAATGTCTCTTTTCGATATTGAAAGTAAATTAAAGAAAATATCTTGCTTTAAAAGTGGGATTTGAATCATTATTGGAGTTTTATCCAATACTTGATACATTGAATGGAGATTGAACCTGTGAACACATGCACAGAAAGCATGACCATTTCCAATTTAGCTACGAAAAAGCATTCGACCTACAATAATTCTATAACTAACAATGCACTAAAAAAATAGAGTAGCTGTTATACTGTAATACGATAGGCTATTACTTATACGGTTTTAATTTCACACAAATTATTTCGAGACTATAAAAAAATGAAATGAAGCCGTGTAGTTTAACGCCGCAGATTACGCTGCTTAGGCTAAAGGAGACGATAAGTAAGGCAAGTGAATGATGATGATGAAAGAATTAGTACAATGAGAATGTGGAAGGAAACAAAAGAACCCAGGGAAAATCCACGAACACGATGTTGTCCACCACAAACTTACTTGGTCGGGAGTCGATCCAGGGACACCCCACCCATCAGAGGCAATCGCTCCACCACCGAGTCATTGTACCCCCCCCCCCTCTAGACTATCGACTAAAGACCAAGATTTGACCCTTGAAATCGAGATTGTGACAAATGTTGATCGAGATAAAACCAAGATCGATACGATGATTTCCGACTCAGGACGAGCCAAAGAGTGAGTTTGGTATTTTTTGATCGAGACGAGATCGAAACTGTATTGTCTCGTTTCGTCTCGATACCTTCCATAGCTTGATAAGACCTATCGACTGGAATAGGTCTCATGTTTAGACAGAATTGTTGCCGTTAAGAGGCCTCATCCCGGCAAAATTAAAATACCGCTAATTTTACAGTAATTATATGATATCTTCAAATAGATAAAAAAAAATAATCAAAATGTGAAACAAGAGCTCCCTAGACAATATCATTTCACATGAGATAC
Source organism: Thermobia domestica (assembly GCF_964235325.1). NCBI lineage: Eukaryota > Metazoa > Arthropoda > Insecta > Zygentoma > Lepismatidae > Thermobia > Thermobia domestica. The sequence continues at coordinate 365,153,423 of NC_137455.1, forward strand.
CGTTATCATGACTCAGTTATCTGCTTTCGATTTCGAGCCATTTTGAAAATCGGCATTTATTTTCGCGTTTTTAAATGGCTGCAAACGGAAAGCTACTATGTGACTTGTGATAACGGTATCTCATGTAAAATGATATTGTCTAGGGAGCTCTTTTTCCACATTTCAATTATCTAATTTCTCTGGGATAAGGCCTCTTAAGTATTATATAAATAATATAGATGTTACTAATAATACTATATACGAATTTATGCACAGTGCGTAATTTTATTAATTATAGGAAATATGCACTATACTACTGCTATAACTATAGTAGTGCACAGTGACGGCCCTCTCAGTAGGATCACCTGCTATCTAGAAATGTAACTATGTCAAGTAATATAAATTTACTATTTTCGATATAACAAAAACTGTTGTCCTCAAGAAAGTCCGTACTTCCTGGAGAAAGAATTGACGAGAAAATATAAACTCACATTGTCATAAAATAAATATTATTTATCCTAAGAATTAACTAAAGTATTCAGTAGATGGAAATGAATGCATTAATAAAAAAGTGTGTATTATTTTTGGGATGACTGCATCTTTTAGTAACAAGTGGAAGTCAATAAAATTTACAAACATTATTTTGTATTTAAGCGGTTATAATTGATGTAGTATTTTTACATCTTTTAATACGTAAGTTTCAAGTTTATTTGAATATCAAGGAAGGTTATTTTCATGTAATAATTATTAAATTAACTATGGCTTCTGTTGTCAAAGTCATTAATCTGACAATTTCTTTCCACACTATTTATTTTAGGAAAAGTCTTATTTATGTTAGTTTATTGTGCGTTCTATTGTGAAGTGAGTCTATCATGATCATAACAATCATGTATAAACTGGGAACCCAAGATCAGTGTGATTAAAAAAACAAAAAAAAATACCGACCACAAAAGAGAGGGGAGAATGGTCATGGACTTTTTTAAATAATAATAAAAAAAGACATTTAAAGGGTGTAGCAGCTACAAATTCGTTAAAAGTTGTAAGTGGATATTTTCGATCCACTTACTTGTAATAAATTAACTGTGTAAAAATATCTGGTTTAAATATAGATATATATAATCTAATAGTTTTTAAGTTCATTAAATTCCAGGCCTGGATAATATTTAAGTGCTTATATATTTATATAGTTTATAATGTTTATATAATTTGTATAACTTATTTGTATATAATTTGTATCGTATTTATCATATATATTTTTTTTAACCTTAGAGAGATTGCCTTTAAAGATTTACTTCTTAGATAGAAACACCGTTACATTGGTTTCCATAGTTTAAGAATCGGATACGTGCTTGTTAACTGTTAGAACTTCAAGGGGGGAGGTTGGTAGCGTCGGTTTTTTCAAATTGGTAACGAACTTTATTTTAGCTGGAGATCTTTCCGTTCTTGGATGCTGCCACGTGTGAGCCGGATCGTATATATACCGAGCTGTTTCGCTTGGTAGGCGTTCTTCTGACACTCTGGACCACATGGTTACGTTCGACCGACGGTCCTAATGTCTGTTGAATCAACCGATTTTTTTTAAGCTATGCTATTTAAGGCTGGCAGGTCAGGATAGTCGCTCGGAATGACCAAGGATAGGGAATAGGATTTTTTGTAAATAACTAAAGAATAGTTTTTTGGGGATTTTTTTTTTTGTTTGATAGGTTAATTTTAATCACGGCGAGGACGTGGGGATACGTATTTAATAGATTTTGTATTGTGAGATATGTTTTAATCTTTTTGATAGGCCGTTAAGAAATGCTAATTTCGAACTCCAATGGTTTTGGGTTCGAGGCCCCTCTGGATTGAGAACTGTTTCTCGAGTTAAAGTTTATTGTTTTCTTTTTTGATTCCCTGATCCTAATCCTGTGTTAGTGATTATCTCTTGAAAAAGAGATAAGTTTCTGGTCTCTTTTAGAGCGAGACCTTATATAGGGCAAGGCCTAATTTTTGGTGGCCATTTTATTGTCTCAAAGAGAGAGACTTGGCTAGGGCAAGGTCCATATTAAGGGCCAGTTTATAGTCTCATGAAAGAGACTTGTTTATTACCTTAACTTAACCTCTTACCTTGTATTGTTATTTAGCCAGGGTTTCCTTTTCGCAGGTTTTCTGTTTTTTCTGGAGTCCTGTGTAGATAGGCCAAGCATTTTCTTTGATTCAAGAAATTGCTTTTAAAGAGAAGGCAAAGTGGAACTGTTCCGCTGGAGAGGGCAGATAAACTTATGCCACAGGACCCTTATAAATTAGAGTATAAACTAGCATGTATTCGTATCTAAGTAGGGAGTGATGGGTTCAGAGTTCGATCCCTCACGGGTAAAGTTTTCAGAGTCCTGAAAGAGAACTCTTTTGCTTCTTCTCATAGAGAAATTTTTACTTTTTTTTTTTACTTTTTTTTTTTTTTTTTTTTTTTTTTTTTTACTCATATCTAGTCTACGAATAAAATATTATAAAAGCCTAAGTAATGTTTCGTTCTTTAAAACAAAAATTTCCCTGTGCCCGGATGTAATAAGAATAATATTAATCATACCCTAGACAATTAAGTTTTTTTGAGAGGAGTCAGTGAAGAAGGAATAATTAGACTTAATCCTTTATTCTGTTTTTCATTTGTGTAGTATATTGATTTAACAGTTCAGTTTGAAGAAGACTGGGAGATAGAGAGGAATTAAAAGGTTTTTTGAGCCAGAGTAGTATTAGTGATACTGCTCAGTAGTTAAAGAAGGAAATAATGTAAAGGAGTTATTTTTTTATACTATAAAGTGTATTTATATACTAAGTAACTGTATGATCTATGGAACTCGATGCTGGATTCACAAAAGCTCTCCAGTGACTTCTGTCCTTAGCCAACTGGATCCATCTACTTTGTATTTCTATTTCTGCGAGATCCACCATGATATTTTCCTACCATCTGCGCTTAGATCTTTTTTATGCTGTTTTTGTGATTCTGTTTCCAATCAAAATTTCAAAAGTATTTCAAATTTTCTCCATTCTGGTTAAATGACCTGTGCAACCGATTCTCTTAGAATGTTTGGAAACAATAGAAATTATGTAGTTCTTCGTTAAGAAATTTCCGATAGTCCCCATTTCAAGTCCCTCTTGGGTCCAAATACTTACCTTAGAATTTATTTTCAAATACTTTCAGGCTGCGTTCTTGTCTCAAAGTAAGAGATCATGTTTCGCAACCATACAGTATAACAATCATAATGATCGTTTTATACATTTTAGGCTTCAAATTCTTTGACAGAATTCGTGGAAACAAAAGAGTTTGGGTTGAACAATAACATAAATTTCCTGCTTTCAATAGACATTTAATATTTCATGGACATGGTTTTAATCCGTTAATGTTGATGCAAGATCAGTGCTTTTCCAATCTTTCCCTTACCGCGACACTCTACTAATACATACAATATCACACGATACCCATTTACTAATACTAATTATAAAATATACCGTATAATGCAACAATTCTCACAGGAAGCACGAATTGCTCATCTGTCAAAGTAGCCCCGCTCTATGTAAAAGTAACCCTAAATGTCAAAGTAGCCCTGCTCTATGTCAAAGTAACCCTAAATGTCAAAGTAGCCCCGATTTATGTCAAAGTAACCCTAAATGTCAAAGTAGCCCCACTCTATGTCAAAGTAACCCTAAATGTCAAAGTAGCCCCGCTCTATGTCAAAGTAACCCTAAATGACAAAGTAGCCCCGTTTTACGGTACATTTTATTGTAACAAAGACTATTTGGTGATGACGTCAAAGGCGGCAAGAGGCTCCTCCGGAGGCTAATCCTACCCTCCACCTGCCCTCCAGACATGATCTTTTGTTATATAGTTCAAGTAATACAAAAGTATCCGTTTCTTTACACACAAAAAAAATAGTTGGACCCCAAAAATATCTTTTCCCTCCACTTGCCCTCTCCGGACAAGTAAAGCTTTCGTTGTCATCGATACTATAGTATTCAGTGGTGTATTTAGGGCGGGGGGCTTCCGGGCTTAAGACCCCCCGAAATCTTACTTACTTCAGTAAAGTATATAAAATATCTTGCAGAATTTTCACATTTTCAGGCAAAGTCTACCCCGAAAGTTAGCAAAGCCCCCCCGAAACAAAATCGTAAATACGCCACTGATAGTATTTAATATAAATTTATTAAATACCATAATGCATGAGTAAAGAAAACTAAAATGGTTCAATATGTACGAGTATTTCGAGAAACTGAATCCCCTTCGAAAGCCCAAGAAAGCAATTTATCCCCAATCATTTATAGAAAAATCACGCTTGTTCTGAAAGGATATGAGAACGAGTCGTTGAACTACCAATATTGAACTGAATACAAATATTTTAAGTTTGTAGTGCTATGAATTATAGAAGAGAGGCATCTTAATTTTCATTGATTTCAATCCCAACCAATAGTAATTCTTAAGTGTAAAACAAAAGGTCACGATGCATTATCCAAATCGAATCTTTCGTTTCCTTTTAAGAAATTTATCCTTTCACTTTTTGTTAAAAATGGGAATGGACATAGATATATATCTATCCCCTTATCCCAAACTAACAGCACTATCAAGCAAATTTGTGCGTTTTTGAATAAAGATTTGATTTTTTGATTAGCGTGCCATTCAGCAGCGAGGCTATATGAGACATGGACCTGCAGCTCAACGTAGGATTCAAACCACATGAGCTTCTGTCGAGAATCGAACTCGGGTCTCTCACGCCAAAGGCGCGTATGCTAACGGGTTAGCCAAGAGGGAAATGTTTTTGAATAAAAAGTTAAGGAAAAGACTCAGAAAATATTTCGTCTGATCAATTGTACTCTGTAATGCATAAACATCAATACAAAGAAAGGGGGGGGGGGAGAGCGCGTCCCTCTTCAACATCTAGGCTATTTTGAGATGTAGACCTACAGCTTAAGATGAAATACCAACAACTCTAATGCGTTCAAATGTTTAAATTGAATTATCTCCCTCGGGAATTGAACCCGGGAGCCCTGCACCAAACACGTGTGCGTTAACCTATAGACAAACCAAAAAGTAATGAACAGTACTGAAGTTGATTTATTAGAGTTTAATGTCTCTTATCGATATTGAGGATAAATTTTACAAAATCTATTGTTTTACATAAAGGTTGGTATATGAATCATTATTGGAGTTTTATCTAAAGCTTAATACACTCAATGGAAATTAAATTCGTGAATACATGCATAGAAAGTGTTACTGTAGGCAACTCAGCTACGAAGAACTATTTGCCCTACAACAATTTTATAGTCAATAACTGAAAAATGGAGTAGGTGTTATATTGTAATACGATATTATCTATACATTTTTTTTATTTCACACAATTTATTTCTAGGCTGTTGAGTCAAGATCAAGATTTGGCTCTCGAGAACGAGGTCGAGACAAGATAAGACCAAGACATACGATGATTTTCGACTCAAGGCAAGACCACGACTGAGATCGGCATTTCTCGATCGAGACGACATCTACAAAGTATTGTCTCGTCTCGATATCATCCCTATCTTTATAAGAACTATCGACTGGAATTTTAAGTATCCTGTTTGCACGGAATTGTTTCTGTTAAGTGTAAATAATAGTGTAGATTTTACTAATAATATTATATAGGAATTTATGCACAATATATAATTTTCTTAACTATAGGAAATACATAACTACAATATTATACTATGATGGTGCTAGCAGTGGGATGATGTGCTATCCAGAAATGCTGTAGCTCCTGAAATTGATTGATAGATTGGGTTTGTAATATAGGTCGGGGAAATAAATTTATTACTTTCGGTATAAAAGAAGCCTTCCCCCCAAAAATGTTTCTCTTCTCCACTTGCCCCTACAGCTCTCGTCGTCACTGCCTGAAGAGATAAAATTTAGTATAAACTTACATTGTCATAAATAAATATTGTTTATCATAAGAGTTAATTGAAGTATTCAGAAGATGACAATGCATTCATTAATGCAAAATTGTCCATATGTTGGGGGGATGACTCCACTATTTACATACCAAGTCGACTAAATTTATAAACATTATTTTGTGTTTAAATTGATATAACTGTCGTACTCTTGTTTGCATGTTTTAATACGCACGTTTCAAATTCATTTGATAGACCAAGGTCATTGCATGTATGAAATAGATTATGTTTTGTGAACTATATTCACTAAGTGAACTGTATTCGTAGTCGCTATGTACTTTGATCCCCAGTTTTTGTTTCCTTAAGTTCTATTGTGAAGTGCAGGCACACATCTAGCAATTTTTGTTAGGAGAGTTCAATTCTAGAAGATGTTGCGTCAGTGGTGTATTTACGATTTTATTTCGGGGGGGGGGGGGGAAAGGCTTCGTTAACTTTATTCCTGGAAATATGAAAATTCAGCAGGATATTTCATTTACTTTAATCAAGTAAATAAAATTTCCGGGGGGAAGCTTAAACCCCCCTTAAATACGTCACTGCATTGCGTAGCCCTAGTACTGAATTGGTGTTATTCAACACACGAAAAGACGATAACCTAAAATTCTTTTTAAAAAATGGTAGAACTATCATAGATTGATTTTGTAAGAAAAGAAAGAAAACCAATGAAGTGTAAAACGAAATCTTTAACCTACGTCAACCACTCCTCTGATAAACAAGTATAGGAAAGTGGCCAAATGCATGACAATATTCGAAGTTTTTTGGTAAGTGGTCCGGACTCGTTGGTCCGCCTCCCCCACGTGGCAACTGGTGCAGTGAATCTGTTAAGATAGGAATCATGCTCTAATTAGGTAGGTACCCAATGCAAAATCATTATAACAAAAATGACTACAAAAGGGGGAAAGGGCCATTAAAATTTTAAAGGAAAAAAGGACATTTAAAGTATTTACCTACTACAAACTCATTAAAAGTGTATTTATATACTAACTTTGTGGCCAATGGAACTCGATGCTGCATTCTTAAAATCTCTCCATTGACTTCTGTCCTTACTCAACTGTATCCAGTTTCTATTTTGTAGTTCTACTTTGGGAAGTTCCACTCCATCTCAATGGTTTCCTATCATCTGCGGTTAGGTCTTCCTCATGGTCTTTTTCTGACTTGGTTTCCAATCAAAATTTCAAAAGTGTTCCTACTTTTCTCCATTCTGCTTAAATGACCTGCTTACCTGATTCTCTTAGAATGTTTGGAAACAGCATAAATTATGTAGTTCCTCGTTAAGAAGTTTCCAACATTCTCCATTTCCGTCCCTCTTGGGTCCGAATATTCCCCTTATATTTTATTTTCAAATACTTTCAGTCTAAGTTCTTGCTTTCCCAAAGTAAGAGATCATGTTTCGCAACGATACAGTACAACAAACATAATGATCGTTTTATATATTTTAGACCTGAAATTCTTTGACAGAATTCGTGGAAATAAAAGAATTTGAACTGAATAATAATAGCATAAATTTTCTGCTTTCAGTTGACATTTATTTTTTCGTAGACATGGTTTTAATTCGTTAATGTTGATGCTAGATCTTTTGCTTGTTGATGCTTTGCAACCTTACTCTTACCGTGACACACCTATTAATATACACAATATTACACGATACCCATTTACTAGTGTTAATTATAAAACAAACATTTTATTGTAACAAAGATAATTTCAGTGATGACGTCATAGGGGGCAAGGGGATGGGCGGCGCACCTCCGGAGGCAAGTCCCCCAGATTTAACTCTATTTCCCGTTCTCTAAAGACAAAAAAGAAAAAAGAAAAGAAAAAAAAGGAAAATGAAAATCTTCAGTAAATTTATTTCCTGATATTAAATATGCCATATCTGCAGTAGGCTTCTATAATTTTTTTTTTTTAAATACTTCTTCCGTCCCTCCTTTTTTCTTGCTTTCGTTTTACGTTCACATTTCATCTTTTCAGTAACAATGCCACTCAAACGAAGGTAACCACCTATTTCACCTTCGTTCCAATAACGGTTCCTTTGGTATTTCTAACGTTACCTCTCATCCCATATTTTCTGGACCTTTTCGTCAGGTCATCGAATATCTTATTGATTTTGTTTTCAGACACCTTTGAATTAGAACTGACAGCAAGGGCGCCGATCCCGGGGGGCTGAGGGGGACCGAGGCCCCAAAGCTGATGTGTGCCCCCCTTATTGTATTTAAGAATATATATTTGGCATAATTTCAATGCAATTTGTCTTAAAATCCTCATATATGCGTTTTGCATCTGAATGGGTCTCCCCAAATTTACGGAGAAATCGGCGCTCTTGACTGACAGTTGTGAAAAAAAAACAACATAAATGCCATATTTCGCAAGTTTTTTTTTTTTTAAAGAACAAGAAATCGTGAATAAATGCCATTTATTGAGATCATTGGCCATTTTGGACATTTTGGGTTGGTTCTTAAATTTTGTTCACCATAAACCGGAAACACAAGTCACGTTGCTTGAAATTATCGTGGAATGCAGCTCATCTTTGAGTTATGGGAATTTGATGCTCCTAACTATAGATGGCATATGATATAATTGTTAAACCAAATAAATACATGGAAATTACAGTTAATGTCGCTATTAGTTACAAGTTTCTGACGTGTTCAAACATGATTCTGCTACAAATCTTACAGGATTGCCAACCATACGATAATTTATTGTGATATAAGATAATTTAAGCCTTCATGTTATTACCCTTGAAATAATAGGTGAATATATGATAATTTTAAAAGGTACGATACACTTTTTTTTTTTTTTTTTTTTTTTTGCAGTTTTTGAACGTGCAAATAAAATGTAGATGTGCATTAAATAATAACTTGAAAATATACATACTGAGGTTTTAACCAGTCATTCACACTAAAATAAATCAATAACGATTTGAGAATTGGCAAATGGCAACTCTGCATCCATTCTGTAAATTTAAATGACGTTTACGAGGGATTGTTGTTCAGAGTAGAGTTAAAAATGTTTTTAAAAATAGTGAAGACGATGACGCCGATTTGGAGTCCAACGTTTACGATTGATTGTTGTTCAGAGTAGTGTTAAAAATGTTTTTAAAAATAGTGAAGACGATGACGCCGATTTGGAGTCCAACGTTTACGATTGATTGTTGTTCAGAGTAGTGTTAAAAATGTTTTTAAAAATAGTGAAGACGATGACGCCGATTTGGAGTCCAACGTTTAAGATTGATTGTTGTTCAGAGTAGTGTTAAAAATGTTTTTAAAAATAGTGAAGACGATGACGCCGATTTGGAGTCCAACGTTTACGATTGATTGTTGTTCAGAGTAGTGTTAAAAATGTTTTTAAAAATAGTGAAGACAATGACGCCGATTTGGAGTCCAACGTTTAAGATTGATTGTTGTTCAGAGTAGTGTTAAAAATGTTTTTAAAAATAGTGAAGACGATGACGCCGATTTGGAGTCCAACGTTTACGATTGATTGTTGTTCAGAGTAGTGTTAAAAATGTTTTTAAAAATAGTGAAGACGATGACGCCGATTTGGAGTCCAACGTTTACGATTGATTGTTGTTCAGAGTAGTGTTAAAAATGTTTTTAAAAATAGTGAAGACAATGACGCCGATTTGGAGTCCAACGTTTAAGATTGATTGTTGTTCAGAGTAGTGTTAAAAATGTTTTTAAAAATGGTGAAGACAATGACGCCGATTTGAAGCCCAACGTTTACGAGGGATTGTTGTTCAGAGTAGTGTTAAAATATTTTTTAAAATGATGAAGACCTTAAATTTCGTTTTCAGACCTTAACAGACTGGTGACACAACTTGTGTGTGGAAACCTAAAGACAATACTTTGTTATCTTGCAATTAGAAGTAAACTTTATGTTGTATGACTGCTTTATCATATGCTTTATGACTACTAATTATTACCTGAGTTGTTTTTTAAACATAGCTTTTGGCTACAGTATTCATTACTATTTCTTCTGTGCAATTTAGTGTTTATGATACTTTATTTGAAATTTTCTTTCTCTTTCGTTGCTTTAGTGTGCCTTGATATTGATAATTTCAAAGTCGCACTTATTAATTAGTGATATTTACAATCCTAAATGAATATGATTTAACGCATTTAATGTCAGTTTTGGTAAATTATTGACATAAAAATACAATGAATATACTCTAGAGTCCCTAAAACTCTGTACTCGATAACCTGGCAGTGCGGATAACTCTGCCACACTTTGACAAGCGAAAAGAAGCGCATACAGATCCGTTCTAGTGGTGGGCACAAAACCCGGTTTTTCGATTTTCGGTTTTCTCCAAAAACCGGTTCGGTTTTCCACCGAAACTGGTTTACTCCAAAACCCGTTTCGATTTACCGGTTAGGTTTTTCACCGGTTTCGGTTTTCTTCAAAACCGGTTCCGTTTTTGTTTCAAAATTTGTTCTATTTCTGACCAATATAGTGTTTCGTTGTTCTCCGGAAACCGAATCCGATTCCACAGAAATAGTTTTCTGTGTTTTCCAAAAGTTTTCACCGAAACCAGTTTTAGGTGAAAACTGAACTGGTTTTGAAGAAAAACGAAACCGGTTTCGGTGAGAAACCGAACCGGTTTTGAAGAAAACCGAAATGTCCGGTTATAAAAACCGGTTTTGACCATCCCTAATCCGTTCAAGGTCATTGCCAGCGTGTGTGTGTTCCCCCTTGCCGCATTCTGCCGCAGGTAAATTACTGTACAGTGTATATTCATTCATTTCCCTTTTCATGTATAGTAAAGGTTCTATGCCTTCATAAAGTACGTACCTTTCCTTTGTTTAAGGGTAATTGGGCAGTTTATTTTCTATTGTATTCTTAAGTAACCAATACATACAAATGCAGTACTGTGAAGTAGCTGTGTATTAGATGTGAAGTGACCATGTGATAATTGTGTAAACTCTTAATTCGCTAAATTCAATTATTTTTATTAAATTACATTTATCAGCGACAGATCTATGAACTCTTTAAAATCTATCGGAACAAAACTTTTATTAATGTTGTACATTGCCAGACAGTTTGAATAAGCATGTATTTGTTAATTGTCACTTTTGAAATTGTTATTAAACAGGAGTAGTTTCCTTCTCCATTTTTCGCATACCTTAAGCACAGCCTGATACTTCCCCGTTCATTGAACGCCAGAGTTATCACTTTACAGTCAGACAAAACCACAGAGGATACATGGACAAAGGTTATTCGACATACGGTTAGGATAGGTGCAGGATCGACGAGAGTAGCGGATCGGACCATTGGAAAATAACCAGCTTCATAACTCAAGAATACCATTCTGTTGGTTTATCACCGCAGATACATCGAGCTTAAGTTGAAACTAGTGGAATGAAGGTGTAGGAAAACATCATCGTAAAGACGCATTGTCAAGAGATAACTCGACGCCCCTTGCAGATCAACAGGATAGAGATCCAGATGTTGACTGACTTCAGTTTATCCAGGCTCCTCCAGAGAAAGACATTCATCGTTGCAGATGACCAGGACGACGCCAGGCTAGTGCTCATTCCTTTATCTTAGTTAAAACCTTTCTCTTTCCCTTACCTTTCCCACAATTAGTCATTTTTCAAAATAGAAACATTTGAATTTCATTTAAATTCAACCATAATTTTACAGTTAAGTACCGTGTTGTGCATCAGTTTCATCCCCATTTTGTTGCTTTCATTTATTAAGTATTTTGAACTACGACTGACGGCACACAACGGGCACATGGTGGTAGATGCTGTGCGATCCCAAATCTCCAAATATTTTACATGTACCCACCGGTACATGGTGGTAGATGATGTGAGGCTTACGCCGTTGTAACGCTCTCAAATCGATAGATAAATCAGGCATATTAGAGATTTCTAAAAGATAAATCCCATTGAGTTGAACATAATAACGACACATTTTGAGTAACGAGTACAGTGTAATTTATAGTTTTTGCTGGGAGAAATGGAGTAGTGTTACTTTTAGTGACACAGCACTGGCACAGTACTGTATTTTCTGAGGAAATACTCATACTTATTCCTTTGAACCCCATTCCCGATAACCAGACATTTTCATAAACTCGGCCACATTCCGTTCCACATTAGGCCCCGTTTACGGAACTCTACTGTATTCATCTCTGCAATATAAAGTGTCATTTTAAAAATTGTTTTACCATTTTATCTGCCATTTTTCGTTGTTTTACTTTACCACAACTGCTTATTGTGTTTATTTGGAATATACTTATACTTAATTTACAAAGCTTAAATAAGTCGGGCTTATTTTTGCTCCGATTAGTTCAGTTAACGTTAACTTTGATTTTGGTGAGATTAGCTATGTTTGCCTTCTCTAGCTGATGATTGATAATCTGAGATAAAGTACAGTAAAAAAAATGTATTACAAAATACAAAATTTCTTCGTATAAAAATATTCTACCACTCAATTTGTAACTTGATGTCTTACGTTAAATTATGAAATTTGAAGTTCTTTTAAAATTTATGATAGAATTACAATACATTCTGGAATTTTTAATAACAAATTTGTATTTTTTTAATTGTACACTATTTTATGTTAGTGACCTATAAAAATAATGTTTTAAAAATATTCTTTTACTCTGGCTTTTTCTATGATATCAAACTACTCACTCTAACAGATACCAAAATGACTAGCAGCAGAAACATTGCATCACGGGGATTCATAGTTGCCAGTAGCATCATTAAACATACATCACAAAGCTCCCTCGTGGCTAAGTGGTTAGTGTACGTGCCTTTGGCGTGTGAGACCAAGGTTCGATTCCCGGTAGGAGTTTATGTGGTTCGGATCCTATGTTAACCTCTAGTTCTACGTCTCATATAGCATTACTGCTGAAACGGACTCTAAACTTAAAACAAAATCTAACATTCATCACATATCCCCTATGCATATATATATTATTGGAGGTGATACAGAAATATTAAAAACAATGCATAAATCGTTCTGGTAACAATGTAAATTTTTCTTTGTAGTATGCATAAAATACTTCTTGATAAAAAACAAGTTTGAGCTGTATCTTTTAAAATTTATTTTAACATGTTGGTATTTAATTTTAATGAATACAGTTCAAATATTCTCGACAAACTGGATACTTTAAAGTATTTCGGGTCAAGGTTAACAGGTGAAAACTATATCCACTAAGAAATTAAATATCGCCTTAAGGTAGAGGATTCTCGTTATTCTTTATCCACACTTTTTTCTCATCGCGAATTCTACTGAAGAATATGAAACTTAAAATACAAAGTGTGTTCAATAAGTTTTGCATAGATGGGTATAATATTTTTATTAGTAGCAATATGGTGATGAAATTTTAGGTGAATATACTTTGATGTTTTGCCTTTAATATGGTAATAATTGTTGTTTTCTATTGTTCACAGGTAAAGCACAATCGACACTGAAGTAGACATCAGAATCCGAGAACGGTTGGTAATAGAATTTCCGTTCAAAACCGATGATGAATAAGCCATTTGACCGCACCAGTATAAAACGTTGGTTGCATCGGCTTAGAAAAACCTAGACTTTCCAGATCAAACCAGAAAATTATGGTCTCTTCTTTCTGAGATTAATGCAGTGTTATTTTCATAGAATTATTGGAACATGGCTTCACGATTAACAAGGAGCGTTATTGTTATCACTGAATAAGGTATGACTTGTTCTCCAGGCCAATAGACCGAAGCTGCAAGGTCAGGTCATGAAAGTTCATCATGACAATGGCAAGCCTCATACAGCCATGATGACACAGTAGAAAATCATGGAAATGGATTGGAAGTCGTCCCTGATCCTTGTTATAGTTCGAACTTTTCTCCTTTCGATTCCTTCCTATTTGGTTGTCTGAAGGTTCATCTGCGAAGGAAAGTATTCGACAGTGATAAAAATAGTGTATGAAAAAATAGTGTAAAAAAACAGCCAGCCGAATTTTATCAAAGTGCATTCAAGATATGGAAATAACGTTGGACGAGATGCGTCACAGCAGATGGAAGCTACATTGAGTGATGGTCTTGTATCCAAAAGATCGAAGTATGTTTACTTAAAATTTCATTATTATAATACAACTAATAACAATATTATAACCATCTGTGCGTAACTTATTAAACGCTTATAATATAAAACATGCCTTTGTGCTGTAAGTTTATTGTTGCGAAACATGGACACTAACTCTGAGGGAAGATCGTATACACTAAAAGTATCTGAAAATAAAATTCTGAGGCGAACACTCGGACGCAAGAGGAGCGGAATGGAAATGGTGTAAACTTCACAATTTACAACGAGGAACTGCACAATTTATACCGTTTAATTACCATTTTTAAAGTTGGAGGGATCGAGTGGAGATCTTTTGTTAATGCGGTATTGAACTTACGTGTTCTATAGGTCATTGAGTTAATTAGTTGGTATATTTAGTAGTAACCTATCAATTTCAAACATTGCATTTCTAAGCTTAAATGAAAATTAATACTATTGGAACATCTAATTCTTATTACTTTCATCTTTTCGTTCAAGTATAATGAAAATTATTCCTTTCTACCGATAGCGTGCGATTAATTACACAGGAAGGGAACATTATTTTAGTATTTGCACAAATTAACATTCTTGCAACGGAGCTTCTCGGAAACGCAATCATGCACAACACATACACTGACCCTTATTCAGTGTATCTGAAACGAAATCAAGCGTAATAAGTTTACTATAGAACTATATTATGGTTTTTAATTAAATTATTTTTTACAGACTACACATTTTCTCTAGCAACACCTTGAATGCAACAATTTCTCAACTAGTTTTTGTTGATTTAAAGTTTCACCAACCTTGATAGCTTTTCGTTATTTTGAAGATTATTATGACCTTACACCATTGACCCCACACTATTGGCGTAACTAGGATATTTCGCTTACTGTTGCAAGCCAGACGTAAAAACAGGATGAAATTTCAGATTTTCAAACATGAGTCGACACAAGAAATTTCTCATGTCTCATGTGCAATGGCTATTCGAGGATGCGTTTCCGATGCGCTACCCTCCGCAGCGAACACGACCTAGGTGGCAAATCTGTAATTTTACTTTCTCCAGAGTTATAAATCATACTGTGAGCCAGTCAGGGTTTCCAGGTCATTTTTGCCAGGGTAGGTCTATAATAGCAGAGTTCCAATATTCTGCACAAGGCTATATATAATTTGAAGTACTCACCAACTACCTCCATAAAAATTGTTGCGTAAGTACCGCAGGATTCTAAAACATTGATGTTTGGATAGGGCACATAGTAGGTCCTAAAGAAAGTCTTGACTCGACCACGGTTGGTCCCATAGTATTGGAGCCACGAACCTTTAAAGTTCATTTTTTCGTTTTCTGCAGCCTATAACTCCGAAAGGAAACATTTGTGCACTCAGGTTGGTCTATACTTTTCGTCTTATCTTGGTGTCAGGAACCACCTCCCAAACGTTGTCTGTGTTGTTTTGAAACACCCGGTATATACTATTAATCAGTATTATAGTTGTGTCTGCTTTTAATACTGAAGTTAAAAGCCTTTTAATTCAGGCAACCCTCCAACTGTCTCATAATGTTGAATTGTAAGAATCATAAACAAGCCCGCACTGATATTCGAAATGGGAACCACGTGCTTCGAGGCCACACATGGAAGCTATGGTAATATATATTATTTTTTTCAGATACGGTATATAAAATCAATGAATAAACCATTATGACAAACACTTTTTAAACGGAATTTTTAATACATCAGTCTCTTATAATTTATTATTTTACTACGTAAAATTTTGTATAGTAGAACCATTTATCTTCATATGCAGATATTATATGTCTTTTGATTAAAATTACGGAACAGTTGTTACTTCCTGAGAAGTTAGTTCATTTAAATTATAGGATTTTTTCTGTATAGCTCCATTATCAATTTACTAAGATCTAATATCTATAAATATCCAACTTTATCCTGTTATGTATGATAATTGTCAGATCCGGCACAATTTATTTCCTTTGTTCTTAGCACGTATTCACTCACTATCGATCATAGCATTTTCTTCTAAGCAATGGTAAACGTGACTTTTGGTCACTGTTGGCAGTTGATAGAATTGCAGACGGGTATGTGTGCAAGAACTTATTCAAGAAACCTTGAAGCGAATTTTGTTGGCGTTAAAATGTCGGTGGAGACTGCCTATGTGAATAGCCCCTTCCATAAATATCACTGTCTCCGGTCTTGCATTCATTTCAAACATTGGGTGGGGGAGGGGACAAGGCTCAGTTGTACAGCGCTTACCTGTGCATGGCGTACGCAAAAAGGTGGGTTACATCGTAAATCCTGTAGTTTTGGACTTAACGTGTGCGTATAGGTAATATCCTACAATAAATGTATAACTAAAAACGTATGTTTTATAGTAGGTCTACTCTCCGTATAAGTGTTCCGAAAAAAAACTTACTTTCCATACGAAAGAAAAAACTGTGTGTAACCTGTCAGGATCTCATATGCACAGTGGCGAAGGGTCGTAAGAGGCTCTGAGGCCCAGCCTACCCATTTACTTTCAGAAATTATAATTTATAATTAATCAATTTCCTTTATACAGAATGTATGATAGTTTTTTAAGTTGAAAAAAATATTGTTTGATAATGAAATCGTGGTTAGCACCACTGCTAGGAGGCTCACCGAGCAGTGTCTCAGGCAGCAGTAGAACTACCGCCAAGCTACTCAGAAAATCCCGCGAGAGAACGTGTTGGTAATAACCTGCGAAAGAGACCGGCCTCAGCGCTTATCGACTTTCGTTTCTACATAAAGCGTTTCTCTCGAGACCTTCGATTTCGATTTGATATGTCAAACAAATAAAGAGCAAGAGAATGTAGGGCCCCATTCCGTACGAACTTTGCTTAATTTTGCGGACTCTAACGAAACGCAAAAGCTGGAACAAGCTATTCTAAAGGTGCTACGCCTGTTAAGGCGGATTTTCATGTGTCCTTTACCTCCGTGAGTTGCGAGCGATTGTGCTAAACAGCCAATGAAATCACGCATCGGAAATGGCGCGCTACACTCGCGTCAGAGTAGAAATTTGTTCAATTCTGACGGAAGTAGCGCGCGTACACTATTGTATTCACTGACTAACATGGCGGAGGTAAGAACAACGTTTGAAGAACTGCTCGTAGAACAAGTAAGAGAAAACAAAATTTGGACAACCTTAAGTATCCGAAATACAAGGATTCAGTATTAAGGACAAAAACATGCCATCAAATTGCTGAAAATATTGGTATCGATGGTTAGTACTTTTATATTTGTGTAATTAATTAGTTGTATTACCGGGAACAATAGATAGTTCATACAATAACTGGTATGTACAAATTATCAATCCCTATATAAAATAAAAGCAATGTAATTTGAAACATGCTTTAGTATGATTTATAAATATTTTTATTTGTTTTATAAAATTTATCCGAATCGGATTTTAATTCAAAGAAAAGGTTCCTGTATATTCCGTATTCTCGTCGAAGCTGGAAAATGGGATGAACCCACCACATTTTCCTAACATACTTCTGACGGCGGCGTTTTGAAATATAATATATTCCAGCTAAAACGATAGCTCTCCTTCGGGAATCCATTATCACAAACTAAAGTCGCAAACTTTCTATTTTACGCATGTGCATTAGCTAGCGAGTAGTAATTTGGCGCAATACACGCACGGATGTATGAAAACGAAAATAATTTACGATGAATACGTTACATGTGATGCTTCCGTTCTAACGCGGGCATGAAAATCCGCCTTTATGGCAAACTAATGCCTGTTTATTCCGTTACGTTGGCGCATGCCTGTACGAAATCAGACTCGAGTTCATTAGAATTGAGTAGAGAGTGTGCATTTTCGGGATAATGCGAGTGACTTTTTTTTTCTTACATTCGCAAAAGTAAATGAGAGAAAATGTCAGTAAGTGGAGAATATGAACATAATACAATTCATATTAAAGAATCTTCTATATCAATGATCTTATGAAAATTCATGTGTTGTTAAGGAACGAAGACTAACGCCTGTGTTGAAAATAGAACAGAGGGCAAGAGAGTTCTGCATGCATTGGTACAAAAAAATATTTGGGGTTGTTGACATAAAGAGTAACGTATGAAAAAAATATTTAAGTATGATTCTGATTTTGAAGGGGAATTAAGTGACACACAAAATACTTGTCATGTGTTTTGAAGAATATAATTAACCACGAAATTTTACAAGCAGGGTTTGTTTCAGTCATTGACTAAATAACATGGGCCTTATGCAGAGTAGTTTTGAGGTATGATTTGCGTCATACTAAAGGCCTGACTACTGCAGGAAACATGTTAGCGGAGCTCTTTAGTATGACACTAATCGCGCGCGTCAGAACGACTCTGAATAAGGCCCCATATGTTTCTTGCAAAGCGCAAATAATGTGATAATCCACATTTCCCACCCGATCACGCCCAATTAAAACAATTAAACTGCATTACTGCGAATTAAGATCAGCTATGAGTCACATACGTGAATTTCATTATGAAAGTTGAGATCCGGATCGAATAAGTGCTATCGACGGACTACAATTACGTTAAATTTATGTGAATTTGTCTTCTTGTGTTTCTGTAGTAAAATATTTATGTCTAATCTATTTCATTTTTTTTATTATTATTATTATTATTATTATTATTATTATTATTATTATTATTATTATTATTATTATTATTATTATTATTATTAGTAGTAGTAGTAGTAGTAGAAGCAGTAGTAGCAGCAGTAGTAGTAGAAGTAGTAGAACATTGGGCCTACCCTCTTGAAACTATCACCCTTCCCCACTGCATATGCACGTATATAACATAGAATTGACGTATCTAGCATACGTATGCGCATATAATATACGGAAGACTGTTAGATGCCAGACATCCTGCAGTGGCATGATGTAACATATAAGCGGAAAAAAAGGACGTGCGTATGTAGCATATGGACAACGTATGCCCCGCACAGATTTCGGTATTAAACATAAGGTTTCCGTATACTTGTACGATATATCGCTGTCCGGATAATGGATTGTTCTCAGGGTTGTACGTGGGGTCCCTGGTTTGATATCCGGACAAGAAAGTTTGTGATGAACAACATCGCGTCCGTGAGTTTTCTCGGGGCACTCCAGTTTTCTCCCACTGTCTCATTCCACCAAATCTTCCATCATCATTCACTTGCCTTAATCATCTGTCTCCCTTAGCCTTAAAAAGAGTCATAATAGTGGGACCTTAAACTGGCTGATTTTCAAGCTGGCAACGCTACGCTTAATTTGCCTTAATCCGGGATTCCAGGCTACTCCCTGGCTACACTTAATCAAAATCACTTTCACAATTGTCCTTCAGCTGAGGAACAGGAAGAATAAAAGAGAAAAATTATTGAAAATTACGACCAACTACGTAATATCTTCTGCCACAAAAGCAAAATAAGGACATACTGTGCATCCCGTAACAGGAGATAAGAAGGAATAGATATCCGCTCGAAAACAGGTTCCCAATTTGCCTTGTGCAAATCTTTAATTGCGCCCTCATTTATGAGTAGGTGATCCCCTTGAAAAATATTTTCTAGGACAGTAGATGGCAGTCACCACACGGTTGTTCTGTAAACTGTTAACAGAAAAGAAAATATAACGATTTTAAAGTTCAGTGGTCGAAGTTATAAAACTTGATTCACGCCTTTTACATGAGTGTGCTTCAGGTTATTGGATAACTTCACTGTGTTCTTTTTGTTTAATACTATATTGTTTTATAGAATGATTTCTAAAACGTCTCAAAGTGAATCCAGAGGAAAAGAAGCGACGACGAAGAAAGGAAAGAAACTAAAAAAATATTTTTTAAAAAATCGTCAAAAATCGATACACATTTTGACTGATTTCCATCGAATCTACCGCCACTTTCTTCCATATTCGCACGCAGAAAACATTTCTTAACTTCGTTATGTATAGAGCAGTGGTTCTCAACCTAATTTTTATCACGATTCCATTTTATCACATCTTCTTGCCAGCGACCCTCTTATAATTTCTGGTAGTATCACCAAAAACGATTAAAAGTACTATAAGATAAGAAATAGCTAATCAGTTGAAAATGATTTGATAATAATCTGCGTCAGGAAGATTGAACTACTACATTGGCATACTAGCGAAATCACACCATGCTCAGGTATCGCATTAGTTTTCAATTTTAATTGTATTTCAATAAGCAAG
Organism: Thermobia domestica; assembly: GCF_964235325.1. Lineage (NCBI taxonomy): Eukaryota > Metazoa > Arthropoda > Insecta > Zygentoma > Lepismatidae > Thermobia > Thermobia domestica. Next base: position 365,173,566 of record NC_137455.1, read on the forward strand.
TTTTGCTGCATTTTTTTTCCCTGGTATTTCAATATGCAGTTCTCATTAGTTTCATATCGTACTCTTTCATTTCAATTGATTTTTAAACAACTCCGCACCTGTTGAAAATGTTTAGATCTATTTTTTGTTGTTCTTAACAGTGTGTGTGAAAATAAAAATATGCCTATCAGAACAAAATTTAAAGGCCCAAACCTTATATATGATTAAAGTTTGATCAAGATAGGTCTGGTAACTCAAGAGTTATTAAGTTTCATTAATTTTTATAGATGTATCCCCTCCCCTCCCCAGACCCTTCAGTTCTATAGTTAAAGTGATATGATAGAAACCACCTCATATCTGAACCTCATCTATGTTGAAAATTTGATAAAAATCGCTCGGATGGTTTAAGCGTGATGACGTCACCAAGATAGTCACTTTTATTTTTATTTTTTTGACATTTATCTCCCTCCTCCCCCTCCCCTTCATTGCATTGTAAAAGTGAAATGAAGAAAACATCCCAGGCCCGAACCTTGGTATTTCCTATTTGAGTTTTTGTTTGGCTCATTTATGTTCAACCGTTTTTGAGATATTTCCGTGAAAAGATTAAAATGGGCCACCCTATATATATATATATATATATATATATATATATATATATATATATAGAAAGAGAGAGAGAGGGGTGATTAATTCGTGTGTCAGTTTCATTTGTTCACTGTGCAAAAGTGGTATGAGGTAAAGCCGTGCAATTTGGTGTAACTTTAGACAAAGGACAAGTTTTGTCTCGCCATAGAAGCATGTCACTTGTACTAGAGGTTGAAGAGATATAGGGTTTAAGGTCAAATTTCGATTTTTCCGTATGGGACTGCAATGGTAAATTCTGAAAGAATCTGAAAACAAAGAAAAAGCTGTATGGTATGATTCTATGTCGCAAGGCCACCAAATATGCGTCAATCAAGTGTCAAAGTCAGAGATCACAGTCAGATCAAGGTCACAGGTCACCTTGAGAACCCATTTGAATACACTGAAAACAACGCAATGTCCGTACCTTATCATGTCAAATGGGTTCTCAAGGTGACCTGTGATCTTGATCTGACAGTGACCTCTGACCATGACACTTGATTGACACATATTTGGTCGCCTTGCGACATAGAATCATACCATACAGCTTTTTCTTTGTTATCACTTCGATTTACGTTTTTTCAAGCTCTTTCAGAATTTACCATTGCAATCCCATAAGGAAAAAATAGAAATTTGACCGTTACCCTATATCTCTTCAATCTTTAGTGCAAGTGACATGCTTCTATGGCGAAACAAAACTTATGTCCTTCGTCTAAAGTTACACCAAATTGCACGGCTTTACTTCATATCACTTTTGCGCAATGAACAAATGCGCAGTGAATAATTACCACGACGGGATTTGAACCCAAGTAGTTGCACTGAGAGTTTCCTGTTTTCACATTTTTTTTTTTTTTTTTTTTTAAAGAAATCGCCCCAACCGGAATATTATTTGCCACTGGCACCTCATGTGCTTTCGACGTATTCCAAACACTATAGGAACACGAACACAGAAATACTGAGGACAATTAAAATTCCGACTTTGCTCTTCACAGGAATTCGAACCCCTAGTAGATTGCGCCTCATGATCAGCAGCCTCATGATCATGTGGCCTCAATTTGCCACAAATTCCTCATATGAACATAAGAAAATAAACTAGTAGTTATGGAACATAAACATAGAACTGTCTATTTCTACACGTGTTGATGCAATTTAAAGAATGTGAAAAAAATTCTGTCGTCTTTTCTTCTTTGACAATTAGAAGTTATGTAAAATATGAAATGTAGTGTAAATCGGGACAATCCCTGCAACCGATGACCAGCGCCGTAACTTAGATTTTTTCTGAGGGGAGGGGCAAACATTAATAAGCTTATTTGGGCCCCTTAGAAAAAGTTGTTCTTCTGATTCTTGGGTCCCCTCTTTCCAACTTTCTCTTAATCTTTATGGGCATCCCGGAGCCTGTGTTCCTTGTTAACTACTTTTTAAATAATGTTTATATTTATTTTGTATTAACTTATTTATTTTGTAATAACGCATGTAAGCTAATACAGACAGCATGATAAATCATCAATTACCGCTGTGTTCATTTTTCTAGTTGTTGCCTTAACCTAGATTTTTAGGTAATTCAAATTCTGATCACACTGTAATTTCTATGGATGGCAACACTGAAAATTCTTCCGATTCGTATTGTCGGGTCGGGAGTAGACTAACATTATTTATTAATGACTCAAGTTACATTTTATTATTTATTTTCACTTACGAAAAACTAGCGAAAGAAAAATTGATAGCTTTTGAAAAATATTTAGTAGTCTGGCCCCTTAATATCATACCGAAGATAGGTGAATGATTTCTATTGTAAGATGTGGGCTAGTAGCTTTTTTCTTGGGCTAGTAAAATTATGTTGCTTATTTGCATCCCTGTGTTAAATACTGTTCGAATAAAAGAATGGGGACACGATGGCCCAGTGGTAGAGCGCTTACCTCTGGTAAGTGGGGTCCATGATTGGATCCTCCGTCAAGTAAGTTTGTGGTGGACAACATGGAGTCCGTGGGTTTTCTCGGAATATTCCAGTTTCCTCCAACTTTTTAATTCCACTAATTCTTTCATCATCATTCACTTGCTTTAATCATTGTCTCCCTTATCTTAAAGGGCATAAGCGTGGAACGTTAAACTGAATTATTCCATTCCAATTTTCAAAATAACTATCAGTACAAACTGTGGTTCCATTAAGAGTCTTCATCCCGGCGAAATTAAAATACCGCTAATTTTACAGTAATTATGTGATATCTTCAAATAGATAAAAGATAATTGAAATATAGAACAAGAGCGCCCTAGACAATATTATTTTGCGTGAGATACCGCTATCACAAGTCACCTAGTGGCTTTCCGTTTTCAGCTGTTTAGAAACGCGAAAATAAATGCCGATTTTCAAAATGGCTCGAAATTGAAAGCAGATAAGTGAGTCGTGATAATGGTTTCTCATGTAAAATAATATTGTCTAGGGCGCTCTTGTTCCACATTTCGATTATATTTTATCTATTTGAAGATATCACATAATTACTGTAAAATTAGCGGCATTTTAATTTCGCCGGGATGAAGACTCTTAAGTACAAAGATAGTAAAGAAATGATACTGCAACACAATGGTATGCATAAGTTTTCCTGAGTAAAGATAAATTGGTGAGTTTATTATTATTATTATTATTATTATTATTATTATTATTATTATTATTATTATTATTATTATTATTATTATTATTATTATTATTATTGAAGATTTGAAAATTCAATACTGCATTTGAAACCGCAAAAGAGGTCTGATCAACGAGCGGCATTGAGCGGATAGGGGAGAGCGTGAAGTATACATTGTTCACAAAGAAGGGGTGCCAGGTACACGAGGTTTTAAACCACTGAACAAAGCCAACTAGGACATTACAGTGAAAAGTAAAAGATAGAAATGACATTATTTTGAGTTTTTAAAAGTCCGTTATACAACGAACTCATTTGTGGCTATCTGGTAAGCGAACGTGTCTTCGACGCGGGAGAACCGGATTCGATTCCCGGAGCAATCTAATGTGATTCGGATTTGGCCTCGTTAGGTAATAATTCTCACTCCTCGGTAGTGTTGCGCACGATATAAGAAATAAGTTTTTTTTTTTCGACTCGTCTCATTATTTTTATATTAGTCACTTCTTGATTCTTGGGAAGTTTTACTTGTGTCTCGTCTCGTTTTGCAAATTTATGTAATTACAACATTTTATGCCGTGATTTTCCTCCCGCCCCTTAATTTAAGGTAGTTTATCAGAATCCTTTCTCGTCACGAGAAGTCCACGAAGACTGTAATATAACATAATTCAAACTATATTTATTATTGGAGTATACTGTACATTCAGACAAGGCAAGTCAATTAATTTATTTAATTTTCACTTGTTTACAGTAGTCGCTAAATATAAATAAAACATTTGGTACTAAGAAATCGAACTCTCGTTTTAATAACAAAAATCAGCCATTAGTGTCAAAGAAATGTGCTGTTCGCTTTTGAAATTAGAACACATGCAAGAACAGGAATTTGATGGGGAAATAATTATGTATGAAAATTCTGATAATGACTAAAGATATGGAAGCACCTGTTAACTCATGCGAGAAGGTCACGACTACGAAAGAAAGAAAGAAAGAAAAAAAAACGTAACAGATGGGAAAATAATTATACGTAAGTGTTGGCGTGTTTACATAATGTTCCGTTTCGACTTCACGACAGATTACGAGTCTAGTATAAACAATAAGTCATTTGGTTCGATTATATCATGTAAACTAAAATATTTTATTTGAATGGTTTCACACAGTACTTGGAACAATTAATGTCTATAAAAAAGCCGTAAGATTGAATAGACACGGCCGTATTGTCTTTTCTTTGTTTTGTTCGCAGCAATAAAGTATATTTTGTTCGTAGCAATTAGACTTGCTAAGGAGACAAGAATTGCGACTGTCTCGTCTCGAAATGATGTCATAAAAAGTTATGTCTCTTTTCGGCAACTGTAACTCTTTATAATGGAAGAGCACCGTCTCGTCTCATCCCATCATCTCTTGTAGGTAACCTGAACAATGAATTCTGTTGAAATGATCATAAACTTTACAATTTTGCATGTGGTTTGTCACAAAGATCGTAAAGAAAAAAGGAAATACGAGGTTCCACTAGCGGATCCAGAAGGATCGATTGGGGTGGGGTGGAGGTTCACTTCCTAGAAGATGAATAGCCTCAAGGTGACCAAAATTTTAATTTGCAATAATGAGACGCATATGAATCTGAGGTTCGACGGGGGGGGGAGGGTGAACCTTATTTCCAGATTCCATTTTAAGACCGGATTCGACGGGCGGTGTTATCCAGGGTTGCCAACTTTCGGTATTATAAATTCCGAAATTATTGAGAAAACAGGATTTTTCTAAATTCGGAAATTTATCAGAATTCCGGAAATTTTCTGATTTTACTTTCGGATTTCGGAAAGTTTTCGATTTTACTTTTCGGATTCCGGATCCGGAATCGGCCATCCCAGCAAACATCTCTGGATGTGCGCCTGGATTGCTCCCATAAGATTTCTCGGGGCAACGTAAGTTTTCATTGAAAAATGGCACAATGGAACTTTAGTTAGTAAAATTAGTGAAAAGTTTAACGGATTATATAAAGGAAAATATTTAGTTAAAATTAAAATTAAAAACGACAATTTTCGCTATTATGCTATAAGAATATCTTAAGTTATGAAAGCTTATATAAAATGTAATGCATGAAATTGACGGCATGGGAAAATTATTAGTCAATTTTGCTGTTTTCAAAGAAACTGGTAAAAAATAAAGATATCAAAAAAATAGGTTAAAAAGTGTCAATGAAAGGATATATTTTTTAAAATAAAATTTTAGTGTATAGGATACTAATGTAAACACTTTTTTGAAATGAAGTCCTTTGAAAGTACTCAAATACAGTAGAGTGTCGAAAACCTGGCCTCACGTGGAACGGAAGGGTGTAAGAGTTTGTGAAAATGTCAGGTTATCGGGAATGGGATTAGAAGGGAATAAGTACGAGTGTTTTCTCACAAAATACAATACTGTACTGTTTTGGTTGCTTCAGAATATAAAGAATAAACTGCCCAATTACCCTTAAACAAAGAAAAAGTACGTACTTTATGAAGGTATAGAGTCTTTACTATACATGAAAACTAATGAATACATACTGTATAGTAATTTATTTGATAAGACAGACCTCAGAAAAATGGCACAAAGTTATCTATAGTGAAAAATAACTAGCCGACTTTGCAAAAACTAGCTAGTTGTTTGCAAGCTACTTATCCAAGGTCGTGGATAAGAAAAAAAAGAGTATCCATAACTCAATACATACTTCTGGACAGGACTGCCAAATATCTGAAAAACCATCAAATATAAAGAAACAAAAGTTTAATGGCGGCTATGTGTTCATAAATTTGCGTACAATAGATTTAAAAAGCAACAAATAGAATACCATTGCCTCCTGTATTTTGGAGAACCTAATTTTAATAGACTATCTTCTCTGACTAGACTATGTCGGCTGTCTAAAATACAACAATTTTAAATTGTGTGTTAGAACGTAAAAAAAAAAAAAAAAAAAAAAAAAAAACAACGCAAGTATTATGTATGGAAGTGAATGTTCAGTTAGTGTTTTAGGTTCTAACAACATATATACAATGAAGATGGTTTATTAGGAGTTAACACCCTTTACATCATTAAGGCTCCATAAAAAGGTGAATGCCCAATTTAGGATTCAATCCATATAAGATCCCGCCCAGGGCCGGCCCTAGGCAATTTGCCGCCTCGCGGAATGGTATCATTTGCCGTCCTCATTTCTTCACAAAGAACAAATCTTGAAAGTCATGATTTTAAGTATGCTACTCCATGAGGAGCAACGATTAAGAGGGAAAAGGTACTCGCACTCAGAAAGATCCACACACTATAAATATAATCTCGTTGTGCCTGTTTTTTCTTTAAATAATAATTTATTATGTTAGTGAAAAATAAAGCAAATAAACCTGCAAAGGAATATGTTAATCCTTTTTATAGAATACAATATCGAGCTTCCAACTCAATATATCAGTTTGAAATTCCAGTGCAAGTAGCTTTCTTATCTTTATATCTTGATTTTTCTCTTACATCTGTTAAAAATTTTGAAAAAAGAAAACTTGTTTCGATCTTCAATGATAAGGAACTTGTTTGTGACAAAGACAAGACGAGTTACTGTATCAAAATTGTGATAACTAACTAAGTGGAAAACGTGTTCGCTACTGTGTAAGAATTGAGTTCTTGTATTTGACAACTAAGCAATTGATGCTGGGATTTGTTTCACCATTTTCTTTAGCACTGCCCATGCGACCTAAATATGATTTATGAATATAGTATTCAAATAGAAGGTCAACTTAGTATATTTAACTATCATCGTCATGAAATCTGTTTCCAACAAGAAATATTTATTTTAAATAATATAGTTACGACAGATTTTGCTGCCCCGAGGAAATGCACGTGTTGCGCAACTCCCACCGGGAATTGAATCCCACTCTCAAACGCCGAAGACACGCAAGCAAATCACAACCATTAATGAGCTCTGGAAATAAGATTTGACAATAACAGAACATGAATAAAGTTGATTCAACGTGGCCAAGACCTAATATCGATTCTAAATGGAAATCATGTAACTTAGATCCCACGGTAAGCAGTGGAGCTACGTCTCAAACAACCTAGGTGCTGAAAATGATGTTCAACTGAAATCCAATCCACCAATTAACACAAGACAAACAACCAACACAGAGAGTTAAATGTAATAAAAGAAAAAGTTATATTGAATTGTATCACATTGATAAGGTACTTATTTCTGCTGTTAGATTCGATCGCAGGTTGTATGTGATAGATTCCATCATGTCAATGGGGTTTTCTACGAGTCCTCGCATTTTTTGCCACATTCCCATTCCACCAATTATTTCATAGATAAATAAATACATTTTCACTAATCATCCGGCCTCTTTAACCTAGAAGGCATAATCAAGGGACGTTAAGCTATAAATATCATTCAATTTCATTTTTAAAACAGAAGAGAACTGGTTCCATTAACATGAGATAAGTGGCAGGTGATAGGTAGTCAAGTTAATAGATTTCGTTGTTCTTTATGACGTATTTATCAAAATCTTACTATCAAAGCCATATGCACAGCACGTGTATTTGCACGGGATGGGACTACCTGTCATAATTATATTAGTTAAAATAAACATTTATTGTTAGAAACAGACTTCATGGTGATGGTAATTAAATACTTAGCTGACCTTCTATTCATAAATGATGTTTAGGTACCATTAGTTTAAGGTCACATGGACAGTGCTAAAGCAAATGGCCAAGCAAATGCCAGCTTGAATTGCTTGATTGTTGTCAAATACAAGAACTCAATTTTCGAACAGTAGCGAACACTTGCTCCATTTAGTTAATTATCACAGTTTTTATATGAAAACTAGTCTTAATTTTGTCACAAACAAATTCCTTATCATTGCAGTCAGAATAAGTTTTTTAATTATTATTTTTAACAGATGTAGAAGGAAAATCAAGATATAAAGATAAAAGCGCTAGCTGCACTGGAACTGCAAACTGACGTATTAAGATTGAAACTCGATATTGAATTCTATCAAAAGCGTTACCAGGAAGTGTGTTTGCTTTATCTTTCGCTAACATAATAATTTATTATTTTAAAAAGATACAATGAAATTGTATTTGTAGTGTTTAGGTCTTTCTGAATGTGAGTGGCACTTTTCCTCCCCTTCGTTGCACATGATGTGATATCAAACTTAAAATCGTGGCTTTTAAAATTTCTTCTTTCTGGAGAAAGGTTTGCCGATAAATGATGTCAAGGGCGCCTATCCTGGCGGGGGGGGGGGACCTCCGCAAAGCTTATGTGGGCCTCCCTAGTATATTTATGAATATACAATATTTGGCGTAATTTGAATTCAATTTGTTTTAACGTCCTCATATATATACCTTCTGCGTCTGAGTGGGACCCCAAATTTACATAGAACCGGAAATCGGCGCTCTTGAATGATTTCATTGCAGGGTCAGCAAATTGCTTAGGAGCGTGCAAAATCAGAGCGTTTTAAACATATATAATATTGTACTTACGTAAATTTTGATTTAACAAGAATAATTTCTTAGTGATCCTAATGCCACACTCTTTCCTCACAGTATCCAGGGGGATAAAAAAGTTCAAGAAAATTTCTTTTACAAACACATCACATTTGTCCTCACGTTGAGAAGTTTGTAATGATGTCAAAAACAAAACACGACTATGTAAAACCAAAATTTCACTAATATACAGAACGAATATAATCCACTTCGCTGTAGTCACTGTTTCAACGTGAAATGAGGTACAAATATTACTTCAATTTCAAATTTACAGCAGAGACTGGAGAGTTCCAAATGGTGGCACCAAGTTATAAGAGATAGTCTTTCATCCAAATAATAACTTTTACTTTCTCTATTATAAATTAGGAGTGGGGATTCAATGGGAAGATTTATCCATTGAATTGTTGGATCGTAATGCGAAATTTATGATGGCTTCTTCATAATGCTTTTAATCTTGAGCTCTCTCAAAAGAAAATAGTAATAGAAATGGTAGAAATACAACGTGTTTTGTTTCATGTTATTCAACCGTTCATGTTATTACCTTCTTAATTAAAGGAAATTAATAATACATTCACATTTTGTTCTCTCGTGTGTTACACTTTTATTGTTATCGTATTGTCATTATTATCGTTACTAATCAAAATAGTTATTGTTTTTATGATAATTTCTTTATTTTTTCTCTGAGAATCAGTCATTCTTAGTTATAGCAGTTACTTCATATTTCCTGAAAACTATATTTTATTTTTATTGTTATAAGAACAATTTTCCTTCCTTAATATTAAAGTTTTAGGAAGTTTTAATCATTTTCTCTCTTCTCGTCGATGGAAATCTCTGCGCACACTGAGAAAAATCCGTTATACAGAGAGCGCTGTACAAATACACGACATCCTTATGTTTACTATGGAAATATGTTTTCCATATGCTAAATACGTACCGGTACTGCCGTTTACCCTCTTAGATGTTACATCGTGCCGCTGCAAGATGTCTGACATCTAACATATTTCCGTATATTACATACCTATATACGTATATGTTACATACGTAAGCTATATGTTTTATACGTCCATCTGAATGTGAGATCCTGAGCGCCTATTTACAGTTCTTTCGTTCGTACCTAAAGTACGTTTACCTGGAGCACAAACTTTTTCAGTTTTACACGTTTGCTGAAGGATGTTACATTGGGTTATACGTTAAGTTCAAAAACTTCTGGATTTACGCATGTAACCTACGTTTTTACGTACGCCACATACGTTTATTTCCTCAGTGTAACATAAACTGAAATATCTCTCTAAAACAATAAATGGATTTATCCATCAGATACTCTCACAAAACTCTTGGAAAGTAAACATAAAGAATATGGTCAACTTGGCAATAGATCTGTATCAGCTGATAGTAACATTGAAAATATGAGAGTGTTTGATTCCGTGATCATTGTTAGTTCATATTATTGTTTATTAGTTATAAGATGGATAATTGCTTACACGTATTATCACTGTAGAGTTATACTATCAATTAAAAGGTATTGACGCTTACATCTGTGGTTATTTAGCATAAATTATTCACTAATTTTGAAAAAGGGTATATTTCCAAAAGTATTACAAGTACACCATTCTTACACAATTTTGAATACCGAAGAAAGCTACAAAGATAAAATTAAGATATGTTTAAATGAATCCCAAACTAATGTCCGGGTAGGAAAATCTTTGTCCACGAGCTTTCATGTGGAGAATGGCCTGACACAAAGAGATGGGTTATTCAACTTTGTCCTGGAATACGCTATAAGAAAAATCAAATATAGCAACCAGCAAGGGCGCCGATCCTGGGGGGCCAGGGGGGCCCGGGCCACCCAAAGCTCATGTGAACCCCTATTGTATCTATGAATATACAATATTTGGCATAATTTGAATGCAATTTGTCTTAAAATCCTCATATATATATATATATATATATATATATATATATATATATATATATATATATATATATATATATATATATATATATATATATATATATATATATATACCTTCTGCATCTGAATTCCCCCTCCCCAATTTACAGAGAAATCGGCGTGTCGGCGTCCTTGGCAACCAGGGCTTAGAGTTGAATGGTATTCACCAGGTTATGGCGTGTACTGATGATGTAAATTTAATAGGGGATGATAGAACAACAGAAAGAAATGCAGAAGTCTTATTAAACGCTTGCAGGGACTGGGTTTAGAATAAATGGAGAAAAACAGTAAATGTATGGAAGTTAGTCGGGATCAGAATACGGCAAATTATGGATGCGTTAAAATATCAAATAATATTTTTGATAAAGTGGATACTTTCAAATATCTAGGATCAATATTAACAGACGAAAACCATATTCCCGAAGAAATTAAATGTCGACTAAAAGGATGGAATTTGTGTTATAATTCAGTTCAAAATCTCTTGTCGTCGCGAATTCTGACGAGGAATTTGCACCTTAAAATATATAAAACGATAATCATACCTGTTGTTCTGTATGGCTGCGAAACATGGTCGCTTACTCTGAGGGAAGAACATAGACTGAAAGTATTAGGAACTCCTGAGAGAAATATTCGGACCCAAGAGGAACGGGAATGAGGAATAGCGGAAATTTCATAACGATGAACTACATAATTTATACGGTTTACCAAATATTTTTAGGGTCATCAAGTCTTAGAGGCTCAGGTGGGCAGGTCATGTAGCCGAAATGAAAGAAAGTAGGAACGCTTTCAAAGTCTTAGCTGGAAGACCAACCGGAAAACGACCATTAGGAAGACCCAGGCGCAGATGGGAGAACAATATTAAGATGGATATCGCAGAAATAGGGATACAAAGTAGAAACTGGATCCAGTTGGCTAAGGATAGAAGTCAATGGAGAGCTTTTATGAACCTCCGGGTTCTATAGGCCATAGAATTAGTTAATTATTACACGTAAACACATGAAAGATATATGGAAAGAATCACAAAGTTACCAAGTTTATACTCCCTCTACAAATGTTCAGTATGTGCCCGTTTGGTGACTCGACATGCGTTCAGATGATACTCGTGCTCATTCCATACATTTTGTAGCATAGTCCTGTCAATTGTCTGCACTGCAGCACTGATGCGTTCTTTGAGCTCGACTAAGGATTGCGGTAGTGGGGGTACGTAAACATAGTCCTTAACGTACCCCAACAGGAAGAGGTGGCAGGGCATTAAATCAGGAGATCTGAGAGGCCAGGTGCTTTTCCTTTTACACAAGCAACCAGTGTCCTTGAATTGCTAATACCACCCCAAAATGCTTTGTTTATATGGCGGTTCTTCTCCATACTCTCTTCTGAAACCACGTTGCACAGCTGTAACAGACGAACATCTAGCATATTCAAGCACAAAAAGAAAGTTTTCGTCACGTACTAACCTCATACTGCTAGACTGCCACACCAAATCGGAAAGATAACGGACTCGTGCTGCCACACAGTACGAACTTTTTGAGTTTCTGGTTCTTTTCACATATATCTTTAATGTGTGTACGTGTAACACTTTTGAAAATATAGCCTTTTCAAAATGAATGAATCATTTATGATAACCCTGTATTATAGTAGTAGGATGATAGTATGGGAATAATTTCGTAACAGAAACCTCTCAGAAGAATCAACAATTTAAAGAAAAATCGTCACAATAACGATTATTTTGCTATCAGAACTTGCTGAAAATTGATAGTTTTTCTACTCATTACTAACATTCTCAAAAGGTTAGCATCCTTAATACTGCGTATCATTTTAGCATTCATTCTTTCTCTTCTGTCATCACACCTTGTCACTCAGAATACAATTTCTTCTCATATCTTGTTCTAAAAAGTTTTTTTTTTTTAAATCCAAAATTAAGTATTTCCAATTTACATATCCTTTCCTAGACATTCTCTGTTTGATTCCTTGGATTTTTTTTTTAATTCCACGACCAAGTACTCTTTTTGTTCTGCTATGTCTTTTATCACATCATTCAGAATAGAATTTCTTCTCAAGTCGTCTCGTATTCAGTTTCTTTTCTTATCTAAAATTATTTCCAATTTGTTATCCTTTCCCGAACTTTTTCCAAAATTTCCCTCTTGACTTGTCGGTAATTTTCTTCCTTCTCGTATATACTTGCTTATCGTTTTTCTTCTTTCACACCTTATATCGCATAGCTCAAAATACAATTTCTTCTAAATTCATGTCACAAACAATTTCTTTTATTTTTTTTTCTAAATTTTATTTTGAACTCTTTCGTAGTTAAACGGTACGCGCCTTTGTATTAGGACACCCGTGTTCGATTCTCGGTGGGAGCTTATGTGGTTTGGATCAAGCGTCTCATAGCATCGCTGCTGAAAGGGACATTAAAATCAAATTAAAATCCGAAGTTTACTTCCAATATACTTACTTGATTTCTCCAACATTTTCTCCTTGATTTTTCGTTTGTTTTTGCTTCTTTCTTGCAAATACTCAACCAATTGTTTGTCTCCTGCTACATGTTTTATTGCATCATTCAGAATACAATATCTTCTCAAATTCTGCCTTAAATAGTTTTGTTTCCTTATCTAAAATTGCATTATTTCCAACGTTGTCATCTTCTTTTGGACACTTTCCAACATTTTCTCCCTGGGTTTTCATTTATTTTCTTATTCTTTTACATGAGCGATTACACTTTTCTCTTCTATATTTTTATCACATTGCTGAGAATAAAATTTGTTGTCAAATTCAGTCCTAAACAGTTTGTTTCATATCTAAAATTATTTCCAACGGTGTTATCCTTTTCCGGACATATCGTCTCTACTTGTTCTTTCGTTCATTTTATCATTCTTTTACATGACCAGTAACCATTTTTCTTCTTGCATATCTTTATATCGTCACTCAGAAAAAAAAAATCTTTTCTCAAATTCTCTTCTAATCAGTTAGCTAAAATTAAATTTTCTCCAAATTAAATAATCCTCTTTAGGACTTTTCTAAACATTTCTTCGGTAACCTTTCGTTTTATTGTCTTATTCTTTAACGTGTCCAAACTCCTTTTTGTTTTTCCACATCTCTTATCACATTGCTCAGAATACAATTTCTTCTCAAATTCTGCCCTAATCTTTGTTTTCTTATGTAACATTACATATTATCCTTCTCTTTAGGACTTTTCCTAACATTTCTTATTTGACCTTTCGTTTCATTTTCTCATTCTTTAAAAAGTCCAACCATCCGTTTTCTTCTTCTTCCACACTTTTTATCACAGTTCAGAATACGACTACTTCTGGGATCATATCTTAATCAGTTCGTTTTCTCATCTGAAATTACTTCCTATTTAGTTATCCTCTTCTGAAGTTTTTTCTTTTTACATGCAACCCAATAGAAGAAAATTTACATAGTACAAAAAGTCCATATTTCAACAGTAATATACTTAGGTACATGTTTATGTGTGTATATTGTGGATCCAGAATTTTTTCAAGGGGAACTATACACATCCTTCTGTCATTTTGTATATCATATGTTGTAAAGTCGCGATAGAGTTTTGCAGTTTTATTCAGTTTAATTGAAACTCATGACAGAGATGTAATTCTTCTTTGATCCACCTGTGAAACTCAATGTAGATCCATTATATAAAAATTAATTTAGTATATATATATATATATATATATATATATATATATATATATATATATATATATATATATATATATATATATATATATATATATATATATATATATACTGGGAAAATGTATGGAATGGAAATCAACATCGAAAAATCGGAAATCATGAGAATATCCCGTGCAAACGCAGTCTTACGAGTTAGAGTAGGGTCGAACACTTCAAGTATTTGGATGTATTTCGACGAGAGACGTTTACTTCACTAAAGAGATCAAGTCAAGAATTCCTATAGCCAAAGAAACATTCAACAAGAAAATATCATTCTTAAATAGTGGGCTTAATATTTAACAGGAAGAAGTTGATGAAATGCTATACATGGAGCATTGGACTGTATGGTTCTGAGACTTGGACATTACGCAAGTTAGAGAGGAAATATTTAGAGAGTTTCAAAATGTGGTATTGGAGGAAGATGGAGAAGATAAAGTGGACAGAGACAGCAACAAGTGAAGATATTTAAAAACAGATAGGAGAGAATAGGGCACTTCTAGCCAGCATCCTTCATAGGAAGGCCAATTGAATTGGACACATCTTGCAAAGAAATTGTCTTCTTCATACCTCCATAGAAGGAAAGATGGAAGGAAAACGAGGAATAGGAAGAAGAACACAACTGATTGATGATTTGAAAAATAGAAGAAAATATTGGAAGTTAAAAAGAGAAAGCTGAAGATCGAGAAACATGAAAGAAGCATTTCCAGGCCCAAACCTAAAATTAAAAAAAGAAAACTCATTAGTCAAAGGGCCTGCCAAAATGCGGAATACTAGTAATATAGTAGTAATATATAATATATAGTACTAATATAGTACTATAGTACTATATATATTCACTAAATTTATCTTCCTTGTGTACTCCATTGCATATTCGAGCATAAGATTTCCATTAAATGAGGTGAACGCACCTGTTTTCACTGCAACAAGGATACTTCACAAGGTCTTGGCTTTGGGTATGCCATTTATATGGATTAGGTTTCAAGAAGTTTTGTAGAGTTTGGAAAATCCAGCTAGCCGCAACTTAATGAAATTATGTTATTTTTTTATTTTAAAGAAATATGCCCTTTCCTACATGGCAATTTTTTTTTTAAAGAAAAGAAAGCAAACTTTGAGATTAATTTACATTTTGTGAATAATTTGGATTAGACTGAGGTCACACAAAGGTATGGCTTCAGTAAAGCGACACACGATGTTCAATTCGTTTTGTTTCAGGCTTGAATGACAAGGAAGAAAAAAGAAATTTGAAAAAACGGAAAGTAGCCGAAAATCACGTAAGTTCTAGCGGAATAAAATGCAGGTGAGTGAAGACAGTAAGGTTACAAGAAAAAGACTATCTGATTGGTTTAAGCAAACTTTTTTTTTTTAATTTTTTGCCTTACGAAGCACAATTAAATGGCCTACAGTAACACTATTTTGCTTTCAATAGAAAACGTCGGAGGCCAACAGTGGACAAGTACGGAGAGCTGCCAAAAGTGTGTTACGTTCCAGTTCAAACCGTGTAATCTTGACATGAATTCAAGTGTATGGATCTATGCAGTACGTTGCACACACTTATCGTAACATTTAGAAAACCCTCACTTCGAATCTTGATACGTGCACTACAAAGCCAAGTCCATTTTCTTCTTGTACTGTAACTGAAATGGCTTTCACTTGCATTTCCAAAAGAAATTTGTTTCACTGCAAAGTATCTCGCAATTTGAAAAAAAATAAATTAAAATCGTGCTTTTTTCGTGACAGCGAAAGTGAATTGGTTTACAAGTTGAATTGACAAGTTAGTTCTTTTTGGGGGGAGGGGGGAGTAATGAGTAGGTTTGATGACATTACTTTTCTACAAGTTAGAAATCACGATGATAAGGATTTAATTTAAAATTAGTGGTTAAATAATGTTAGTCTTGTTATGTAATAAGAAAGTACTGTCACAAAGAGAAATGGATATATATGTTCTTTCTACAATAGCTTGTGACTTAATGAATTAATTAACTGCAATGATTTTTAATTTCTGTACAGCAAATTGAGTTCCTTTTGCTCCAAAAGAAAACCCATGAAAATTGGTCAATTCGTTTTAGAGGTATTCATAAACGAAATGTATACTTTTTTTCCTGCTGATGGTACATACATTAATCTAATATAAATAAAATAGAGAGTTTCTTTGTATTTCAATATGTCTGTGTGTCTATGTACGGCCTGAGGACCAGACGAGTGGACCGAGAGTTATCTAATTTTGGTCACGGGTACTTTGATTCATGCCCCAGACCAAGACGAAGCTTTTTTTTTTTTTCAAATTTCGAACCACGGGATCTCAGGGAGGGGGCCGTTTACCAGGACATGTAAGAGTAGTAGAAAATGACCGATATTAGTGTCAAATTCATAGTTTTCGCGATCGCTGACATTAATGGTGAAACTCCGATCGCATTAACTTCCAAATTTACCCTATTCGGCTGCAGGCCGGAGATCACCGGGGACAGGAGATACCAAGACATGTAAAAATAATCCAAAATGACCGACATTAGTGTTAAATCCATAGTTTTTGCGGCTCCTGTGATGAATGGTGATACTAGCACAGTCATTGACTTCCAAGTACAACCCCCAGCGGCTGGGGGCTAGAGACGTTTTTCTTTTTAAATTCGGTGGTCTCAGGGGGCGTTTACCGGGATGTGTGAAAGTAGTAGAAAATGACCAATATTTTTTTCCTTTCGTTGTTCAGTTTGTTACATAGATCCATACGAAGAATGGGTATTTCAGCTAATGTTACAATATTTTCAATTTTAAACAAACGACGGAAATTTTGAACAAATTATTTTTATGAGCAGTTTTTGCATATGTTTTGCCAACTCGAACTTCCTTCTGGAATTCTGTCTTAGATACAACAGTCTATATAAACCAAAGAATATTTTATCAACAGGGCCGTCGCGTGGGTTGTAAGTCCTCCTCAGTGCCTCCACCCCCCCCCCCCAGTGTGTTACGGGAAACAACCAGAGCTTATTCTGTACTTCTAGATTTAAATATGGAATTTAAGATCATAATGTAAGATAAAAGAAATTAGTATTATACCATTTTTTTAAAAAGTGGATGGCTTTTGTAGCTAAAACATAAAAGTTAATGAAAACATCGTTTTGAATTTTTGAAATCGAGAGCTATTCTTGTTTATTTTGAACTGACATCAACATAGTAATGGTATAGAATATACAAATAACGTTACAAATATTAAATTCCAAGATTAAAAAAAAAAAAAGAAAAAACTCTTCTCACAGAGGGCTGGAGAGAGTTCCAGTTGAATACTCCTAGATGATATTTTACATTACCGCTAATCTTCAAGCTCAATACTTTATCGGGAGTGCCTCAAGGATTTCATCTAGGTCCCCTTTTGTTTCTTCTTGTTATTAATGATATTCCTCTGTGTATGAAAACTTCTCAAGTTCTTTTTGCCGAGAGTCTCAAATTACACTCCAAAGTGAGTTCAATTGATGACTATGGGGAAAAGTTCAGCAAGATCTACTGCAAAGAGTTCAAATATGGTTTAGTAAGAACAAATTAGTCCTTAATGTATCCAGATGTAAATCTGTATCTTTCACGAGGAAAGAAAAGCCAATTAATTTTATCTATACAATAAGTGGCACTTTCTTATCTACCCCAAACACTATCCTAGATCTGGGAGTTATATTTGATGGCAAATTAACCTTTGCTCAATACGTTTGCCAATAACGAGTAATGCATATAGAAACCAAGGTTTAATTTATAGGCTAGGGCAGGATTTCTACAAAGAATTAACATTTGTAAGGTTATATTTTTCGTATATGCGGTCAAAATTAGAATACTGTTGTTGTTTGGATACCAAATGTCACTAAATCCTCTGATGCAATAGAAAATATACAGTTTAAATATTTAAAAATACTTACATACAACAAAACTGGTTTCTACCCAAAGTATGTCCCCTATGAAGAGTTAATAACGAATTTTAGTTTTCAAACACTAGAAAAAAGGAGATGTTTTTTTGATTTTTTGTTCTTACGTAAATTATTAAACAGTAAAATTAATTGTCCACAATTAGTTTCAGAAATATTACTACGTGACCCAACAAATAAGACTAGAACAGCAAACACTGGGGCATTCTATTGTAAAAAAGCTAGAACTAACATAATACGTAAGTCTCCTCTGTGAAGAATGTGTGCTTCATATAACGAAATAATTAGATTTCATGTAGTAGATGTATTTAGTATGTCCGAAAACAAGTTCAAAACAATTGTCAGGCAACAACTTCTGCATAATTAAGCGACGTATATTTGTGTTTGTATAATAGTGTATGATAGATGATTATCTACACGACACTATAACTGGGCATTAAGCCTGTTTGGTTGTCCTTATGAAATAAATAAATAAATAAATAAATAAATAAATGTTACTTAGCTGTGGTCTGATCATTATTAAAATATCTGATTTAACATTACTTTTTTAAAAAATTGTTTACCAACATAATCTGAATTTCTTGAATTTTATTGAATTATCGTCCCGACTCCCTCTCTGATCGCGGCGCCCGGGGCAATTGCCCGCCCACGCGACGGCCCTGTTTATCAATTAATCAGAGACAAAATATCACTCTACTCGTACTAAAACTTATATACTAGTAGACATGTAATTAAAGTAGCTCATTACGAGTGGTTCTGGGTTGATTTCTAGTGGGGACAATCTGTTGAAAAGCTTTATATGGCCAGTCATTCTGAATGAGGTTTTCTGGGTTTTCTTCATTCACACCGGCAGGCAAATACCGAGATGGTACCTAACTTACAGGCCTCAGGCCGCTTCCTTCCTTCCCGAATCCTTTCTTCCTTCCCTTTCCCCGGATTGCGTGCTTGCCGAGGGACGTCATCCCTCAAAACGTGACGGGCTAAATGGCCATAGATGCCGAAAACCCAGAAATCTAATCCTAGTCCTAATCCGACAACTGAAGATATGACTATTTATACCAAGCAGAAAATTACAGGTTAAGACGTCTGTTTAATTATACACTGGCTTTGTCATTAGATTTGGCAGTACAGAGGACTCTTTTTGATTTGGAATGCAAGGGGATACGGAAAATATTGAATTATTCAAAATAATTCGAAATATTCAAAAATAATTTTTAAAGACCTAAAATTAAGCGAACACAGCTACTTATCCGAAAAACTAATTAATATGCAATACACTTTACCTTTAAATCATGTGCGATTCACTACTGAAAATAAACATCTACTCGCATGTAAATTAAGCTACATGTACCATGGAAAGCATATTTAAATATAGCTAACACATAAAACCGCATACACTTACAACGATAGTGTCTATATTTGTATGTATTTACTAAGTATTGTTTATATTTACGGGCAAAAGTGCTATTTTAAAGGCACAAGCAATTAAGAAGAAGAAGAAAAATATAAAAAAATAATTTAAATATTTGTATTATATTGAAATATTTCTTAATTTCGTTGTTATGACAACTTGTTTATCTGTTTGATGTCGTGTTATGGTAATGTAGAAAGATAGATAGAATGACGAGCCATCTTGTATAGACTGAATGTATAATATTGTAATGTGTCAAACACGATATATGTTGAAAGTTAATATATATATTCAAAAGTGAATAACTGTGTTATGTGATTCATGATAATCTCGTGAACTGTATAAATATTCAATATATATATTTAGAATCAGGAAATGTATCGTAGCAGAAAAAATTAACGTTGCACACTGAATTAACACATAAAACTGTATGTACTCAATTAACACATAATACTGTATACACCAAATTAACACATAAAACTGTATACACCAAATTAACATATGAAACTGTATACACCAAATTAACACATGAAACTGTATACACCAAATTAACACATGAAACTGTATACACCAAATTAACACATGAAACTGTATACACCAAATTAACACATGAAACTGTATACACCAAATTAACACATAAAACTGTATACACCAAATTAACATATGAAACTGTATACACCAAATTAACACATTAAACTGTATACACCAAATTAACACATGAAACTGTATACACCAAATTAACACATGAAACTGTATACACCAAATTAACACAAAACTGTATACACCAAATTAACACATAAACCACATACACTAAATTAACACACAAAACCACATACACTAATTTAAGACATAAAACTGTATACACTAAATTAACACACAAAACCACATACACTAATTTAACACATACACCACATGCACTAAATTAGCACATAAACCACATACGCTAAATTAACACATAAAACCACGTACACTAAATTAACACATAAGTTAACACATAAAACTACATAATTATACTGAATTAATACATAAAACCACATACTCTGAATTAACACATACCCATGAAACTACACAACACATTGAATTAACACATAAACTACATATACTGAATTAACACATAAAATCACATACACTGAATTAACACATAAAATCACATAAACTGGATTAACACATAAAACCCATACACTGAATTAACACATGCAACCACATGCACTGAATAACACATAAAACCACATACACGAGTAACAACCTTAGTTATTAGTTCTCAATGAAAGTTCGTGACCTTCGTTTGCTTTGATTTGTTTGGTTTGACGTGACCAATAAAATCTTCAATTTAATTTATTGTGTGAATTATGTCAATTAAGTAACATTTGGTTGGCATTCAGTAAATCTTCAAAAATTTTCAACCATGCAGGAAATTTTGAATGAATTCGGTGCACACATTTTTTTTATTTAATCGCTTGTCTAGACTTTTTATCATCATCATCATCATCATCATCATCATTATCAGATGAATCATGTTTTGTGTCACTTTTCCCTACGGCTACCTCTGGCCTACTGATAACAGTTCGCACAAGAATCTTCTGTTGGCGATATGTCCAATTAAAAATTCTGTACTGTAATTGTTTCGAATTATTCAAACAGGACTTTCAAAAGTTCTATTTACCCACGATTTTTTCCATTGTTTTCAAGGAAAATATGACCTCTTTCAGTTTAATGTCCCACGATCAGATAAAAGAAAACGGATGATTAAGGCAAGTGAATGATGATGGAAAAATCGGCGGAATGAGAATGGGGGAGGAAACGGGAGTACCCCGAGAAAACCCACTAACACACCACAAACCTACTTGACCGGGGATCGATGCAGAGACCTCATGCACAGGCCCGCAACCAGAGGGGGGGCTAGGAAGAGCCTGGCCCCCTAAACTTTTCGTGGTCCCTCCAAACCTTAACACAAAATGCTATAATTAACAGACACACACACAAAAACACAATTTTGCTATTGGTAAGAGAATGTCTAATGACTCTCTAACATATTCATGCCCCCCCCCCCCCCCCCCGCAAACCTCTGTGGCTGGTTACGGGCCTGCTCATGCACCAAAGGTAAGCATTCTACCAGTGAGCCACCGTGCTATCTTCACGAGAAATAAACTTCTGTTCGAATTATCCAAGTTGAATAAACGAGATAATCATTGAATCTCGAAGTGAGGAGAGCCTACTCTGGTCAGTTTATCATCCTCAACTAGTTTCGATGAACGGACGATATGCCTATAACTATCCTGTGTAATAGTACCTGTATGTGCTTGATTCTTTCTTTTTTTAGAAGTACTTATTCATTAGATGGCAAGTCTTCTGTGGCTTCATGTCTGATTGTTCTTTGTTCTCATAATGCATTCAGGAGTCCTTCTTGTGCGTATGTAGTCTCTAAAAACGTAAAGGGGTTAAAATGAAGTTTGTATAATGGCTAAACAGTGCAAAGTTCCTTGGACCTCAAGAAAAAGAAAAGTTCTTCCAATCAATGATTTTCAGTTTAAGTGATAATTAAACGGGAGAAGGAAAATAGGTCTCAGAAACGTTGCATCCAGTAAAAACTGGTTATTTGGTAATTTTATATTTTTACTATGAATACAAAATTATCGAACATCTAATTGTATTGTGGTGACTGGTAAGACGTTTGCAATTGATTGCAGTTGCCAATTGTCTATTATCAGGAAAGACGAGTTAGGTTTATTTAATATCTGTTTTCAGTACACCGTTTAAAAAAAAAAAAAAAAAAAAAAAAAAAGCATTTAAACACTTTAGAACAGATGTTCAGGGAGAAATATATCAAGTGTGTATTGATAAAGTATGCTTCGTGTGTCCAAAAGCGTTCATTCTCCGAAAACAGTACCTAGTAAGAAATATTTAAAACACTTCTTTTCGACAAACAGTTCGCAAATAAAGTGATGACATACATTTTTCACATTTTGTACATACATTTGGGACATACTTGGACAACACAATATCTACAAGGAGTGAATATGTGTCATCTGGAGGTGTTCAAAGAGGGTCGGTACTGTGTACAGTGTCCTATTGTGTCTAAAAATACTTTCTTTGCAGTGCATAAGACGACGAGAGAAACAATGAAACATGAGTTTCTCAATACTATTTCACCCTTTGCAGAGTTTCTAGATAAAAAAACAAAATAGTCCAAAATAATGAACCTAATAAGCATATACAGTATATGGGACTACCATAATTCAGTATTTATTCGGACATGTTTTCACTCTGACAGTAAAAAAAATCCGTTCACATTCATTTCCTGAACAGAAAGTCACATTGATTTGTGAACATAGTATCGTATCCAAATATTTAAATGGTTAAATTTAGACACACCGTAATTCAGTTACGTATTATAGTGTTTCTTTTATAAACTTTCAGTTATCAGGCAGGTTATGAGGACAGTATATTCTAAAGAGAGTTTTGGCATATTAGAATCTATAGAAATTCGACGTACGTAGCTTCGATATGTTTTAATACTTTTGTAATAATCTGTATTAAATTTTCAGCAAGTTTTTCTGGAATTCAGAGAATCTTAAGTCACTTATAGTCTTTTATTATTATTATTATTATTATTATTATTATTATTATTATTATTATTATTATTATTATTATTATTATTATTATTATTAATAATAATAATAATAATAATAATAATAATAATAATAATAATAATAATAATAATAATAATAATAATAATAATAATATACAAATGTATACTCATCAAATATAATAATAACTGAAGAAGAAAACTTTACGCCTTCGAGAAAGTATAAATAAATATTTTAGGAAAATGTAATTTATTTCCGCGTGCAGCATAAACTATATATAAGCCTACATGGCTATTGTATATACATCTGATTGATTGGTTGATTGGTTTGTATTTTTATGTTCTTTGTCAACAACGAGGTTACAAAGGACGAGTAAACCGCTGAAGTGCGTAAGATGCTCTTCTATTAGGAACTGAACCTCTCAAAACCTCGTGTAATAAAGGTACGTAAGCTAACCACTAGAAATACAATGAGGACACGCCTGAATTTAAATGTTGGTGTCTAAAACATATTTATTCATGTAAAGCAAATTGTTACGACATATACCTTTGATTCAGGTGATCCTGGGTTAGGTTTCTGTTCGAGTTACAAAGTTGTGTGCCTCATTATGAATGAAATCTCTAAATACAGCGGGATTATTTGTATGATATGTAGATAGATAGATAAATTATTATTTTCTTGCATGACTTGTCGGTAAACGTAAGATTAATTCTTGGTTTTTATGGTAGTTGCATACCTGACATCAAACTATCGAGAACAATGCAGCAAACAGATTTCTCATATAAGTAAATGAGATATATATGTGTGGATAGTCCATCGTATCTACTCTTTCGTCAGTTTCTTCTTTTGAAAGCCTTATTCATGCGTGTGACATCTTTAAATAAACTATGACATCGTTTCTCAAACTGTGGTTAACGGACCACAAATGGTCCTTGAGCTCTGCATTTGGGGTTCTTTCAGATTGAACATTAGCAACAACAACAACAAGAATAATAAAAACAACAAAAAATAGATCGAGGTTTGGAAATTACATAATAAGGTGTCTTCCACTTTCCTTCCTAAGACTGACATTTTATGAAATTTATTATCCTATCTACTCTATGATATATTCTTGATATCCTTTATATTAATAAAAACAAGCAATATGCATTTTCTTCTACGCTCAAATAATTTAAATATGGACCCATTCGAAGGGCATCAAGGGAATTTCGAAGGGAAGAAAAGTAGTCCATAGAACGTTCTGTCTAATGAAAGCGGCTTCTACAGAGTGATCACAAAGTCCCGCTACTCCTTATGTATTACATAGATGTTAATGGATTGTTGTTTCTTATTGTTGCAGTGCTGATATAGGCCTTCATCTCTTTCTTCAAGGGAGAAAGTGCTTTTGTCGGACAAGTGTGTAATATTTCGCAGTGCAAAAGCCAGAAAAGTTTATTTCTGCACTAAAGAAAGACCCACATTTTTATGAAGAACTTGAACACAACCCTTCACATGTCATGATCTGGGAAATAATATCTAACTTACTTGGTAGCTCCATATTTCTTTGACGGTGCTTGGCATCACATTGCGAATCTCACAACATTACGTGATTGGTTTATTCCACATCTGCAAAATCGGGGACTGCTCGATCGTGTATAGTTCCAGCAGGATGAAACTATTGCCGTTATCGAATATCTCAATGAAGCATTTCCTGATAAATGGGTTGGACGTGGTTCTGTATACATATTTGTCTGCACCTTTGGAGTGGACATCCTGAAGTCTATGACAATGCATTATAAAGGTTCATAAAACAAAAGGTTTCTGCCACACGTTACGATATAGTTACGAACTTAAGGATGCTGCGACGTGCATTTACTGTCGTCAATGTTGAGGAGAATTTTACATTGTACATGGACAAGGATCACACTCTGTTATGAAAACGATTTTGCACACACAAACACGCTGCAATAAATAGTACAGAATAGTCATCCTTCAAAGTTGTCCTCTGCCATGATTCAACATTAATACAAAGCGACCATTTATGCATATATGGACACGCTATAGGAGGTAATGGGACTTAGTGATCACCTGTACTTGAAAAAGAAAGTTTGACAAGCGCTGACCTATAGCGTTGACAGAACCATTAAAGAGAAAAATACGTTACGTTGAAAAAAATGAAATTTTTGAGTTTTACGTGCCATGGTTATGCCGGCTAGGCTAAAGGAGACGCTGATGATAAGAAATCAATGAAATGGTGGAATGATGAAAGTGGAAGGAAACGGGAGAACCCCGAGGAAACCCATGCACACGGTGTTTGTCCACAGCAAAGTTCATTTGACGCGAGCTGGGATCGAACCAGGGACCCCATGCATCAGAGGTGAACGAGAAAAAAAATACGAATTAAAGATATAACAGAACGTTCCCCATGCATCAGAGGTGAACGAGAAAAAAATACGAATTAAAGATATAACAGAACGTTATTACAGTTATTATTTTACTATCGTTAGAAATAAGATTTATTTGTCCACCCTGTATAATATCGTCAGTGTTTTAGTGTCGTCATCTGATGACCTTCGTATATGTTCCTTTAGCACCTAAATGCTTTCTAAACGTTGATAATGGTCAAACGTTTTGAAACAAGACTGTTCGAAAAAAGTATTAGGCCATTGCCGTCGAATGTAATGAACCATAGGATGAGAAGTTTCTCAAAATGTCTGTTTCTGTACTTCACAACACCCAGTTCATTCACCCAACAACTTGCCAACCGAAAACTTACGAAAAGGTTAATTTTAAGGATGTTTATGTGTAAAACACTTGGATGGCGTAACATTGGCGAAAGAAACAAATAAAAGAAAAAGAAATAAAGAAAGCATTCATTCATGACAAGGCCAAATCACAGGGTGTTGTAAATTCGTTTTGGGAACAAAAAGACGAACATTCATCCTTTTATTTATGATTTATTTATTTTTGGATCAAAAGATCCAATATATTTCAATCAAAAAAATTTTTTTGTACGTCTTATATCTGAAGAACTATATAAAGTGTATCCGAACCCAAACTATACTTAACTCAGTATGATGTGCTTATTCCGAAGAAAATACGAATACTGGATTTAGGGGCCGTTCAAAAATTTCGTGGCCCCTGATCGAAAAACTAATTATTCGCCAAGATCACAAACTTTTGATACCTTTTTTGGATCATTCCTGAAATTCTTGGCCAAGATCGGAATCTTTTGATCCATTTTGTTTTTGATTATTCCTAAAATATTTGCTTTTATATTGTGTTTGTACTTTAAAAGAGTCATAAGCGTTTGCTTGTCTAAAGTTTAACAGTCCTTTTTTTTTTTTTTTTTTTTTTTTTTTTTTTTTTTTTTTAGCAGCGACGTTTCATGAAATGTATACTTTCAACGTGTGGTGTAATTCTTTCAACACATAAAAAGGGCCAGAATCAAAAATGGTTTCCTGATGAAACACACACCAAAAGTATTCAAAAAATGTATAGACCAAATGTAAACCTTACTTTTAGTGATACATCCTCTTTAAATGTGTATTGATCAGTAGAAGTTAATAAGCCAATTAACAAAGGAAATTAAGAAGTAACAAATAGCTAATATTATTGTCTTCTTATAGATATTAATTATTAAATATGACTGAATTTTGTACTGAGTATATACAAGATTGATCAGATATTTTAAAGTTTGACGTCAGTTTAGCGCCCCTTTCAGCAGTGAGGCTATATGAAGCGTGGATCTAGAGCTTAACGTAGGTTCCGAAACAACTGATCTCCCGCCGGGAATCAAACTCGGGTCTCCTCTGCCAAAGATGTGTACGCTAACCGCTTTTAACCACGCGGGAGCTCCAAGACTGATTCAATATCTACGTCTTAGCTAATTTTTTATTCGGATAATGTTTGTTAGTGCTGTCACGTCTCGAATCCCGGAAAAAATTCTGGTCTCGTTTTATAAATTTATGTACAAAATTTATGCCTTGATTTAATCCTTAATTGTGCTGGTGGGTTATTTAAATACCCCACGGCCTCTCTTCAGTAACGAACATTTTCTCGTTGTAAGGAGATACATTTGTTATTCAATGTAATTCCAAGGAAAGTATTTATAAGGAACGTCCTTTGTAAGTTTGTCCTGATAATGTGAAATCATATTTGCAACTATTGCGAGCAAGATAACTATTACTACAAGATTTATAGTATAATTTTAATGTGTTTGTGGTGGACAAACACCGTGTGCGTGGATTTCCTCGGGGTTCTCTCGTTTCCTCCCACTTTCTTCATTCCACCATTTCATTCATTTCTCATCATCACCGTCTCCTCTAGCCCTGCCGGCATAATCGTGAGACGTAAAACTCAAAGATTCCATTTTAAATTTTAATGTAGGGTTTTCAGATATCTCACCAGCAGCCAAACGTTTTTTTTTTTTTTTTTTTTTTTTTACCAGCACAGTTAAGGGTTAAAGAAAAATCATCTAAAAGTCATCAGAGTCCAGCATCACAAATGGTTCATGGTAACTGTGATATACCAACATTTAAACCATATTTATTATTGGAGTATATTGTGTGATCACAGGAACAGGTAGATGGACTGACGTAATTGTTCTACCTAATATAGGACTTCCTACTGGCTATTTCTGCATGTGCACGCTACAAGAATTCTCAAATAAAAATGAAAGTGAAATATTTTAGTTTAACGTCCCACGATTATGCCTTTTAGGCTAAGTAAGATGATGATTAAGGCAAATGAATGACGATGGGAAAATCGGTGGAATGAAAAAGTGGGAGGAAACAGGAATACGCCGAGAAAAGCCGTGGAATGAAGTCTCAAATTGTACATAAAAATAATGGACGTATACATCATTTAACGAAGCAAAAGAAGTTACTAAAAGTTAATTCACATCTTTAGTTGTAGTATATTTATATTATTTAATAAGGATGTAATTTATACCACGTAAATTTACACCATTAAGAAATTAACTGGTATTGGAGTCATAAGCCAAGCAATTCTTAATTTATACAAGACAATTTCATGTGATTAACGTTAGTTGGTTAGTATGCATTTTATTCATTATGGTTTGCGTTATTAGAACATGCACAGAAGTTAAGAATGTTAATAGGAACAGAGGAAATGTGCATGGGTAAACAAAGGAAATAATTCTTCTACACTTGCAGCCTCGAATAGGAAAACAAAAGCACATTTATTATATATATGTATAACTAATATATATATAACTAAATATTTGGATAAATTTCGAAAATTTTAACGAGGCTTGTAATTACAAAAGTATTTAGATGGAGGTCAATTAAAAAGTGTTACTAATTATTTATTTCCACTGGAAATGACTGATAGCTGAGTCCATAAAACGATTATGTTGTTTAGTCTTGTGAGGCCTTCATTGCATGATTAAAAAAAATAAATAAATAAATTACCGTTTTCAACCTTTCTATTTTTTATTAAAAAAAATACATTTTTACGTAAGAAAAGTTTGAGTGGAGGTTATAACCAGGAAGGATACTCACAAACACACACACAACCACATTGATAGAGAAAAATAACTTTAAAGGTGTTTAATCACAATCTATTGTACGAAATAAACCTATGAAGGTTAGACATAATTAAAAAAAATGTAATTGATATTTTAATTGAGGTGTGGTTACACACTAACCACTAAATTGATAAGACAAAAACGAAATTTTCGCTGATACTGAGACAGAGGCAGCGTTAGGTGCGCACTGGGCCTAGAGCGAATAATGACCCCACGGGGCCAGAGTACTGTAAAATTCATCTTTTGTATCTACTTCTTGAACTAAACATGCTCAGAACGCGGGGACCCTGTAAGCGTGGGGCCTGCGAGGATTGCCCCATTGGCCACCCCGAAACTCCGCTTCTGCAGTGAGAAAAGAATTTTAATTACAGTAAAACCTGTCAACTTGGCCACCTCTCTAAGTTAGCCACCTGCTTATTTTGGCCTGGTTCGTCTTGAATCTGCATTTTCCCATAAGGCATTCGTTACTTATTACTCTGTAAGTTGGCCACCTATCTTGGAAGTTGGCCGCATTGAAACAGTGTTTATCCTATGTTGATAATGATAAATTTACCTGCGTATCTTGGCCACGCGAATGCGATTTGTTATTTTTTCTTAACTCTTTCGTATTCACATATGAGAGCCAAATGTTCTGTATTTGTTACTAGAGACAGAAAAGCATAGATTCCCACGATTTGTTCTTGGAGGTCAATCGCCAGAACACCACCCTGACAAAGGGGTGGTGAAGGAAGATGCGAATAAGAAAAAGCACGTACAGGAATTCAGGAAATTGTTATACGTATTTGTTTACTCTATCTGTTTTGGTAAAACCATTAGCTATATCGGCTTCTTTCATAAGTGGAGAGTTTTTGTAATTCCGGAAAATTTTCAAGGTTAAAGCTAACCATGTCAATTATCATTTATTGGCACCTGACTGCTTGTCGAAAGGTAGCGGAGGCTTTCAGATATGAATTCCCTTACGATTTTCTCAAAACATCTTTCGCTCAAAGCGAAACACTTGTTGCTCATTAACAAGAGGTAGTTACTACAAAATTAGGATGTGCATATGTGCAAAAAAGAATAAAAGAAATACTTCTAGCATGAACCACCATGAATAAATTTGTTATTAATAACTGATTTGCTACTTTTCGAAAGATATCTACAGAAAATATTTGTCATTGCCGAAAAAAATCATATAAACAGCATATTAATTATTGAATTTATAACTTTGCTTTTCTTGTTTTCAATGTGAATAACTCAGTGTGCTACAATACCAGTTTCGATTTGCGTACATATGTTTCGATTTTATGGTTGTTTGTGTGATTGTGTTTTCCATCCGAATAATTCAGTGTACCATCCTAGTTTTCAGGAAGAAAAAGGTACATATATTAAATATACTGTAGTATTTTTTTCTAGTACTGTGTATTGTTATGATTACTCTATACACATTATTTAAAAGTAGCTGTCGTGGTATTGCTTATTAAAATTTTACAATCAAGTAATACTAGAAATCCTATTCTAAAATACACCAATCACGCTTATTTCTGTAAGTTGACCACCTGTCTAATTTGGCCACTTTCCAATGGAACCGATGGTGGCCAACATAGACAGGTTTCACTGTATATACAGCAAAACTTGTGAACTTGGCCACCTATCTAAGTTGGCCACCTGCATATCTTGGCCTGGTTCGTCTTGAACCTGCATTCTCCCCATAAGACATTCATTATTTATTACTCTGTAAGTTGGCCACCTATCTATCTTGGAAGTTGACCGCATTGAAGCAACGTTTACCCTATGATGATGATAATAAGTTTACCTGCGTATCTTGGCCACGCAAAATACCGTTTTGTTATTTTTCTTAATTCTTTCGTATTTCCATATGAGATGTAGGCGTTCTGTATTTGCTACTGGAGACAAGAAGCATGAATTTCCACGGTTTGTTCTTAGAGATCAATGACCAAAACACTACCCTGATAAAGGGGTGAAGAAAGATGTGAATAAGTAAAAGCACGTACAGGAATTCAGGAAAGGGTACGTATTTCTTTACCCTATATGTTTTGTTGAAACCACCGCCCGCTCCATCCTCTAGCGAGCGAGAGAGGTGTGACTCCAGCGGGTGGTGGTTGAAACCATTAGCTACATCGGCTCCTTTCATCAGTGGGAGCTTTAGTAATCCTGGAAAATGCTCAAGGTTAAAGCTAACCAAGTCAATTGTGAAGTATTGGCATCTGACGGCTTGTCGAAAGATAGCGGAGGTTTTGAGATATGAATTTCCTTAGCATCCTTCTCAAAACATCTTTTACTTCGACGGAAACACTTGTAGCTCATTAACAAGAAGTAGTTAACTACAAAATTAGAATGTGCATATGTAACAAAAAGAATAAAAGAAATACGTTTAGAATCAACCACCATGAATAAACTTGAGTAATAAATGATTTGCTATTTTTTCGAAAGATATCTACAGAAAATATTTGTCACTGTCGAAAAAAAGTCATATAAACTGCATATAAATTGTCTAATTTATAATTTTGCTTAACTTATTTTCAATCTGAATAACTCAGCGTGCTACAATATCGATTTCAATAAACTGCGTACAGTTTCTATTTCATGTTTGCTTGTGTTAATGTGTTTTCAATACGGGGTAATTCAGTGTACCAGACTAGTACATTATTAAACATATTGTACTAATTTTTTTCTAGTATTGTATATTGTTATGATTACTCTATATACATTATTTAAAAGTAGCTGTTGTGTCATTGCTTATTAAAATTTTACAATCACACTTATTTTCTGTAAGTTGGCCACCAGCCTAAGTTGGCCACTTTTCAATGGAACCGATGGTGGCCAACCTAGACAGGTTTCACTGTATATATATATTAATTACTTGTCAGGTAATAGGGAATCCCTAAGTTCCTTTGGGGAATACCTTGCACACGTCGTGGGGAGGTTTGAAACATATATTTTTCAATCGAGCAAGTATGGCTTCGAGTGTCATGTTCTAAACCGCATTCTCTACGTTTCCTTGTTTTTGAAACCACGCTTTCCGTATTTTATATCGCCGAAACTATGCGTCACTGACGAAAGTTCCCGATAACTTTTTTGCTGGTTTCGGTGTCGCGAATCAGCTCCCGAAGTTTGTTCAAGTAGTTTCTTACCACCCTGTATCATTAAATTCCAAACTAGTATATTATATACAAAAGCATTAATATATATATATATATATATATATATATATATATATATATATATATATATATATATGGATGATCACAAAGTTCCGGTTCCGGCGGAACCGGATCTTAGGAACCGGTTCCAGACCTGGATCCAAAAGCCCCCAAAGACCCGTAAAGGAGGCACAAAGTTCACCTTCAAAACAGTGCAAAGAGGACCATGCGCTTGTGCCCTCCCCGCCTAGACCCGCTTGTGCCCCCAGTAAAAAAATTGGCCAGCAGTGAGTGTTTAGCCAAATGAGTTCCGGAACCGGATTCGTTCAGACCCGAAAACCGGTTCCACTAGGAAGCGGTTCTGGCCATTCCTAATATATATATATATATATATATATATATATATATATATATATATATATATATATATATATATATATATATATATATATATATATATATATGAATGCTTTTGGATATATCATATACTAGTTTGGAACTTAAGACTCTTCCCTAAGGTTAGCCCCACTTCTTTGAAATTTAGTAAATAAATCAAAGATAATGAAAAATATTAAAAATCTAGAAAGTGAGCCACGCAGTATGTACAAAATGGTAGAATGTAGAAAGTGAGCCAGGTAGTATCTTCTAAATGATATTCATTAAACTCAACCGTTTCCAAACGTTATCTTATAGACCAGAAATGTAAGTATTCAGTTTATGACACCATAATTGTTGGACACGCAACTCTATACAGTATACACAGAGAAAAATCCGCTCTCCGGACAGCGGTATATTGTACTAATATACGGTATCCTCTTTCTTACTATAGAAATCAGTACGGAACATACGTTATCCGTATGCTACATAGGCAGTGCCCTTAGATGTTACAGCATGCCGTTGGAGGATGTCTGACATCTAACAGTTTTCCGTATATCACGTGCATATACTTATTTTACCTTCGGCAGCTATATGTTATATACGTCCATTTGTATGTGAGATCCTGACCGCCTATATTGTTTCATACGGAAAGTACGTATAGATGAAGCACTTATACAGAAAGTATTATAAAACATGCGTTTTCAGTTATAAGTCTGTTGTACGTTAAGTCCAAAAACTACAGGAATTACGCCTGTAACCTATCTTTTTAAGAACACCACCTATATTTTTTTCTCAGTATACGAAGGATGCAGAAAACAATTGTTAATTCATATAAAGGGTGGATCAGAAAGAAAGATTACAAGGCCAATATTTTTGGAGTTTCGTCTGTTATAGAGGAATGTGCGGTAATGTTAATACATGGAGCTGGCAACTGTGAAGAGTTTCAGCCACCCGCCACCTATGGCGCTAGTTCTACGTAAACACAAAAGTGACACGTTTGGAAACCTGGTCTCACAAAGAAGTCCGCTCAGTTATTCGATTTCTGTGGACGAAACACGTAACCGCGGCTGAAATTCACCGGCAACTGGTAGACTTTTACCGAGAGACTCTAATGTCTCGTCAGCATGTCGCAGAATGATGTCAAAAGTTTGCGGCTGGTTGAGAAAGTGTTACCGACGAGAAGCGCTGGCGGACCCAGCACGGCATCAACAGTTTTGATCACAGGCTGGAACGTCGTCATTGACCACCCGCCCTACAACTCGCACCTCGCTCCAAGCGACTTTCACCGGTTCCCGCACTTGAATGAGCACCCAGGAACGTCACTTCGCTTCAGACGAAGAGTGGAACACTTCGTGACAACCTGGCTGAATACGCAAGGGCAGGACTTTCACTAGAAGGCGATCTTCAAACTCATCCCACGATGCTACAAGTGGCGCAACCGATATGAAGACTATGCCGAAAAATAACCTAATGTATGTACTATCCGTTGGCTGTATTGGCTGTATGTAATAATATATACACGTTTAGCTGCTGGATTTGTAATCTTACTTTTTGATTATTTCTCGCAACATCGTTTTCTAGATACTACGCGATACACTTACTACAGTTGTAATATTATACATTGCCTTTAAGTTGTTAACTAACATTCAAAAAGAGTGAGGGCGTGTGTGTGAGGAAGAATCTTAACTTTCCGCTTTAGCACTGAGTGAGCAAGGTCGGTTTTAGAGCCGAGCCGGGTAAGAAATCTTTGTGTGAAATTCTCAACTTTATGCAATATAAAATTGTATTTTCAAGTCATATGTAATAAATGTTATTTTTTTTAAAAAAATAAATGAAAACCTCGTCTGTGATTTCCTTTTTCTGGGTTTAACAGAAGACACCGAGGCTATATGGAACACGTAAATCAACAGTTTAACTTGGGATTGGAATCACATGCATGCTCTCTAGGATCGAACTCGGATCTCTCGCACCAAATATGTAATTTTAGAAGTTAAATGGTTCCACAGGAACTTGCTAGTATATTTGTTAGAAGCAAAAACTAGAATTTTCGTTTGTATTATTATTATTATTATTATTATTATTATTATTATTATTATTATTATTATTATTAGTAGTAGTAGTAGTAGTAGTAGTAGTAGTAGTAGTAGTAGTAATAGAATTTTTGGGGGGAAGTCCATTTCAACACTTGTTTAAAGACAGAAATGGAAATAGAAAAATAATAATAAAGTTAGTCATCTTTTTATTATATTGCAACAATATTACAATCAATTTCCATAACGTAATTCTACATAAAGAAACCAAATTTTTTGCTCGCAGGGGCGCACCCACAGAAGGTCTATCCGGTCCGCCCTCCCAATCTTCCTAACTAAACATACAGATGCAGAATAAGACACGTTCAATACTATATACACGTAGTGGTTGAAGTATTGGACGCCCTTCCCAAAAATTTGGATTCGTGATTGTTTGCACGTATATATAAAATATATCAGAATCAAATTCAAAGTACACTTATACAGGCCCGTATCCAGAGGGGTTTCAGGGGGGCCGGGGCCTCTCTAAATTTTTGCTGGTTCCCCCTAAAATTTTCACAGTAGTCTGGCAATTGAACATAATATAGTGATTCAGTATAATATGGTTGGATCAGGCCCCCCTAACTTCAGCCGGTCCCTCCCCCTACATTTTTGGACTGGCTACCGGCCTGCATATATATATATATATATATATATATATATATATATATATATATATATATATATATATAGCGGCGTATTTAAGGGGGTGACAATCGGGCTCAATCCCCCCGAAATAGATAAATTTATATATAGTATATATAATAAGTGTATACCTACATAGACCCAGTATATATACACCCACTCAGGAGAATGTGCATAGTCTGCCCCGAAACAAAATCCTAAATACGCCACTGGATATATATACATGCACAC
The DNA here is from genome assembly GCF_964235325.1 of Thermobia domestica. NCBI lineage: Eukaryota > Metazoa > Arthropoda > Insecta > Zygentoma > Lepismatidae > Thermobia > Thermobia domestica. The sequence continues at coordinate 365,208,814 of NC_137455.1, forward strand.
GCTATCGGCACTTAGTGAAATGAAGGCGTATAATGCCTTCTACACTTAAAGAGATAGTTTTGTTGCTAATTGCCGTCTCAGTTCACAATGCCATAATGTAACTTGTACTGCACGCAATGACGTAAGAGGGAAGTTCTGTACCATTGAAAAGGAAGTACAGTTCTATCATTCACGAAGCATATAAAGGAATACACGTGCCGACTAAAATGAAAAGAATCAATTTCTTGCAAAAATGCATCGCTTTTTGATGAAGTTAAGTTGTTAAAGTGAAAGTAAGTTCTTTCAACCACCCTTCCGTGAAATTATACCCATGAAAGGTAATGTTAACAGATTTGAAAGTAATGTTAACAGAATCCAATCAATTTATCTGGTGGAAAGCAATAAACAATAAAATTAATGAAGTTGTTTAACACGTTCGCTACCGACACAAAAAAATATATTTGGGACGCATTGGTTTTCAGCAAGGACCAGCGTCCCATATGTGAGACGCTCGGGCTCGTTCTAGCAGATGGTCTGTGGGTAAGATAATTTTCTTATGACCGGTCTATAGTGGCTGTTTATGTCTATGAATCGGTTTCTCGAAAAAACCGCTGTGTCCCATATATGGGACGTTGGTAGCCAACGTGTTTAAGGATGTTTTATTTAACGCATTTATAAAGTATGAAACCCACTATCTCATATCTGTTGAAAAAGATATTTAATTGCAGTGCATCCTGTAATAATGCTATATGATATATAATTACGTAGTGTGGGTTTGATTTCAAGTGGATGCAGGGAAGTTGTATATTAGTACTAGGCTAAGCAAGTACTGTAGATTCTCTGTGTGTATTGAGTACAAAAAGAAATGTTAATTTCAAACTGTTACTCTTAAACGTCTAAAAACATGAAACGATAGCTTTGTAAATAATATTTCTATGTTAATGTTGGTATAATAATATTCCCAAATGCAGGGTGTTCCAAGAATAAAACGAAAAACCGGATACTTGTTCAGGACCTCAATACAAGAAAAAAATTTATCTGCAACTTTCGTTGGAAATGCCTGATCACAGAGATTGAGCAAATTTAAGGTAAAGTAATTAATGGAATTGGTCGTAGGTGGCTACACTGAATGAAACAAAAGACAACTTCGCATACATGCTCACAACCTAAATACAAGAAAAATATTTAGGACTTTGGTCGAGTAAATCTAACTACGGCGATGGAGGCAATTTAAGGTAACTAATGGGATTGGTCGTAGAGAGGATACTTTAAACTGATCTCATCTAGATAATTAGATGTTTCAGGCCAAAGTTGCAGATAAACTTTGTCCTTGTATTGCGGTCCTGAGTATTTATACGAAATTCCTCGGTTTGTTTCCGGAACATCCTGTATATGATTTTTGCTGCGATGCATTGGAGTATCGTGAACTATTGTGGATAGAAGTAAGAAATATGGAACAGTTACGTTGAAGTATGCAAACTATGACTTGAGTTTTGGCTGCGTTGATTGTGAAATTTCGTTTAAAGTAACATTAAAAAAATAATAGTGACAAGGCAAAACCTTGGGGCACACCGAACATGAGAGAGAGAGAGAGAGAAAGAAGTAGTATTTACAACAATGTAACAAAAATGATCCAAGTGGCAAGCTCGGCTCTGAGGCTCAATAGGCATCTACCTCAATAAATGAGGTCACAGTCCGAGCCATATATTATAACCAGAAGTGATAAGATTTATCAGTTCCGTTTCCAATAAATGGATAAGAAGGATATGAGGTGCTAGACCGTAGACAGAGCAACCGCGGGAGCCTGGGGCCGAAGTCCTCAACTGCTTCGAGGTCAGATATATGTAGACCTATGTACATCAAACCACCATTATTTGAAAGTTTCCCGTAGCTCTACAATGCGAAATAAAAATCATTCGTCTACTACTGCTTTTAACTCTATTTTGTTATTGTTTCCTAGTGTCTTAATAGTAGTTTTAACAGTCGTTTTATAGTAAATCGTACTTGTAATGATGAACTATTTTTGCGAAAGGTACATAGGTGACGTCAATAACTCATCAGCAAATCAGAATGTTCTTTTGTTTGACATAACTTTGTCTATGGTCGTTTCGAAGGTAGACGGTACAGATAATAGAAAACTTGAAATTTAGTTAGATCTTACTTTCTATCAGGTCTAAAGTTGAGAATTTAAGTACGGCTTACTCGTAATACCCTTTCTTCTTCAATATATATACCCTTACATAACACTGAGCTTATGAAAGACGGGGACTGCTATAAGCAAGGATCCTGAGCCACGACCGCAGCATGCAAGATTAACGTATACGCCCTGCCACACCACACTAGCTTGCCTACAAGAGAGCTGGATACAGGACAAGGCCACCCATAAGGCAAACTGTACTTATTGTAAACAGAAATTGCTGGATTAACATTGGTTGTTAACGAACTCGTATTGTAGTCTCGTCCAATCCCGATTTTTAAGTTTATATTAGTAATTGGCACCAAAAAGACGGTTTTCTGGTATTCGGTTTCTAGAAGAGCCAAATCGGTTTTAGAAAACTTTGTTCGGTTTTGCATTAAAACCGGTTCAGTTGCTGTTAGAAACCGGATTCGGTTTCACACGTAAAACCGGTTTCGATAAGAAACCGGACAGTTTTGGAGAGAATCAAAATATAGGTTTTTATTAAAAAAAAAAAAACAACAACAACAAAAAAGACGTTGTCCATCTCTAGCTTAAATATATCACTGTGAGACTTCTTATTACCTAAAATGAAATGGAATGTATGATCTTTCAGTTTAACGTCCCACGATTACGTACTTTAGGCTAAGGAGAACGATAAGTAAGGTCAGTGAATGATGACGGAAGAATTAGTGGAATGAGATTGTGCGAGGAAAAAGGAGAACCCCGTGAAAATCCACAAACGGAATGTTGTGGACAACAAACTTACTTGATGGGAGATCGAACCAAGGAGTAAACGCACCAGAGCTGAGCGCTCTACCACTGAGCCACCGTGCCCCTTTCTTACCCAAATGAAGAAACTGAAGAAGCTTTTATAGTCCGAAAAAATATTTCTACTTTTTATAGAAGTTCTCATGTTCCCATTTTGCTACGAACATTACTCCAGTATGTTGCACGTGTGTATCGTATGTTCACGTTACACATATATACACAAAAGCATAAAAATAAAAATTAGGCCATGTCCTTGCTTTAAAGAAAAGAAATTAAAAAAAAAAAATAGATGAAAATAATTATGCAATATTTAAGCACAAGGTTATATCCAAAAGATGATGTGCTTAGTTTGGGCGTAATGTTTTTACACTTGCTACACATGAATTGTCGGGAATCAGTTCAGTATGGCCAGTTCCCACGCATGTCATTTAATGGTTCTGCTATGTGCAGTGTTACTAGCAACACTATAATTTACGTTAACATACCAGAATTTTGAGCTAAACCTATTCTTCTGGAAGTGTATATATAATAGCTAGCTAGCTAGCTAGATATTGGTCTTCATATTTCCTAAATTTGCCCAGCTGGGGGTTTCGTCCCCACACACCCGGCTTTGCTCGTACGTCTTACGGCCTCGCACGTCTTAAAGTTACAATTCTACCGAATTTCAAGTTTCTTTTCGTATTTCAACTATCTAAAAGATAAGATTTCGCACCCCAAGAAAACAATCATTTAAATAACATGGGGATTTCTTCATCTCCCTATTTTTTAGACCCCCTTAAAAACTAAAAATATTCACTTTTGGCAATTTTCCTGTAGGTTGTTCCAGGAGAGCTACAATTATGCCAAATTTCAACTTTTCACGTCAACCAAAAGTACCCTTTTAATTTATGTCAGTTCATGCGCAATCATGCCAAATTTTAACATTCTAATCCTGCCGGAAGTGCCTAAACATTTTGGGGTGTGGAAGACGTCCCATATACAGGTAAATACCATAGGAAAGATTTTTCAGTTCCCCACAAAAAAACACTCTAAAGTTGGAAATTTTTCTTTTTACTGACTTACTTAGGTAACGATAACGAAAACGTACAAGCATACCGAATTTCATGTTTGTATTACAATTCCAAGTATCTAAAATATGAGATTATTGGTCCAAAAAAAGGCCCATTTAAATAACATGGGGAATTTCTTCGTCTGCCCTTTAGACCCCCTAAAAGTTAAAAATATTCACTTTTGGTAATTTTTCTGTCGGTTAGTCCGGATATCATGTTAAATTTAATTGTTGTAGCGCTACAAGAACTGCCCAAATTTTGGGGTGTAAAAGGTGTCCCATATAAATGACAGATATATTGATAGAAAGAATATGTATGAGGGGAATGCGTGTATTGGTGTGCAAGCTTTTCCCTCATATTATTTCGTCTATGAATACAAAACTTGGTACACACATTTCTTATCCTCTATAATATTTTTCGAGATAAATTTGGATTGTATACTTTTACTCGGGACCATTCCAGAGGGGTCCAAAGTTGATGGGAGAGATTTCTGGAGGTAATTTTCCTAACATTCTCCAAATTTTCTCTGTTCAAGTACATTATAAGCCCCAATACACAACACCTCTGTAAAGCTTATTTCATGCTGAAGGGAATAAACCATAAGCCATGACTTTCCAATGAACAATGTTGATGCAATAACTATTTCACTGCGAGCCTACGATTTTCTTTATATTAACAGGGTTAATGGGCCCCACGGACTTACCCCGTTGTCTATGGCACCTAATTTTTTGTCATGAACATAACTTTCTTATGTTTATCGAATGGACTAGGTTTGATTCGAATGTCCGGATGACAAGTTAATGTCCGTTCCTTGTTGGGTTTAATTTTTACTTTCATTTCGGAGAGAACGAACAAATAAAAACACAAGATAACGAGTATTATTATAGTGAGATAACTCGAAGCTGAAAGCAATAGACAAAAATTCGAAATGAAATGAAATCTTTGAGTTTTACGTCCGACGGTTATGCCGGTTAGGCTAAAAGAGACGGTGATGATGAGTAATGAATGAAATGGTGGAATTAAGAAAGTGGGAGGAAACGGGGAACCCCGAGAAAACCCCACGCACACGGTGTTTGTCCATCACAAAGTTCACTTGGCGGGGGTTAGGATTGAACCCGGGACCTCAAGCACCAGAGCTACCTCGGCCCCACAAAAAATTCGAGTTATCGAGTTTTTCGAGTAATCAACGTTCGAGTTATCGAGGTAGAAACAACAGTAATTCGAGGTACCGAGACTCTGCGTTCCTCATTAAATGTGACTATATAACCTCTATAGCTCGAAGTTTTATATGTTCAACCTGTTGAACTTTAAATTGTGAAAGTTTCTTATATTAAATAAGACGACTAATAAAAATAAAATACTGTACATATATTGTCTTTGAGGGGGATTTTTATGTTTAGACATGAGTAAAACACAATTACAGTACAAATTAGCAACAATGACAATGACGTAAAAGCATAGAGCTATGGCTTTGAGTTACTGAAGTCACATGAAGAGAAATTCGATCTATAAACTTCGACTTGTTAGAGGTTTGCAGATACGAAAGTTCGAGTTACCGACGTTTTTAAATATTATTATGAAATCCTTAAAGTTTGAGTTATTGAAATGGTAATTTTTAAACATTTGACTTATGGACGTTATCTTAACATTAAGAGTTACAGAGAGTTTAAGGAAATTAAAAAAAAAAAAAAAATCGAATTAATAACGAACTCGATTTATTGAGGTCCAACTGTATTATGTTCATTCGAAAATTTAATCGAGAATAACATTTTCTAAGATAAGATTTTAGTACGAGATTTTGAGTTAGAAATTCTGGCAATACTGTTCTGGTGGGAGCTGTCTGTGAAAGCGAAATGCGTTTATATGTGAATGCGTTGTTTAATAAGCCTTCTTTCTTAAAGAATGAAATAATAAAAACGCGCGTAATGAGAATAATGAAAAGGTGAACGGCTGAGTAACGCAGAAACTGAAAGCGGAAGTTTTTCGTAATAAGTGACGGGAGCAACATCCTGTTTCTTTAAAAATCGTTTAACTTATCAGATTGCAAGGCTTACAGAAATATATCAAATGAAAATTTGCATCGTCATATAAATAAGAAGGTTTTTTGTTGTTAAGTATCTAATTACTATTAACTTTCATGGTTCTTAATTATGAATCAACGTAACATTTAATGTTGGGTAGTACCTGGATAAAAGTACTAAAATACCTACAGATGGTTATCAAAATAATGGAAACACCTGAATAAAATTCTAGTTGTGAGCTCCATCGTGGCTAAGCGGTTAACATACAACCCTTTGGCGTGGAACACCTGGGTTCGATTCCCAGCGGAAGCTCCTGTGGTTCGGATGCCACGTTAACCAATAGGTCCACGTCTCATATAGCCTCGCTTCTGAGCGTGATGTTAAACTCAAAACCAACTTAAATCAACTCAAATTCTAGTTATCTGCTCATTACGGCATGGGACCATCGTTAGCATGTAGAACAGCTGTGGTCCTTCGTTGAATGGAAAAATGAAGTTGAAATGAAATCTTTAAGCTTTACGTCCCACGGCCATGCTAAAGGAGACGGTGTTGATGAGAGATGAGTGAAATGGTGGAATGAAGAAAGTGGGAGGAAACGGGAGGACTCCGAGAAAACCCACGCACACGGTGTTTGTCCACCACAAAGTCCACACGGCGCGAGCTGGGATCGAACCAGGGACCTCAAGCACCGGAGGTGAACGCTCTACTACTGAGCCACCGCGCCTCCGTTCGTTGAATGGAGGCATTAATAATCATGAAGTGTGAACGAGAAGTGAAAGCAAGAATAGGAATGGCAAAAGAAGCTTTTAGGAGGTAGAAAAGTATAATGTTTTGGACCTTAAATAAAGAAATGAGAAAAAGGATCGTAAAATTCTTCGTGTGGAGTGTGTTCGTGTGTATGGGTCAGAAACATGAACATTACGCAAAAATTATAAAAAATTACGGCAAGCTTTCGAAATGTGGATGTGGAGAAGAATGGAAAAAATTAGTTGGCTTGAGCGGAAAATAAATAAGAGAGCGTTAGAAATGGTGGGAAGAGAAAAACAATTTTAGATATAATTGAGAAGAAGAAGAAAAGCTGGTTGGGACATTAGCTAAGGAGCTGTATCATGAGGGACGTGCTAGAGGGTATGGTGGCAGCAAAGAGAGAGAGTGAGTGAAAGAAGCTACAATTGAGGAGTTTGATGTAATAAGGGTGTAAGCGAGTTTACGCCTTTTTTGCATGAAACGCATTTGTGGCTTTTGCCATGCTTGTTTAGCCTCCTGGTAACATTTCAATTCAATATCGGAATAAAATCTGTATATTACATTGTTTTATGTAAGGAAAAAACACTGCTTAAATTTTCAACATCGTTTTTCTTCAACTGCATGTTTCAGAATTACGCCCTTATTGCATCAAACTCCTCAATTGATGGACGATATAAAAACAGAAAATTCCAACGTGAAGATAAAGAGAATAGCGGAAGACCTTGGAGCATGGAAGCTTCTCAGTTGCAACAAGTGGCTCGCCAATAATGGCAGAATACCTATGATGGTGATGATGATTCTTCATACAGTGCACGAACATAAGAGTGATATCTGATCCGAAGTCTAATACGCGCATAACAGTAATCACAAGTGTTCAATAATGTTGAGGTGTGAGTATCTGAGAGGGCAAAGAGAGGTATTGTGGTTTGTCTCATACCTCACCTCTGACATGTGAAATCCGTGGTTCGATCTCAGCTGCTGGCAAATGGTCTTTGTAGTGGACAAACACCTTGTGCGTGGGTTTTCTCGGGGTTGTCCAGTTTCCTCCCACGTTCTTTACTCCGCCATCTCATTCATTCTTATCGTCACCGTGCTTTACGTGGCATAAACATGGGAAGTTAAGCTGTAAAACTGCAATTCAATGTTCTAGAAATAACTACTCAACAGCGCGAATGGTGTATTGTCTTCTTGGATGTTTCGTCATCAATCGGAAGCAACATCTGGATCATACAAAGCATGTGATCATTTAAAATAGCCATATACCGAGAACCGTTCTATTTCGATGCAGTTTTCATTGCAGATTGGCATGTAAACTATTCCCGAGGACGGGTTCTAGCTATAAAATATTTGAATAAATAAATAAATTATTTTTTTAAAAAAATTAAATAGATCCTGCAATGATTGATGAAAAAGTTATCCTAAAATATGAGTCAACCAGATACTCAAACAAGTAAAATGGGTTGCATATAACCAAGGGATTAAGAGCATCTTTAGCTAGCTATCTTTAAATGTTTAACACTATTTGGTGATGGGTGTTTACGTAATTGTTGATTTATTTATATATATTTCTGAGCATTACCGGCATTGAGGGCCTTAAGCTCCTCACGTATGAGAGATGACATTCCTCGGTGAGCACATTATATGGGGATTATTTCATTGATGATGTCATGACTGCTTACATGCCGATCTTCCTCAAATTTTCGCCAGAATATCATCCACGTTTTCTGTGATTCGTCCCCCACTGCGAGAAGTATCTTGGATATTGAAAGAGGAAAAATTAAACATACTTAAGAGAATAATAACCTATGTAAAATCCGAGATTAAAAAAAAAAATAAAAGGAAACATAACCGGCTTTAAAACACTAAAAAGCGTAAAATAAAAACTTAAAAATATATGCACCGACTTCAAAGAAGAGCACTAAAGTTAGAAAATAATAGTACAGTACTTGAAAGAAGAATAGTTTTTATAGGTAACAATATATATAATTAAATAATAATAGTTTTAATATATAGTTTGATATAGTTTTAATAAGAATAATATATATAGTTTTGAATACCAGCCATTAATAACTCTATAATGTTATACTCTCTAACTAGGAGCGTCCACAGGCTGGTTTTAGGTGCAAATTGTGTCTGTGGGATTATTTAGGACAATTTTTCATCCGCAAAATTGGAGATGGTAATTTTTTTGGGAGGGGGAAGGTATATTTCAGCCCCCAAAATTTATTTATTTAACAATCACCATGTACAGCTCAGAGGCCATTCTATACTGGATATCTAAGAACAACAGCCACAACAATGGAAAGAATTTGGGAAGATTTTGGAAAGGGCCTATTTAGTAGATACCATCCCGGCATTTGCCTGATAGGACTAAAGAAAATCCTGGAAAACCCCAGTCAGGATGGTCGGCAGCGGGAATCGAACCCATGACCTCCCGAATACTAAGCAAACGCTCTACCACTTGAGCTACTTGAGGGAAAAATGTTAACGTTTCTGGGAAGAATTACAGATTTGGTGGTTTGTGCCCAAAAAGTCATGTTAGTTTGTGGTGGACAGTACCGTGTCAGTGGGTTTACTTGAGATTCTGCTGTTTCTGTTTTCATTCCAGCAATTTTTTCATAATGACTCAGTTGAATTAATCAGTGAGTCTCCTTTAGCGAACAATGCATTACCGGCATATTTAACACCATAAATTTTATTTCTAGAAAAAAGAACGAGAACTGGTATAGAGTACACGTGTATTTGGTGCTTCCTGGGTAACTCTATTGTCAATAGTCTGTGAAAAGTAGAATTCTGGTGCATTCATGCGGTTTATATGCAGAACGTGACCGTGGAAACAAAGATTTTTTTTTTTTCAAATTTTCACTTAAATATACATTTTTTTTGTTACCAACAAAAGTGCATAAACTTATTGTGTTGCATAATTAAGATACTCTGTATACATTCATTGCATTGCAAAAGACAATCAATTAATTATAATTATTAGTAAATAGTCTTAATTTGCTTCAAGATCGTACACAATGAGACTAACATGGTCAAAGAAAAGGCAGTAATTGAAATACGAAGGTACATTTGTCACACACAGCTTTCAAAATTACAAGATTTATAATCCTATTGAATTTGAGGTTATTTAATACAATAGATTTAATCTATATTGAAGACGCGTTATAAATCATTTACGTGACGTCACTGACCTTATGCAAGGGCAGATCCAAGACGAACTCTTGGTGGAGAACGGTGAAAGATTTTTAATTTTCTCCCTCACCGGGCTTTTGCAGTGCTGTTGCCTGTGTCACTAGAGGAGGGGGCGAGCGACTCTTCACCCCCTGGACGCCCCCCCCCCAATGAGGCTTAGCCATTAAAGCAGTATACTAGGGATAGGATGGCAAGTTCATTCCTCCTTAGCAGATGATATGTCGAAAATTTAAAATTAGGAAGGTACTTTCAGTGGTAGATCTAGAAGGTAACTTTGGGGACCAGACAGATCCAGGACTATGATAGGTATATTATCAGTTTACTACAAACTTTTAAAAATTTATAAATAATAAATTAAATTAATTTTGTCATTCGAACACCGGGGGGCCTAGGCCTCCCGAACTGAGGGTATCCAGCCTCTATCTGTGTTCAAGCAATAGGTTACGAGTTAGTATTAAGAATAACACTACTTTATAGAAGGACTGTGTAATTATGATTTCACTCAAAGCTGGATTAACACACTATGACAACCTAGACAGAGGCGTTATTTGTATACTAATATAGTAACAAACATGAAGCTCTTATGTTGGTGGACAAACTGATCCGTCCTCCCAACCGTAAACCTGGTCAACATCTAGTGACCCACTTGCCAGTAAATGTCGATCGTCGATATAGCGACGCGTCGAAGAATTAGCACTAGTGTAACAGTAACGGTAGCATTTCGTCGAGTCGAAATAGATATCTATAGCCGGGGTGTTGATGTGACCACCGCGTACGAGCGGGGGCTTCATTTTGGTTCGCGCTCCTTCGACTCGTAGCAGAGAATGCGAAGGGAAAACATGAACAATCGCCAGTCATGTGCATGTGGGTATTATATATATATATATATATATATATATATATATATATATATATATATATATATATATATATATATATATATATACAGGGCGGATCCAAGGGGGCTATAGTGGCTATAGCTCCCCCCCTTGACGCTGAAATATACACAGGATAAAATGGGCTTCAATTCTGCTTTACACTGTATAAAACGGCAAAATATGATTCAGCCCCTCCCTTGATCATATCCTGAATCCGCCCCTGTATATATGGATTCACAGGGGCGGATTCATATACGGATTCACAGGGAGAAGGGTTACTCTTCATATATATTTCTCCTTATGAATTGTTCCTAAAGTGAGATTCGGGGATCAAGAGTAACCCTTGCCTCTACAGCATGAAGGGAAAACTCTTGAGATGAGTGCCTATAATTGTATGAATTTAGTGGCAACAGTCGCCGATCATTTGAAACTGAATATGGGAGAACTATGAAATAAAGTAAATAGACGTGAGTCATTATGTTATAAAATAACAGGGCGAATGCATTTTGTCTGATTCCAAACAGTTATCGTGGAATATACACATTTAAAGGAGGATTCTGATTGGCCAAATTAAAAAATGACCTCAACGATTTATTCCTCTACAAGCGAGTTTTTTTTTCATCGCCTGCGTAGGGAAGTTGAAAAAACCGGCGTCTGGTAATCATAAGGTTGGTAGTAGGTACTTTTTTTGTGTGTTTTTTTTAGACTCATCTTAATGCAAAACAACTCATGTATATAGGCGATTTAACATATTTGGTTGGAGTAATTTTATGGTTCATTGGTGTTTCGTCGCGTTTCTAACGCTCGCGGTATAATTTTCAAAACGGAAGTGGGCCCACCGCGGATCGTCGCTGCGGGACCGCCAACATTTGACGAGATGTCGCTAGTTGGTCATCGGTGACCCATCGACGCGTACAGCATAGGGTTATTTCTCTTCTAGTCATAGCTTGTCTCGAGGCTGGCAAATCTAATAGCGAGAAATGGGATTTTCGATAATAGATTCCGCGTTTCAATGTTATCTACACTCTTTATCCCATTATTTATATCAGAAATTGTGCATACTGCTTCAAGTTTTAAGATAGCTTCGATGGATTGAAACTTAGCGTATCTTTCAGCATTACAAAAAGGCAGGGGCAGATCCAGGACGGACTTCTCCGGGGGGGAGGGGGTTGTAATACTGCAACTTAGAGCTACATTTAAGAGCTCCAAACTCTGGGATGGGTTTAATTTATATATAAAATAAAAAAAAAAACTTTCCTCTTCTGGAGGGGCCATCGCCCCGATCGCCCCCTGGATCCGCCACTGCAAAAAGGTAACAGAAAAAATCTAAATACGTTGGTTGTGGTCACCTACTTGCAAAGTGTGATTTATACCTGACGTTGATCTATAGCTTAACAGCGGCGTCATTTGGGGACGGCAGGAGGCAATTGCCTCCCTTAGTATGAGAAATACATATGTTTTAATCAATTGTACACTAATATACCAATGAAATTGTAAAATCTGTCAGTTTAACGTCCTATGTTATGCCTTTAGGCTAAAGAAGACGGATGACTAAGGCAAGTGAATGTTGATGGAAGAATCGGTAGAATGGTAATGTAGGTGGAAACGAGAGAAACCCCGAGAAAACCTACGAACAGGATGTTGTCCGCCACAAACTTTATTGGTCGGGAATCGAACTAGGGACCCGACGCGCCAGAGGTAAGCACACTACAACTGAGGCACTGTGGCCTCACTATTACACCAAATGAATAGGGATGCGCACGAGACGAGTCGAGACAGGATTTTTCGGACAAAATTCGAGTCGAGACACGACTCTTCCAATAGAGAAATATACATTTTTCGAGTCGAGACATCACTTTTACAGCACATTTTCGGGACGAGACAGCCACAAATCTTGTCTCGTGCGCATCCTTACAAATGAAATTCTTAAATGAAGGAAGGATCTTTTTTTCCTCTCTAGCAAAATCTGAAATGACGCTGTTGCAGCGTAAACGTAGGATTTCAACATCATGAGGTTTCTCCGGGAATTGTATCCCTGTCACCCGCGCCGAAGACGCATATGTTAATCATCTATCGACGAGGGAGTTCAAGTTTCAAGATTGGATCCGCATAGTTTGGCCTCCACGTGGAAAAGAAACTCCTTTCTTCTTCTTCTTCTTCTTTTTTTTTAAAAAAAAACTAAGATTGTGCTAAGATTAATGAGATGGAAATGAAATACAATTAAGTTCTTATTCATTCATTAATTGATAAATTAATGTGAAATTCTCAATTGAAACCATTTAATACGTAGGGAAGCAAACACGGGTCGGCAAAGAAATAATAGTATTATCAGGGAATTCAATTTCCAGCTTATCTAACTATGCTAAATTGACTTTCAAATGATTAAGAAAACACAATACAGTAATAATTGCATTATTATGCATTATCGTTATGATTCACTCACCATAATAGCTGTATCTGAGCTAACTAATGGATATAGAGTTCCTTGTGCATTCCTATATGTTTGAAAACAATTAGTTCTTTGTGGTGCCACTCGGTCGCGGCTGTGGCATTTGACTGTCCTCTCGCACACGAGAATCAATAATTAAAGAGTCCAATTGAATTAACCGACCACTGTTTTAAGCACTGAACTACAATCGTCGCGTTACTACTTCTGAATGGGCGAGGAGGGCGCCCAGACACCAATGGGTCACGCTTCAACGAGTAAAAGACGGTGAAAGTTCATTTGGTGTTACCGCAAAGCTCTTTGCGTTGATTCGTCCTTTTCTTTTCGATTTTCCCCTCCCCCAAACCTCCATATGAGGCGCATGTAAATGGTCCTGTCTCCCTGTGTTAATACTGTATTCATTTAACGTTTTTTTTCCTTTTCTGTTATTTTGCTACAATTTTTGCGTTTTTCTTGTGGTAGAAGTTGCAGCAATTGACGGTAACTCGTGCAGAGAATGGATTTCTTCCTCGGTCGAACTCATCAGAAAGTAAACAGATCCCAGAGTGGTAGCGCTTGGATGCACTAAGCACTTCTAACTTCTTTATTATTTATTTTATTTTTTTAGTCAAGGGGAATTTCCCTCTTGGGTTGTTGGTTGTTATTCCTATGCAATGACTTTTAAGCTGCCAGTACAACATCGGAATCAGTGTTTCAGAAAACATGTGCCGGGGAGGCACTCTAAAACTACATATTAACAACCCCTACAGCCAGGGCCGGTCCTAGGCAAATTGTCGCCCCGTGCAAGAAAGAGCAAATCTTAAAAGCCACGATTTTAAGAATGTTACCCTATCATGAACAAGGAAGGGGAAGGAAACAGCACTTGCACTCAGAAAGACCTAAACACTGCAAATACAATCTCGTTTTTTTCTTTAAATAATAATCTATTATGCATGTGATGGACAAAGCAAACACGCTTGAAGTGGAAAGACGGTTTATATATATATATATATATATATATATATATATATATATATATATATATATATATATATATATATATAATTCAATATCGAGCTTCAATTTCAATATATCAGTTTGCAATTCTAGTGTAAGTAGTTCTTTTAAAATCTTTATTTCTTGATTTTCCTTCTACATATGTTAAAAAATCTCAAAAGTTTCACTTAAAAACTCTGATAACTGCCTAATGGAACAGGTATTCGCCACTGGTCGAGAATTGAGTTATTCTATTTGACAACAATCTAGTAATTCATGCTGAGATTTGTTTGACAACTTGCTTTAGCACTGTCCATGTGACCTTAAACTAATGCTACCTAAACGTGATTTATGACTGTAGTATTCAAATAGAAGGTCAGCTTAGTAAATTTAACTATCATAATCATGAAGTCTATTTCCTAGAAGAAATATTTATTTTAAATAATGTAGTTATGACAGATTTTGCCACCCCACGAAACTTGCTCCCCCCGTGCAAATGCACGTGTTACACATGAGGTAGAGTCGGCCCTGCCTACAGCTACTTATGTTATATTTTTCTAAAATACGCGTAACAAGACAGTCAATTGTTAATTATATGTTCAAGGTTGAGAGTTACAGACATAAGGGACCACCTAATCTCTAAGTACAGTATATATAACTACTATATATAACTGTATACAATGATATACACTATATAATATAGTTGTAATATAGTTGGTGCACCCCTGTGTAGTTGAGCTGTGTATTGTTGCTGTGTGTCTATTTTGTTCTTGGTGTATAAGCCTAACTCTAGAATGTATAAAGACAAAACTGTGAGCATTTCATATTTTTGATGATTAATTAGTTGTTCACATGAGCAAGGACGCCGATTTCTCTGGAACTTTCGGGGGAGACATTCAGATGTGTATTTGATTGCAGAAGGCATATATGAGGATTTTAAGGCAAATTGAATTCAAATTATGCCACATACAGAATATTCATAAATACAATGCAGGAGCCCTCATAAGCTTTAGGAGAGTCCGGGCCCCCCAGGATCGGCACCCTTGCACATGAGTATGTACGATTTATGTAAAGTTATTCTATTATTATAGTGCTTTTCTATACGCTTTGACACATTAGCGGCCAGGGTGACTCAGTGGTAGAACGTTCACCTCTGGTGCATGGGGTCTTTCGTTCAATCCCAACTCGCTCCAAGTGAACTTTGTGGTAGACAAACATCGTGTGCATGGGTTTTGTGGTGGTTTTCCTGTTTCCCCCCACTTTCTTCATTCCACCATTTCTTTCATTTCTCATCATCACCGTCTCCTTTAGCCTAGCCAGCATAATTGTGGGACGTAAAACTTAAAGATTTTATTTCATTTCATTTTTCTTTTTTTTGGATATAATTACAGTTCAATTTAGTTTACTTTGTTACTTCTATGCTTATTTTTTAAAATAGATTTGGTCATTTTCAGTTTTCTTGTATGTGCATATGCAGTGGCGTATTTACGATTTTTTTTCGGGAGGGGCTTTGCTAACTTTCGGGGGGGGGGGCTTTGCCTGAAAATGTGAAAATTCTGCAAGATATTTCATATAATTTGCTATAGTAAGTAAGATTTCGGGGGGGGGGGGGCTTAAGCCCGGAAGCCCCCCCTAAATACGCCACTGTGCATATGACATACTCAATCATAGCCCTATAGTCAATCTGGAACTTAAATCTCATAAAATTAATTCAGGCATGTAACCACTATTTCGTAATGGGGGGGGGGGTCCGTGACATAAACAATCACATTAGGGACTCGATTACTTTAAAGTATTTTACTGGCAACATATATCGGTTCGTTTTGCCAGGATTTCGTAATGAGGGGGGATGGTCGTGACATGAAATGCTATGGTTATTACACCAGGGGCTCGATCAATCTGAACTGTTTTACTGGCAACATATATTGGTTTGTAAGGCCAATAAAATGAGGATATATTGATAAGTATTTTTAATAAGAAAATATGAAGAAATCTTTTCTAATACTTTTTTGTACTGTTAAAAGAATATAAAAAGAATTGAAAAAGATTTTGCAATATCTACATTCCTTCCTCTGTTCATTCAAATATGACAATTTTCCTTTCATTATGACCTCAGCTATTATAAAAAGTACATATCCACTATGATAAAAAGTACATAATGTTTTGTATTTTACAATATCTGTCTGTGTTCCTTTCTGTGTTAACAGAACTTATCTGTGTCAAATGTTAACAGAACTTTCTTTCCATATAACTTTTTTATTTTTATTATTTCGTCAACTACTGTCTGTTCCAAATACCAAGTTAAAGGAGCAATAGAAAACTTTTTGAAACAACATGTTTGATTCTATAGAGAAGCGATGACGAAAAGTTATGATAAAAAAATGTTCACACTATTAAAGAACGGCATTTGTTTTCGAAAGCTTGAAATTTCCCCGAATAATAGCAGAAATTCTGAAACTTTTCTAGAAATTTCAAATTCTCTGACTTTTCCACGATATCCCGCTCATTCGCCGCCATAAATTGCAAGTAGTTCGGCTAATGCGTTCCGTAAGGCTGGAATGGAGAGGAAATAATGAGAAAGGCACATCAGAGCGAAGCCAGTTAGACGTTGTTTCCCCATTCGTAGGTAAGTCTTTATTCTTTTCTCAAGTTGAGAGAAGAATCAGTCAAGTCGAGAACAACCAAGTGAAGAGAAGTTGAGAACAATCTCTCTGCTTCACGTGTTGACACTGGTAACGATCCCAGAACACACAATAAATAGCAGATGTTAAGAAGTTCTTCTCACACGCATCCAAAGTCGTCATAATTCTATCCGGCAAAGCAGATTTCTCAATAGAATTCCATTTTTGGCACCATAACATATATTTTGCTTCAATGACTATTTGGGAAACCCTGTCTTTATAGTACGGTTTTGTGATTGTTTCTGCACATTCTGGTTTACAATGTTTTGGAAGTACCATCTCAATGCTTGACAAAAACTCCTTATTTTGGCTAAACCTCCGTTCCAGATGCACAATGCGTTCATCAGCACAAGGTAAGAATACTGATCTGCAAACCTCTTCAAGGGAGACTTGAAGTTGATTGTCCCTGTTTGTCTGTTTCTTCGCTTGTGTTGGAACATCAATGTCCGTTTCAAAGAGTGTCTCAGCAGCGTCTGCAGCTTTTTGAAAGATCTTATGGAACTCACTTTCACCTTCATTAGCAGCCCGAAGACGTTTCATCGTGTCCAAAATGTCGTCACTGAATTTCAATGCAGAAACCAGTTCACTGTGTGGATTTTGGAGAAATAACGAAAGAGGCAAAGTAAAACTTAAAAGGCATTCACACAAAAATATTGACAGAATGAAACTTCCTTTCACCATTGCTGATAG
Organism: Thermobia domestica; assembly: GCF_964235325.1. Lineage (NCBI taxonomy): Eukaryota > Metazoa > Arthropoda > Insecta > Zygentoma > Lepismatidae > Thermobia > Thermobia domestica. The sequence goes on from NC_137455.1 coordinate 365,226,422, forward strand.
AAGTGTTGGGGCAGTAGTTGAAAATGACCTGTTCATTTCTGAAAGCTTTTGGAAGCTTGGAATTACAGCAGAAAGGAATTCCACAAATGCATTGACACAGTCCTGTCGTCCAGCAAATCTTGTTTCACAAATATCAATCTGCCTGGACTTTTCTGAGTGTGGAAGTAAATTCGACGCATTAACCTTTAAAAGATTCCCAGCTTCTGCATTATGTCTAAAGAATTGTATTGTCTGGTTTAAAATTAAGAGAGTACTTGAGACTAAAGGGACGGAGAGTAACTATGACAGGGGACTAAATTCAAGCGATGATTCGAACAATGGACATACATTGCCCTTGGATAAAGTTCCAATATTCTCTTCTGAACATCACTTTTGCATCCGCTCATTGTGGAAGTCCCATCATACCTCTGAGCCACTAATTTGTCCAAATTAATACCTAAAGAATGACAGGTGCTCACTGTCAGAATATTATCATCCACATTTTGTGCTGATAAATCTGTTACTGGAAAAAATGTAAGAAAATCCTCTCTCAGTACAGAACGGTTTTCATCTGATACATATCTGACACATAGTGAAAATTGCTCCTGTCCAGATGCATCAACGGTTTCGTCTCCAATAATGAAAAAAAATTCTGCTTTGTTGACTTTTTTACTATATTTTCCTGAATAAGCTGCCCACAAACTTCTATAATTTCATTTTGAATGTCTGGACTTGCGTAAGTGGCATTTTTGGATGCCTCAGTTAGGTGTTTCTTGAGATTTTCATCAAATTTTGCTCTATACCTTAAAAGAGGCCAGAACTTCCCATTCTTTTTTCACAGGTTTCTCCAGAGTTCATCTTCCCGGAGAGGCAGCTCATTCTCACCACAGAATATAACCGATTCTATAATAGGTAGAATAGCAGCCCTGTTCTCTTCTCGTTCTTTCTTTGCCTTAGTATCAAAGGGTGTTACAACATCCTCAGCAACACCATCAGCTAGCCTACCTTCATAAAGTTTTCGGCAAAAGCTACTGCAGACTCAGGGGCGGATCCAGGACCGACTTCTAGGTGGGGGGGGGACGGTGAATTGTCATACTGCTACTTTTAAGGGCTCCAAACTTTGGGATGGGTTTCATTTACATATATAAAATAAGAAAGTTTACTCTTCCTGGGGGGGGCGATCGCCTCGATCGCCCCCCCTGGATCCACCCCTTTGCAGACTTATCGTATTTTGCAACTGAAAGATCGTTAAACTTTTCGACTGCATCCTTCCATTTCCTAAATGGTTTGCCCACCAATAAAGTATTGCGCACTGACAAATCACTTTTAACAACACCTTCTGATGCAAAAAGAACACGAAACTTGGAATATGCTCCATTCTTTAGTTTTGAGTAAGAATGACAATTCCACCTTCCAAGCCAGCTGTGCTGAAATTTTAGGTTTTTCTTGTGGAATGTGAGAAAATTAAAGGCAGTTTCTGGTATGAAGAGTTCCTTGAACACAGTATATCTCTTTTCAAACGTGATTCCTGCACTTGTAGATGATTGAAAAATATTCTCAGAAACTAAACCTATATCAACTTGACACGAGCTTACAGACACAGTCTCCGGTTCAAAACGTACAGTGATGAACTACCTGAAGAACTTGTCATGAGAGAAGGCATATCCTCAGAAGACTTATGACGTTGTTCTGACTTTAGACTATTGGTGAGGGCGATTTGGGACCTCAAGACTGGAAGAAAAGAAAAAAGTTATATAGTTAAAATAATCCTTGGATTCTTCATATACGCTTCATATGAATTTATGTAACAATTATTTTTCTAAAGAGAACACTTTTCTGGTAATAGAAGTGTATAATTTCATTTTCCATTATTTGTATATATCGTATATGAAAAATCAGAAAATACAGATTTATATAGTGGTAACCAAAAATTTGGAAAATGCTTCAACTCTGCAATTTATCCCGCAAAGTTATTAATTAGAGTAGCTTTATTATATTCTTTCTATATCTATATTTCTATATTTATATATTCTATAATAACAGTAATTAAGAGGGAGGTTCAATAATTTTGTCCCTGCATATTTAAAATATTTGAGCTGGGATGGCTGATGGGGGATATTGTAGCCCAATGTCTTAGATGTCCATATGCTAAATTTCAGAACCATAGCTCTATATTAATATTTTTTTGTCGTTTCAGGTGTGAGAGGTGGCACTTAGCTTGAAAAATGGAGAAAACCGAACAACGAGCTGTCATCAAGTACCTCCAGAAAAAGGGGTTAAGCCCAAAGGAGATTCATGAGGACATGATCAGTGTGTTGGGTGATGGGGCTCCTTCCTACCAGGTGGAAAAGAACTGGTGCCGCGACTTCCGTTGCGGCAGGGAAAGCTGTCAACAGGCCCCTGGTGCTAGTCCTCCAACAACAGCATGCACCCCAGAAAACATTGTTGCTGTGCATGATACGATTATAGCAGACAGACGAATCACGGTGCAATGGTTAGCAGAAATCATGCATATCTCTGTAGGCTGTAGAAGAAAACACCATATAAGCCATCCATTGCTTTTCTTCTTTGTGGATGTCCGACGGTTGTCCTGTAGAAAATTGTACACAGATCATCGCTAAGGTCAACCCACACGGCAGGATGTTAAATAGTCTGAAATTTCTTACTTAATATTAGTTTTCGCGATTCTGGTAATGTGTACACTACCACTTAATCGGACTAACTGCACGGCCCTTATAACACAGGCGACATGCCACTTAGTAAATAATAATAATAATAATAATAATAATAATAATAATAATAATAATAATAATAATAATAATAATAATAATAATAATAATAATAATAATAATAATACACTTCTCGTTACTTTCAGTTTTCCATTCTGAGAATACGTAAGTAACTTTAGAGATTTAACTGTCTAGATGTTACGCCAACTTCACTGAACTGTTTGGGGCTAATTTCCATTAACAACAACTCAGATCAACGAATCTCAATTCACACACCAAGTGGTCCTGTACGATCAAAAGCTTTTAACCGAATTGTCGTGTGATCAAAGTTTTTTTTATTTATACGATGTACTCTTGTCTTTACTCTTATAGCTTACCTATAGCTTAACTTGGAATCCGAGCTCCCACCGGGAATCAAACCCGGGTCTCCCAGGTCAAAGTCGCGTCCTACTGAAGTTTAATTTGAGCATAAATTCTAAGTGATAATTTTGTTGCATTAAGTCCTACTACTTCATTTTCAAAACAGCTACTGGTAACACTATTAAATTTTCACAAAAACATTTTTTGTCGTAGATCATTCCTCTGACGCCTCTTTTACATTACATGCAGTGCCGTAAACAGCGCCGCGCCGTCTGTACAAAAGTCGTGCCGTGATACATACGGCCAAACAGATTTGTCGTTTTTACGATACAGACTGTATGGTTAATCGAGATAGGTACTGGTTCTACTTAAAATCTAAAAGACGAAGGCGCATAGGAAGATTATGGCTTCATTTATTGAATATTCAAAGACCTGTAGTTGGTGCATTTGTGCGGTTATTTAGTGACTTAATAAGTGATGAAGCGAAATTTTTAATTTTTCTTTTCGTACGTCCATAGCAACCTTTGATGAGTTGTTAGAGAAAATAAAAGGACAATTTTTAAGGTAAAATATCCACTTAAGACATGCCATTTCGCAGACTGAAAGAGTTGCCATACCTCTGAGTATAGCTGGAAATTCTATTGTTCGAAAATGTTTGATGTTCATATTTACACATTTGTGTCGAATTATAACTTGGTTTTGAAAATATATATACCAAACAATACAATATCACATTTAATTAAAAAAAAGATCTAAATCACATTCTCCAAAGTATTGATAATACAAGATTAAACTATAGAATTTTGTCGGGCGCACACCGTCTAGTCTGCAGAGAACCATAAACGACAATAGTAATCAACGAATAGGCCCTATTTCCAAATTCCAGAAACTGTGGATGGTGGGTCTTATCAGTGTAAAGGAACCCACGTATACACAATCCAAAAGTGCATATTACGTCAATTTTTAATAAGTGTACAGGGTATTCCCTACAGGATGTAGTTTTCAGATATGCTCTCAATAGAATTTTCAGATATACCCTGATTTCAAGGAGAGTCTAAAGCAGGCACTAGGTAAGCTTTGACAACAAAGGACACCCAGTGCTTCGGAGGGGAGTTGGAAGTGTTAAGAACCGGCCGCTCCATGTTTTTTTTTTTTTTTGTGTGTGTGTGTGTGTGTGTTCTGGATAATGTGTGATACGATGTGTTTCCACATGGTATAATTCACGATTTCTTCACTTATAAGCGTGAAAGAAAACATCCCAGTATTCTTTTCCCAAGTACGAGAGACCGTGCTGCTGACGATTTTTAACACTTCCAACATTGCGCCAAATAATTTCGTGTTCACCGCTATCAAGGGTTATCATTTGCCTACAATGGGCCAATCATAATATCAGAGCATATCTCAAAATTCGGTTCATGGCATGTCTGAGAATTTCACCCTACAGGGAAAAGTTTGTACACTAATTGAACATTAATGAAATATGAATTTTTGGATTGTGTATGCGTAACTTCCTTTACGCCGATAAGCACCATCATCTACAGTCTGTCGAACTCGAAATAGGGCCTCTTGAAATTTACCTTTTTCGCGATTGTGGACAGCCCTAGATCTGAAACTATGCACTTTTCCCCACAGGTCCATATGGACTTTTTTCTCTTATTTTGATGTAAGGAATCACCTCTTACAGTTTGTCGGTTTGTTTATATATATATATATATATATATATATATATATATATATATATATATATATATATATATATATATATATATATATATATATATATATATATATATATATATATATATAAACTTGAAAGTGATGCAGTAGACCTACATCCCAAAAGAGGACATCTCCCCATATTTACCTAAAACCCACATTGGACCATTTTTAGTAAACCTAAACCAAGTAATCTTCAAAGAGGTTAAGGGAACACGAATGATCAGTCCTAGAGTACTCATCCCCAAAGATGAGAATCTCTGGCAGCATCTTGTTCGTGCCCCTCTTTCGATTTCGATAGCTGTTAGGGGTAGTTGGCTGAGATCTAAACATTCAACAGTGTTTCACAATCAGTGGTCATAAGCAAGTGATTTGAGGAAGCCTACTACATTCAATGTGCAATCCGCTGCAAATTCCAGTCTCACTTAGGAGGATATTTTAACTGTGATGAAATTATCTGAATTCGTTCTCGAGTTGACTTGATTTGTACAAAATAAAATACAGGATTATCATGAAAAATAAGGTATAAATAAACCACGTACCTGCGGTACACTCGGTAAGTGAGTTACTTCTTTTTATACATGCAACAGCGTCTCACGTACACAACTTGATGAAGTTTGGTTGGTATGGACGGATATTTTCCCATTTGATGTTGAAACCGGAAGTGGTATAATAGATTCCAACCACATCAGGTTTTAGTAGAGATTAGAGTTGATATAGAATGCACTCTTAGGACGTTTAATTGATTACATGAAGCACGTTTATACTTTATAGTGATTAACATTGAAACCGGAAGTGGTTGATTCTTGTCTATCCGATTGAATAGATGGTTAAGGGTGTAGATTGTACTTTCTTTTTTCTAAAAGAAAGCTAAAACTATTTTTTTTAAAATCTTTTCGCTATCTTTCCTCGTTTTTGCTCCATGTATACCAACGTTATAACAAAATACTTTGGATAGATTAATAATTACCTGTACCTTGAGCAGAAAGTGCTAATACATGTGCACTATACTTAATAGAATGTTAATTTGATAATAACAAAAGAAGAATGTTTTTGAGATATGTAAATGATTATTATGGGATAGTGGTTACTATGTAAAAAAATATATATATATTATTATGGATACCTAGTCAGCAAGTTTGTGTGCTTGACAGTTTGAAGGAAAATATATTATAAAGTATATCAGCTAATAAAGCATTTTAGCAACGTTCATCGACGTTATCATTTTAACAGAAAAGGTGAGAATAATGCTATATAATTATTAAAGATAATTTTTACATGCAGATTAATACTACCACTCAATATTTGTATATCTTACTTAGACGGACCAGGTTGACGACTACCCTTGGTGAGTCGTTGTAAAAATTTTGGTTTACCTCACCCGGGACTTTTCATAAATTCTATACCCCGAAGTAAAGTAAGGGTGAATTTACTTTTACAATTAATTTAATGAATACAAATTTGACCATATTGAGAAGTGGTAGAATAATCATAAGGAAAATGGACACTGAAATAATGGAGAATGAATCCACTAATAGTGACAACGGTGAACCTAGTGTAACATCAAGAATGACATCGGAAGACCGAATCTTGCTAGTTTTACAGCAGCAATTGAGTCAGATGTCTACCGAATTAAAGCAGACGATGAAGCATAACTCTGAAGAATTAAGTAGACGAATAGAACAGAAGTCTGATGAATCTAACAAGCAATACGAAGAATTAAGTAGACGAATAGAACAGAAGTCTGCTGAATCTAACAAGCAATACGAAGAATTAAAGCAGACGATAGAACAGAAGATGGAACAGAAGTCGGATGAAACGAAACAATTAATTATTCGGACGATGAGCGATATTACCTCGCAATTCGAGGAAAAGTTAAAAGGGATATCGGAGGAATGCCAAGGTAATCACAACCAACTGAGCCAAGAAATCAGTGATATAAAAAAGGATTTAGAAGTAACCGAATCTTCCGTTCAACAACAAAAGATCCAGGTCATCAATAATGCTAACAACATACGAGCAAATACGCAGTCGATAGCTACGTTACAGGAAGAAATTAGAATGCTACAGGTTAAGGACAACACATACCATAATAACATGTGTAGTGATCGCTTGGAGTTTCCCCACTCACCAGAGATGAACTCGCCTTCGCCGGTGTCTGATGATGATATTATATTGGAAGAAATACATCCAAAGAGTACAGATGGGCGAAACATAGATGGTGTAACGACACATCATGTTATGGATAAGAACTATCACCCAATAAGTACACGGAATGATAAAAGGAAGGTAAAATTAAGTGTTAAGATGAGTGAAATTCGAGCTATGAGCAAATTCAGTGGTAAGTGTAACGAGAATGCTACTTCTTTCTTAGAGAAATTCCAGGACGAATGCAATATTATGTGTATAGATAAATCACAATATATGAAATTAATTCCTCATGTACAGTGAAACCTGTGAACTTGGCCACCTCTCTAAGTTGGCCACCTGCTTATCTTGGCCTGGTTAGTCTTGTACCTGCATTTTCCCATAAGACATTCGTTACTTACTACTCTGTAAGTTGGCCACCTGTCTATCTTGGAAGTTGGCCACAGTGAAGCAGTGTTTACCCTATGATGATAATGGTAAATTTACCTGCGTATCTTGGCCACGAAAAATACAGTTTTGTTATTTTTCTTAACTCTTTCCAACAGGGATGCCACTTTTAGTGATTTCGTACTAGATTTAGTGATTTTACTGTTGAACTAGTGATCTAGTACGTACTTTGAGAAAATCTGCACATTCTAGTGATTTTTGGTATTTCATTTCTGATGCAGAGATACGACAAAGAAAGGGTTCTTCAAATAATAGGAAGAAGTATATTTCAGTTCGAATCAAATACAAAAACTTTCAGTCCTTTATTCCCCTTTGACTAAATGAAACTCCTATTGTAAATGACCGTAGGAAAATAGACACTATCTTTGACCCGCTGTCTCTTTTGTTAACCGAAAAGGGATGGGGTGTGATTGGGAGTTGCTAGAGTGAGTAAGCAGTTTCCTGAAGCAAATGGAGTAATAATTATCCGGTACACTTACGTTTTGTCACGCACACATTCACAGTCTTTACTTGTTTCCCAATAAATTTTAACAATATAAGTAGTATGAATATAACGTATACACCAGAAAATAAATAGCAGCAGACAGACAATTTCACCTGTGACACACTTGTTAAGGTGACCACAGTTACATGACACATTCAATCACACTAAACTTGTCCCCCCATTTCGTTTTATATGTGTAATCAGTGGCGCAGTGGCGTAAGCAAAGGGGTTCGAGGATTGAACTCCACTGTCCAAGGTATTATACAGAAATAAACAGGAGATAATTTCCATAAACTGTTATATGATTTTGCATATTTATACTTTGTTTCTGTATTATTAACCTAACTATTAGGTTCCTAGCTGAGAGACCAAGACAATACGAACAATACTAACAAGGGTTCCTCCAGAAAATTTTGTCCGGAGGCAAAAGCAAATGAGAGTGGGCTCCATTGGGATTCTATTTGCCTTCTTTGTACAAGAGCAGTAGAGCAAATTTGTCTTCAACATTGGGGAGGGGGGCAGGTAAGACCGTTCCCATTTTTTTAAAGAGATGTTCAAAATATTTATGAAGTTGGAAAACAATGCTGTAGACGATCAGGAGGGCAGAGTTGTCTTCAACATTGGGAGGCGGGCAGATTTCAGGTTTATTCTGGGGGGCATCAATTTCATCTCACTTTCCTTTGTGGCAATCGGACACAATCACATTTCTCCCCAAAAACGCATTTCAAATCGGATTATTGGGGAAAGAGTCCCCTCAGTTCCAAGATTGGAAGGATATGTCCCCCTCATCCCCCCGTGATTTGCTTTAGTATACAAGAATAACATGTAATTCCAGTTTTTATTTATCTTAGCTCGGGTGGGGGACAATACATTCAAAGGGTATATAGAAGAAAACAATGAGTACTAATTGCAGTTGTAGTTATCGTTTATCGTTTAGTGATTTTTAGTGATTTTCAAACCTTCGATCTAGTACTAAACGGTGACTGCCTGTTGGCAACCCTGCTTTCCAATTCCCATATGAGAGGCAAATGTTCTGTATTTGTGACTGGACATAAAGAAGCATAGATTCGCACGATTTGTTCTTGTACGTCAATGGCCAGAACACTACCCTCATAAAAGGGTGGTGAAGGAAGGTGTGAATAAGAAAAAGCACGTACAGGAATTCAGGAAATGGATGTACGTATTTGTTTATCCTGTCTGTTTTGGTAAAAACATTAGCTATATCGGCTCCTTTAATCAGTGGGAAGCTATAGTAATTCCGGAAAATTCTCAAGGTTAAATCTCAATTGTCATTTATTGGCACCTGACTGCATGTCAAAAGGTAGCGGAGGTTTTGAGATATGAATTCCCTCAAGATTTTCTCAAAACATCTGCTCCGAGGGAAACACTTCTAGCTCATTAACAAGAGGTAGTTAACTACAATATTAGAATGTGCATGACTGCCAAAGGGAATAAAGCAAATATGTCTAGAATGAACCACCATTCACTAACAACTGAAAAGAAGTCATATAAATTGGATATGAATTTCTCAATTTATAACTTAGCTTTTCTTGTTTTCAATCTGAATAACTCAGTGTGCTATAATATCAATTTCAATAAACTGCGTACATACGCTTCTATTTCATGGTTGTTTGTGTTATTGTGTTTTCAATCCGAATAATCCAATGTACCAGACTAGTTTTCAGGAAGAGAAAGGTATGCATATGTATTAAACATACTATCAAGAGCGCCGATCCTGGGAGGACCGAGGGGCCCGGGCCCCCAAAGCTAATGTGGCCCCTATTTTATTTATGAGTATACAATTTTTGGTATAATTTGAGTGCAATTCGTCTTAAAATCTTCAATATATATACCTTTTGCGTCTGAATGCCCCCCCCCCAAATTTACAGAGAAATTGCGCTCTGCATACTGTAGTAATATTTTCTAGTACTGTATATTTTTATGATTATTCTATATACATTATTTATAAGTAGCTATCGTGCCACTGCTTATTAAAATTTTACAATCGAGTAATACTAGAAATCCTATTCTAAAAATACACAAATCACACTTATTTTCTGTAAGTTGGCCACCTGTCTAAGTTGGCCACTTTTCGATGGAACCGATGGTGGCCAACATAGACAGGTTTCACTGTATTACTCCCACCTTGTTCATTATGGTTTAAAGCTGTACGTGATCACATCAATACATATGATGAATTCAAAGCGGCACTAATCGCAAATTATGAAAATGACTTTTTGCTTGCGAATAGAGATGCCACCATTAGAAATCAACACTTCAATCCTCGAGTGCATAAATCTATCGTAGAATTTGTTGTAAATACATACAACGAATTAAAGGTCGTTAATCCATTGCAATCGGAATCGAGAATAATCGCATCGATTCGAAATTTGCTTCCATTTAAATTGCAACAGATCTTATTTTCCACACAGTGTATGAGTTTCAACCATTTGTTAATGCTTGTCCAATGCTATGAAACGCAATACCATGCCATGAATCAACAAGCAGGAATGGGTAAAAATAGGAATAATTCAGATCATTTGGTGCCTGTTCGGAATTTAAATATCCGAAGTGTGAATAATACGGAACATAACCTAAGCCGAGTACACTCTAGCAACCAAAATGAGCAAAATAGACAAAGTTATGTAGGGAATCCGCCTAACCCAATTAATCGTAGTAATCCATATCTTAGACCCTATAATCAAAATAGGTTTAACAGTAGACGAAATGTATGGCGAAATTCTAGGAATTCAGCGAACTACGTGGATAGACGTAACGGTAGGACAAGAGATGGCACTTCGCATCCGGATCCAGGTATCACAGTACTTCCTGTACCGAATAATAATACGGGACATAATAATGATTGTGCAGTACAATGTACTTTATTAAATTCATATGCAAGTACGAACGTAACCTGATTACTGTTAATGAAATTAGGTTAAACATATATCAGTTATAGACTCTTGTGAACTTTTATTTTCAATCTTATGAGTTAATGTTGATAATGAAAACGACTCTTATGAATACTTGAAGTGCTTAGATATAGTTTTAGATAGACTTGAAAGTTAATTTTCCAATGATTTTAATTCTCTCTTGTTAATGTAAAGAATTATAATTCGATTCATAAATGATTAAAAGCGAAGGTTATTTATATTAGATTGAGTTTGTGTTGAAAATTTAACTGTCAAAGATTATGTTAAGAAGAAGATCTATTCTATAAAATTAATTATTCGACGACTGTTTTTATGAGCTATCCTATATATTATCCAAACAAGATTCTTCTTTATTATGACCTTTTAGTATCACGATGTATACATTAGAATGCAACATCTAACTTATTTGTTATTTAATGTGCCCTGAAAGATTAAACATTTATTTATAACTTCACTGTTTTAATAATAATCAAAACTATTAATCATAGTAATTTGTGTTTCACCCTCGTTAATTATATTATTAGGGGACGATGTTTTTGATAATAATAATATAATGAATGTAATTAAAAGATAAGTATTATTGAAGTGTACGATTTGTTATAAATATATCTATATATATATGAAATGTAATAAAGATATATACGAGGTGTGATCAAAATATGAAGAACATATATAAAGTAAGAGCACTATTGTAAACGGACCAGTGGTTCTTGAAGATAAAAGCCAAGCTCACTCATGACTTTTATATTCAGTCCAATTGTCGGGCGACATTTTATATAACAAAATACTTTGGATAGATTAATAATTACCTGTACCTTGAGCAGAAAGTGCTAATACATGTGCACTATACTTAATAGAATGTTAATTTGATAATAACAAAAGAAGAATGTTTTTGAGATATGTAAATGATTATTATGGGATAGTGGTTACTATGTAAAAAAATATATATATATATTATTATGGATACCTAGTCAGCAAGTTTGTGTGCTTGACAGTTTGAAGGAAAATATATTATAAAGTATATCAGCTAATAAAGCATTTTAGCAACGTTCATCGACGTTATCATTTTAACAGAAAAGGTGAGAATAATGCTATATAATTATTAAAGATAATTTTTACATGCAGATTAATACTACCACTCAATATTTGTATATCTTACTTAGACGGACCAGGTTGACGACTACCCTTGGTGAGTCGTTGTAACGTCGAAACTGGAAGTTGTAGTCTATCATTTCGGGTTTCAGTAGAAGGTTCGGGATGGAGATGAAATGTATTCTTACATGCTTAATCGGTTGCAGGAAACCACGTATTGCTATCCGTTACCGTTTTTGCTTTATAGTGATCAAATTTTAAACCGGAAAACGTCCATTTCTACCCTTTCGGTGGATGGACCAACCTCATCCATTAACTCAATTTTGAACATTCGAACCTTCTCATCGTGTCCAAAATTCATGTTCAACCACTGAGTATTTCTTGAGTGCTTTTGACTTTGACGAATGAGAGGACAGGCGTGGTAAATAATTGGATATAAGGAAATTTTGGAAAACCTAACTCCTTAAAAAAAAGTAGATGATTGGATCAGGCTTTATAGTCCCTTTGAGCACCAAGGCTATATGAGACGTGGAACTACAGCTTACCGTTGGATCCGAACCACATGATCTCCCGTCGGGAATCGAAGCCGAATATACCCTGTCCAGGAAGCATACTCTAACCACATAGAATGTGAAACCTCCTTTTAAAAAGCTGTTGTGTGGATACTTGCTTCGATCCCGGATCTTGTGATTTTATGGTGGATAATACTGCGTTCGTGGGGTCATTTCAGGTTCTTCGGCTTCTTCTCCTTCTATTTTTTCCCCTATCATTCCACCAATTCTTCCATAGTCACTTATATTTCTTAATCATTTCTTGTTTAACATACAGAGCTAGTCGTAGACTAAATATTTAATATTTCATTTCTTCTTCACAGATTTCGTTAATCATTTAGCATATCATATTCGATGAAAATAAAACAATACTAAAACTTTCCCTCTACTTTCACTTTCATTCATTCTGCTAACTTACTTTGGGTTATGTGTAAGGAAAGAGCATATAACAGAGAGATTCTTTGTATACTTAATACCCGTGCGAAAGTAGTGCGTTTAAAAATTCCCATCCCTCTCCTTACTCATAATGTTGTCCTTTATGAAATATTTTAACGGGAACACATAAGAAAATGTGTATGTAAGGCAAATGTCTCAATATCAAATGCAGTGAATATGTGTGGTACTCATAGCTGGAAGAAATTTCCACAATACAAACACTTTTGTTTGGTTCTTGTTTAGTAAGCAAACTGGAGTATCTAAGAAATGTTGGTGGCACGTGTTGGCAATTAAGTAAACTTTCAATGTCAGATATATATAGCTCTCTTATCCTAAGTTTACCATAACTTGTTATTTACATCACCTTGACCATGTTTGCACTGCTTTTATGCGTAAAATGCTACAGTACCAATTAAGAGCGACCGAGCTCTAACCTACAACTTTAGCTTTCAAACCTTTGATTTACAGTTATTTGTGATTTCACGTTTATAACAAAGACAAATATTTTTCAAAGAGTGTACTTTAAATAAATTACTTAAATATTTTCACAAAGTTTATCCTTTTAAATTATTGTTCAAAGGCCTTTGCCTTTAAAAAGCCTTCTCCGAAATAAATGCAAATGAATTGTACTGCCATCTTTGGAGCTCTTTTAAACTATGTTTATATGTTTGTGTCCAATCCTTTTGACAATGAGATCTCGGAAACAACAGGCTCCAGAAAGATGACGTTTTCACTGATCGATTGCAAATTTCACGTAGATTGTCCAGTTCTAATTGAATATTTAAAAACATGGGCACTATTTCTTTATTACATTTTTACGGGTACATTGGAAATGTTGAAATTAAAAAAAAAAAAAACTAAAGCATCACATCCTAAGCATTATACATTCCAACACCTTACTGTTGTATATAGGGGTTGTATATGTCTCAGGCGTTTGTTTCATGGCCAAATAATAATGGAAAAGGAAGGATACCATTTCTCCAGTCTAAGATGAATCTTTTTTGTTAGTGAACACCATGCATAACTGACATTATAATTAATTGTGTATGTAATGCATTTGCTTATTACATACTGCATGGAAGAAGAAAGAAAACACTGGTCATACATGAATTAGAAACTCCAACCGGAACTAGGCTCAAATCTTGCAAACGGTGCGAGATATTGAGAAAAAAATAATCGATAAAATCTCCCCTTTATGATACGCCTTGGCAATTTTTTTCAAGACATCTTTCACTTGTGTCTGTAAAGGGACATGTACACATGTTGTGAGGAATGAGAAGGATATTTTTGCTCATATGCGAATGATGCGCTGTGTAGAGAGGGCAGGTTCAGCTAGTATATATATATATAATAAGAGAACTAGCCTTTGTTTTTATTCTACGCTGAATGTTTATGTAGCTACTTGGACAGATCATTGCAACAGCCGAAAGCGATCCTTTTTGAACAAATAAAAGCTGTTTTCAAGAGGCTTATTTTGGACTTTTTGTTGAATTTGAAAAAAGCTACCTTTGGTTGGTATACAGGTCCACTTGGAGAACAGACAGTACAGCAATTTACAGTATTTCATACTATCGATATCAAATGAAATTTTAATACAGTAGAATTATGTCCCTTAAAATATTCAAGCTGAATGACAGTATTAATTTCCAGTAATAATTGTACACTTTAGAAATTATATTTTGTATGTGACCACACAAGAAACATTTTAATTTCGATTGTTTTTACGGTAAAAATATTTTGCGAAATGTAACAAAAATTCAAAAAGAGCCTCCTTTGCAAATTTCTCAAAGACTCCATTCTCACCATCAAAAGTAATTCGATTGGGTAGAAGAGCGTGATTATTTAAGCAAACTCATCAGCATCAAAACGCCGACTTTGATTTTGAAAACGCTCATGCGTAGTCTATAAGACATTACTCAGCACATTGTATATCACATCATCATTAAGATGTGCTTGGGGTCCAGGGTTCGATCCCAGCCCCCGCCAATGGTTTCCTCGGGGTTCTCCCGTTTCCTCCCACTTTCTTCATTCCACCATTTCATTCATTACTCATAATCACCGTCTCCTTTAGCCTAACCGGCATAACCGTGGAACGGATTTCATTTCATTTCATCATCATTAAGAAATAATGTACAATACCTTTCTAAAGTAATAAGTAAAAACTTGTTGTGACTGTTATTGGAACACTCGGGTTGCGAATGGAGTGAGCAAGAAAAATCTTAACAAATCTATTTCTTTACAAACCGTCAATTAATTTAATATTGATTTAATTCATATTGATATTGATTTAATATCACGGCAATACGATTTCGTGGCGACGCGTCGTTTACTTATTTACAACACGTTTTCGTTTTTCTTGCTCGTTCGGCGCCCTTTTGCTATTAGCGCCTGGGGTGACCGCCCCGCTCTCTTCCCTAACTACGGCTCTGGCCACAATCAAGAGTAAAGAAAAAGAAGTCATAAAACGTCTCGTATGGAGTACTGTAGTCTATGACACAGAAACATAGCCATTACGTAAATGTGATTTACAAGGACTGGGGGCGTTCGAAATGTGTAGTTGCTTGGCTGAACGGCAAACGAATGAAGACATGTTCGGAATAGTAGGGAAGAAAAGAAAAATTTTGGATTCACTTAAAAAGTGGAAGAGAAACTGGTTAGGACAATGGCTAAGAGAAACGTGATTAACAGGTATGGTGACAGGTAAAAGAGGAAGCGATGAAGGAAGCTAGAATTGGCGAGTGACATTACGACAAAAAAAAAAAAAAAAAAAAAAAAAAAACTAATTGCTGACAAAAAGGTTAGCTGACGACGTTGCTGCAGGGAAGCTTCTGACAAGGAACAGGCATGAACGTGCCATCCGGACATCCGGATCAAACCTAGTCCATTCGTTAAACATAACAAAGATATGCACAAAAAATTAGGTGCCATGGACAATGAAGTGAGTCCCTGGGGCCCATTAACCCTGTCAGTATAAAGAAAATCGTAGACTCGCAGTGAAATAGCTATTTCATCAACATTGTTCATTGGAAAGTCATGGTTTATAGTTCATTCTCTTCAGCATGAAACAAGATTTTCAGAGGTGTCCATAAGGTACTTGAACAGGGAAAGTTAGGAGAATATCGGGAAAATTCCTTCAAGGAATCCCTCCCATCAACTTTGGCCCTTCTGGAGTGGTCCCGGGTAAAAGCACACAATCTAAATGTGTCTCTAATAATACTATAGGGATAAGGAATGTGTGTACCAAGTTTTGTATCGATAGACGGAATAGATATGAGGGAAAAGTTTGTATACCTATATACGCTTTCCCCTCATACCTATTCTGTCTCTTTATCCCCTATAGTATTATTACGTATTTCTTATCCCCTATAGTATTTGTATTAAAATGCCAAAATGAATGCATAACACTGTCTTTTGCAGTATTTGAAGTAAACTTAATAATATTTTAAAGAATTTTCGGCGCAATATTTTTTAAAGTATTGTTTCAATAGCTTTCGTTTCCCTCTTACGATGCTGCGATGTTTGTCGCTTACACAAGAACAAAGAAAGATTAAAATTGTTATTTATTGTGTTATTTATTATTTATTGTTTATTATTATTATACTGTATTTAATATTATTTATTCTTTCTTATAAACTATCAACTTCGGGAAAGTCATAAAGGTCACATGAGTTACCAACAACAAAGAGAGAAACGACATGAATGGTTACTAGTTGTTGCTTATTCATTTTGAAGACCATACCAGATCAAACAGTGTTATTCTGGATACGAAAAAGATGGAAACAAAAACATCAAATATATGTCAGTTGAAATCCCTTATTAAGACAATTCCGTTTACCGCTAGGAATAACTTATCATTACGATCACAAAGATAATAGGCATATCTATCTATCTATCTATCTCTCTCTCTCTCTATCTATCTATCTATCTATCTATCTATCTATCTATCTATCTATCTATCTATCTATCTATCTATCTATCTATCTATCAATCAATATATATATAGATAGATAGATATAGATAGATAGATAGATAGATATAGACTGTTCCATAATTCGTGTAATTTTCTACAGCACTGGAAGAAGATGAAGTTTCCACACTATTAATGTGAAAATTTGGCACTCTTATTGAGAAATATATGAATTTTTCGAATTTCTAAAGGAAATAAGAGAAAATTGCTGTTTAGCCCCCCTTTTGGGGGTGTAAGCACAAAAGTTCATTTTCCTTATGGGAGATGCAATGTTAAATTTTAGAAGCAGTTTTCTGCAATAATTATTCGTAAAGATTTTGGGATAAGTGAGTTGCGCTTGTTACAAAATGCTAAAACACTCATTCACAAAGCTAGTAAAGCCGTCTCAAACATTATTAACGCCCCCCTTTTGGGGGGAGAGGGCAAAGGGCGTTAAAACGTTGTGGGTGATGTGGTACCAAAATCCCAAAATTTATTTTCGGAATTCCAGTAAACGCCAGATTATTCACGAATGTCACAGAATTAATGCTACAATGTTTCTTACATATAAGAGTGACTGATAATGGGGCTACATCCCCCTTTTAAAAATAAAAAAAATCACCATAAATATCATTGGTAGAGACATAGGAGAAGAAAGTATTTTTTGCTAATTAATGTGAAATTTGGCGTCATTGTAGCAAAATAATATGCGTTTCTCAAGTTTGGAATGTTATTTTGGTAACGCACGGACTTTGGGGGGCACAGAGAGTGAAGTATTAGATGATGGATCTTTATAAAAATTCAAAATTTTGTTCCGGAAATGTCAGTGAGCGTCAGATTTTTCACAAATGTCAAGAATTAATATTCTAATGATCTTTGCATGTGCCAGTGACTTGTATGGGGCTATAGCCTCCTTTTAAAAGTAAAAAATCACCATAAATATCCTTAGTATTGACATACAAGAAGAATGAATTTTTTCTCAATTAATGTGAATCTTGGCGTCGGGTTAGCAGAAAGTTATGCGTTTATCAAATCTGAAATATTACTTTAGGAATGTACCGCCTTAACGGGGCACAAGGGTGAAGCATAAGTTGGTAGATGTTTATAAAAAAATCAAATTATATTTTGGAAAATTCAGTGTGTGTCAGATCGATCACAAATAATACAAAATTAATATTCCGATGCTCCTTGCGTGTGCCAATGACTGGTATTGACTTATCACATATTACACTGGTATTGACTTATTCCTTCCGGAAATCATATTAAAAATTCACGATAAATATCGTTAGCAGGACATACGGAAGAAGCTATATTGTATCAATTAATGTGAAATTTCGCGTATGATAGTAAAAATCTGGAATATTATTTTGGTAACAGGAGGCACAGGCCACGGAGAGTAATTTGGTACCTTTGGGGGTCATAGGGGGAGGACTGATAGAAATTCCAAATTTTAGTTTGGGAGTGCTCATGAGTGTCAAATTATTTGCAAGATGCACAGAATTAACGGTCCATACTACTTTTATGTATCAGTGACTAATATAGGACTACAGCTCTATGAAAAGTATTATAAATTCAATATGATTGTTCTTACGCAAAAATCTACTGGCCGAAGCAATTTTTTTAATAATTAATGTGAAATTTGGCATTATTTTAGGAGAAAAATGTTTGTTTAGAAAACATTCTGGTGGCAATAAGATAATACCCATGTATGGATTTCTTTTAGGGGCGTGGACTCAGAATTTCTTTTGCCTAATGGGAGTGTCAATGTGAAATGTTGAAAGCAGTTTTCTCTAATTATTTGTAAGAATTTCGCGGTAAAGTGTCTTTCCTAATAAGATAGTGAAATCGGCCCTTGATCCAAATTGGTTCGCTATTGACCCAAAAGGTTACCCTTGATCTAAAACTACCTCAAATAAATTTTGACCACCCACCCCCTCCCCTTACCGAATTATCGTATCATATATGCTCAAAATTGAATATATTTTAAAATTTTGGTGGGGGTGATCGAAAAATTTTGAAAGTTTCACAGATTGTAGATATTATTTAGATGTAAATATGTATTTTTTTCAAAATTATCGAAATTTTCTTTATTTTTTTGCGTGCTGAAAATTTCAAAAAATTGTAGGAAAAATGGGGGGGGGACACGTCGCTGATTGTTTGGTTAAAAATTTGTTATACCCTTAGGTACAACATATATTTTTTTCGGGGCCTGAAAGTGATGACAACATTGTCAAAAATAAATAAAACTGAAAACAAACGTGTTTTTTGCACATTTTCCCACCATTTTATTCCCTGAAGGTGAGGGCCCCTTCAAACAATCCTTTGACAAAGTTGACAATTTTCCTTTCTTTTGCGTCCCTTCCGCTTCTGTTGTTCTTCGGCTGCTTCGATTGGGTCCATTTCGGAATAGAAACACCAAATATATCTCCGTAACAGTGCTTCCACTTCAACGACTCTTGCACAACCAAGTTACACTCAGCTCGAGGTAGAGAGCGCTACCGGTAGAGAGCGCCACTGTGTGCGGCCAGCGAAGCAAGCACTGATAGATACGTTCAGCCGACGCGAGGTTTTTTGAGCCCGTAAAAACACTTTTGTTTTCAGTTTTATTGATTTTTGACAATGTTGCCTTCACTTTCAGGCCCCGAAAAAATATATATGTTGTACCTAAGGGCATAACACATTTTTAACCAACAAATCAGCGACGTGTCCCCTCCAAAAATTTTTTCCTACAATTTTTTGAAATTTTCAGCACGCAAAAAAAAAAAAAAAAAAAAAAAAAAAAAAAAAAAAAAAAAAAAAAACGCATAGATGATTTTGAAAAAAATCCACATTTACATCTAAATAGTATCTACAATCTGTGAAACTTTCACAATTTTTCGATCACCCCCACCAAAATTAAAAAAAAAAATCAATTTTGAGCATTTATGATACGATAATTCGGTAAGGGGAGGGGGTGGGGGGTCAAAATTTATTTGAGGTAGTTTTAGGTCAAGGGTAACCTTTTGGGTCAATAGCGACCCAATTTGGTTCAAGGGCCGGAAATACAATAACACTCTTTCGCTTGTACCTATGATGGTGCATGCATCTGGAATTTTATTACGGTACGCCATTCATCTTTATTGGGCAACAATAGCGTCCAGAAAAGATCAAACTTTTCGTTATTTGTGTTATTGGCGTGAGCGTAAAAATAATCACTATTATCACAGAACGAACGCTCAGAAGCTACTTCCATGTGCCAGTGGTCATTGTGGGGCTACAACTTCCCCTTCCCGGTCCGATCTCAAAATCAGTTTGAAAATCACAATAAATATCCACACCACCTTCTTATATTTTCTTTCATGCTCCTTTTGGCCCATTCGGAATGCAGGCTAAGAGACGTGTTTTTAAGGAGGATTGGAACACTTAACTTTATTGTCCGAACCATACGTTGGCGCTCCAGTGTAAATTGATTTCAAGCAATGTCAACAATCCTTTGTTTCGTAAACCACCTTATAATTGTTGACTCAACTTCTTGTCTATCTGCACTGACAACTGTTTCAGACTTTTTCTTATCGCAATACACCAATGATGTACGACCTACGATGACAGTTCAATAGGTGTTTGTGTCTGTACTCAACACTGTAACGTTCCTATTTAGATAGGAGGTCGTTACTCGGTACGGGCCTCCCACCTGTGAAAACCCGCCACATTTGAGAAACAATATATATATTTTCAAATTAAGAATAGTTGCCAGAAATCCTAAGGACCATCATTTGTTCAGCTTAAATATAAATACCATATAAAATTCCTAAAACTTAGGTCAATCGCAAAAACATAAATAGGTCAAGGATTTTAATATTTGTTTCGTTAAGTAAGAAGTCAATGATTTAGGAAGCTCTTCTTTATAACAAAATCAATCGACATTACAAATTTCCTTACAAGTCATTAAACTCGCTACTACTAATTGGACACATTAAATCAAATGCAAGTGAAATTAATATTAGTCCCAATAAATCTCAACTATCGTGTTCCACGACAACCTAAAATGATTTGGATAATTGTACCGAATTTTCAAATATATATACATATATCGAATATAGGAAGTTATAAGTATGGTTAACACAAACTGTCTATATCCCATTTAATCAAATAGTTAAGTCTCCATTAGAACATATAGGAATTCGATTTAAATTTAAGATTATTAAACAACTCACCAGAATATTAAGTAAATAACAGTCCACACTTTAGAATGTCAAATTGAATTCTCTTGTAATATACACACAACTCTAATAGAATAATTTACCAATTTTCGACAAATAGAGCTTACTATTACAAGGTTTGACCGAGTACATTTCCAGCAAACATCTGATGAGAATAACTCAAGTGCTGGGTGAAGTAACAACAATCGCCACTAGAGGCGCTATATTCAAAATTTGACAAACGAAACTAGTTTATCGAAGACTCGAAATAGAATGAATTTATATAATATCTTACAACCTTTTGTTTTGGTAACTAACAGAGTGACATGTTACAACACGCGATCGACTTCTTCGGAAATGCACATTACAAGCACGTGAATCTGGTCAGTAAACTGGCTTAATCGTTTGTGGAACGCTTGTCGTTTCTTAGAGTACGTTCATACTGTAGTGTTCTTTGATCACGCAGTCTTTAACTGGGGATCAGCGTGCTAATATTATTAGCATTAAATTTTACCAGAAGAATCAGCAAAAGTTACAAGATCTCGTATAGTGTAAGAACTTGGACTAATAGTGCGCGATGTGCAAATTCACCGTTTGTACAAATAGTTTCGCGTAATTGTTTTCACAGTGTCTATCTTGCATCTACAAAAAGGGCAGAAAGATCCCCAAGCGTATTTACAGAGGAAACAAAAAGATAGGTGTAGTAATCTGTTACAAGTTCACCGTGGAAATCCTTTGTTCGTCGAAGTTTAGGCTTAAATATTTAGACACTACGCTACAAAGAACTTTAAGAAACTTGAAGATAAAAAACATAGAAAGACCGAATGGTTCCTGAGTTCTGCGTAAGTGATTATGGTAACCTAGTTTATTTCTGTAACTAGTTCATCGGGAAATTAAATGAAAACCTTATGCTCTTGTTTTAAGTGATGTTTTCTGACGAAGCCAAATTCTTTTTAAATGCTTCAGTAACCTCATCACATGCAAGATATTAGTCACCAGTGATGTCAGAAATGTCAATGCACAAACGAGGAATCATTCTTTGGTGTGGCATAACTGCTACTGAGGTGATAGGACTTTCTTATTTCATGACAATGTAACAAAGACATACCAAAAACTACTTATGGAGAAGATATTTGTCGAGCAAGATCGCTTAAATTTAAGTCAAAATGAAGAATTATGGTTCATACAAGAGGGAGCACCACTACATTGCTCAAATACGACTATAAATCTTTTAAAAGAGAATTTTGGGGAATGACTTATTTCTATGGGATGAAGTGCCGAATGGCCTCCAAGTAGTCCAGAACTTCTTCATGCGTCTTTTTTCTGGTTTTGTTCGCCATGATCACTCCAGATATGTTGGAGAAGATGTTCACAGTTGGGCTTTAGTAAATCGCATAAATTCAAGTCTTGCTCGTTCACGAGGGCATGCTGAATAAAAGTAAGTTCATTTTTTCTGTCCTATACTTAGATTAATGAAACCTTTAAATAATTTAGTTAATGACAACTGAGAAAAAAAGTGTTGTTTTTAAAAAGCAATAACATGTTTCCTTGGATTTATGGTATAGTTTTACTAAGCCTGATCCTTATTCCTCGCGAGACATTTGTTTTTACTACAACCATGTGTCCATAATATACGATTTCCTGACGTGCTTACATGTGCAGTATACGAGTAAGCTACTGCGTGGAAGGTGGTATCATACAGTTATTGTGTAAGAAGTAGGGAAAAGATACGCCTTTTTATGAATAAAGAAAACAATATTGACACTTAAAGGTCACCTATTAGACTTTTAATTTTTAAAATATTACTTTTAATTGAGAGTTTTTCGTTCGTGGTACCTGGGGCATTTTACATTATCATTTTGTGCTCTATTTCGAGCTGGTTTGCTTAAGTGTGCAGAAAATATGCTGGTGACTTGTATGTGTGATTTTATGTTATAAGAAGAGTCCAATTTGGTTTTTAAAAAGCAAAATTCTTTGCTTATATTCCAGTGATGCCAAAACAACGAAGCTATATCCTCAATCTGGTACACTGACAGACGATATTCACTCACACCAAATTCGAGATTTTAAAAAATCAAAACATTCTTCTACAATAATGACAAATTACAAATTAATTGTAAAGCATGTTTACCTTCTTCCCGCACGTCCCTGGTAAGGATATTTATCGTAAATTATGTGATTTTCGAGGGGAGGCTGTAGCCCAATATAAGTCACTGGCACATGCAAAGATCTAGTCCAGTCCCTGTCCATAAGACCCGTAGGAATTTTGAGGTGGACTAAGTTTCTCTTCAGATCCAAGTAAGACACGTCTCAGTGATGGAAAAAAATCTTGGGTGATCATCTGGCAACCCGGGCATAAGTTGGCAAATTGGAAATTCAATATGGCGGCCATGCGAAAATGCCATATTTACATAAAACACGGATATCTCATCATTAAATGAAGGTAGAAACTTCATTCTTGTACCGAATTCAAGATAATAAACACTGTAATCAAGAAACATTCGTAACGTCGAAACATAGTGCCGCCATTTTTAAATATGGTGGCAGGTTTTTCGAAATTTCGATTTTTTGTACACTATTATCATTTATTCGAAGATAACTACGAAACTGTAAGAGATACCATAAACATACCTGAAATAAACGGGATAGAGCATAATGAGAGCTTTTCAACGGTATATTTTTTCTCTATCTTTAAATTTGACGGAGTTATTGAAATTTTAGTAGCACAAGAAGTTTGGCTTCAGATTAAGTTAAGAAAGGTTAAGCGCTAAAGCAAAACTATCCATGATTTTTCTGCACAAGTTTTAATGCTGTTAAATTACTCTAAGATCTTACAGTGAGATTTCTAGGTAAAAGTGCAAATGGTTAATAATAATAATAATAATAATAATAATAATAATAATAATAATAATAATAATAATAATAATAATAATAATAATAATAATAATAATAATAATAATCGTGGTTGCTAAAATAATAATTCAACAATTTCAGTAGAAAAAAACAATATAATTAAAAGTGATATAAAGTTAGTACACTAATATAAATAATAATAAAAGCACCATATTTATAATATAACAAAGCTTTATGAAATTATTTGGTTTTGGTTTTCTTACAATCCTGTGATGAAATATTTTGATCGGTCTTCTTGAGGGCAACTAATTAAATGTTATTAATAAGTTCGTTGCATATTTTGTCTAAATGGATTGAGTTACAGTTCGTAACGTTACCGATTATTACAAATCATTGTGCACTTTCAGAAGGTCGTACAACTAACAAATTTTAAGGCATTTGCATCGTCTTGTAGAACAGCTCTTGCAAGTACATGTTCGAATAACATCTTCTGGTAGCTCATTAATGCTAGTATCCGGTGTGAGCGATGAATCGTCTGCATTGTATGTCCATCCAAAATCCGTTGGATCTAATGGTTCTTCTGCGCCTAACACCGTAGAATAAGAATATAGCATGTAAAAGGATCTTTTCAGGTGACTCTGTAATGACGAACTGGTGCAAAGTTATTCCTGTAAGCTATGAAGACTACTTTGATTCATAATTTCAAATTGGAGAGTGTCAAATGTCTTAGATCTTGAGCCTGATTTTACAACCCTGACCAAATATTTTTCAGCAAGTTCCAAGCACTCAGCACTTGAAGGAAGACTTCGTCCAAATTTGCACAGATACTTTTCCGGTTCTGCCTTAAGAGCGGATATTTTGTTACCTATCTAACTGGTAACATCAGAACCTGTAAGAAATTGTGCTGCAAGAAGGGCATCTGTTGCTGCACCTATTTCGTTGACAAGTGTGTGAATTGGTATAATATCGGATCTCGATTTTCGCATCCATAATTCTGAAAGTCCATTTTCATGTAGGATCTTGTAAAAATGAATCAGTAAAACAAATACATCTGTGTCATTTGAGAGCACTACAACGCGTTGCACCCATGCTTAACCGCATGGAAAACGTGAGGGATAATGCGTAGGTCAGCCTCCTCAACAGCTACTTTGAGAGTTCCTGATATTTCCGTGAATCTCTTATCTTTGATTGATACAGCTGGAGTAAGACCACCGTCCAGCAAGACGGCACTGAAAATAGTTTCCCAATCTCGATGTATTGTAACTGTCTTCAAAAATTCAGCCAGAGCAGCCTGAATCAAAACTTTGTTCTCAGATGATGCCCAAAATCTGTCCATCTGTACAGGAAGTGTTGTGGTAGTGCTTATTGATGTCAATGGTAGTGGCTGTATAGAAGATCTTTCCCTCTCAGCACTTTTGATTGATGTTGGAAGATAGCTATCAAACACATAGTCGACACGGCTGAATTTGCAGGCATTATTTACAATGGTGTCAAGTGATGTGAACAAGTCTTTAAATGTGACATTTCCTTTTCTTTCAGTCTTCGAAACTGGTTCATTACATCAACTACAACACAGGTTTCGAGAGGATCATTTTTCTGGAAATTTATAGCCGTGGTATCTAATCTTTTTATCAAAATATTCATAAGCTGAGACTTTGAGGGTTTCGTAGTGGCGCCGTTCTCATCTAGTAAGGGGGAAGGTGAAATATCATAACTAGGAATTTCTGCCATCGACAATCCTCTCTCCTTGGCAATTTCTACTTTTCTTTGAACCAGTAATTGATCCTTAATAACGATTCTCACAGTTTTTTTTTCATCTGCATGCTAGTTGTGTTATACTTCGAAATGTGGGAAGATTTTGTCTGTGAATGGGTGCCATCAGTGATTTCGAGCGAGATATAAACCTTTCCTGTCGGAATGTGGCAAAAGCTTCTTCGGCAGTCATCAAAAATTGTAAAAGTTTCTTAGCACTCGATTCCGGGACACACTCATTGGTTAGAAGGTTGTGAAGCTTCACTTCGCCATTCACAATATATGGATTTTTTCTGCTCTCAGTGTACTGGAACGTGTTTTGGATGCTTTCTTCCATTTTATTTCTGAGCCTTCCCGTTAATTCATGATGCATTTTTAACTCTTAATCACACGGTATAACATTAAAAACAGACTGAAATGTTTTTCGTATGAGCAGTACTTCATGGTAAGCAAGCTCCCATTCTGCAATATATTCCTTCCTTTTTGTTTGGCCAATAATCCCTCCAGATGATTTTTGAGAACGATTTATTGTCTGTTCGAGAGCCATGTCAATACCCACAGCGTTAAATTTTCCACTTGTCCTTCGTACAACAAAATGTCCTTGTTTGAACTTGTTATATATTTCAGGATAGCGTGTTTCAAGATTCAGCATTTGCTCAAAGAATAGTGAACCCCATCTCAAATAGTTTATTCTGTCAAATACCTGAAAAACTGGAAGGATATCTTTTAGTGTTTGAAGATAGAGACTCCAATTACCTTCTCTGTCACCTCTTATGAGGTTCTTTAAAAGACTTATTAGATGTAAGAACCCCTCAAGGAATTGACACTGCTCAGACATCCTCATCTGCTCTTCAGTGAAAACATTTGAGGCTTCCAAAACTTCCTGTGATGCTGCAATAAGCTCTTTAAACTTTGCTCGCGCATCTTCTGTTGTTGAGTGATTCATAGCAGTAAGAACTTCTGCAACTCTTGTAGATAACTGATAATCATCGTCAGAAGTATGCAAAAATGCTTTCCACTTTAATCTCTCCACAACTTCTGCTAACATTAACATTCCTTTGAGTGACCTTACATAATTACTCCCTTGAAGGACACTTTCAGCAACTTTAAGACCAAACACGTGATTTTTGATGAGAACATTTTCTAATCCACTCCCACTTATGTACTTACCAATACAAGAAAGTAAAATTTTGGTCATATGGAAAGATCCCAAGAGCAGCACTAGGTTTGGAAATTCATTTGAAACTAACTGAATTTCTGCTGCAATATGAAAAACGCCTTCATCACATGAAATTGGCAGAGCTGGTTGATCGAGAACTGAAAGCAAGCTTTGAAAGTTTTTCATACATGAATATACAGTATCATAAGATGTTACTGGATAAGGCAAAATAGGGAGAAAACCAACTTGTTGTAGTGGAACATCAGCTTCTGAAATAACAGCATGAATTCCAGACTATGTCAATGTTTTTTTGTTTGTCAATTCTCCAACAGCTTGCAACATACTTATCACTACCTCTTCTTTCTTGATCTCATCACACGGCAAAGTGTAAGCATCTTCAATGATTTTAAGATCCTGTGGAATGTTCAGCATAACGAGGAACTACATAATTTATATGGTTTACCCAACATTGTTAAGGTCGTCAAGTCTAGGAGGCTTAGGTGGGCGGGTCATGTAGCTGGAATGGAAGAAAGTAGAGACGCTTTCAAAGTCTTGACTGGAAGACCAATCGGAAAACGACCATTAGGAAGACCTAGGCGCAGATGGGAGGACAATATTAAGATGGATATCGCAGAGATTGGAATACAGAGTAGAAACTGGATGCAGTTAGCTAAGGATAGAAGTCAGTGGAGAGCTTTTGTGAACGCGGCATTGAACCTCCGGGTTCCATAGGCTATAGAGTTAGTTAGTTAGTTAGTTAGTGGAATGTTCAGCGGTGTTGGTGGTTTCTGGTAATCTCTAATTTGTTGACATGGTAAAAGGACACCAGTTCGTTTTCTGAGTTTGTTAAGAGCTACTTCAGATAGTGATGGCTTACTAGGATTTACACTTGGAGTTTTCTGGAATAATACCATAATAGTATCATGTGTACCTTGTAGACCGGAAAGGCTTGCCTCTTCGTGGTCAAAGTTATCCATAGCACCTACAGTAAAGTTACTACTGACAAAATGACCTGGAAGTGCAAGGTTCTGTAAGCATACCATCATAGTGTATTGTGCAAGATTATGACGAGATTCCATAACTTCATTATAGCTGACTGATAACCCAGCTTTATTGAATAATGTTATCAGCATCATTTTGTGAGAGTTCATAATATTACCCCCCACACACAGATTCGAAACCACAGGAGGCTTGAAATGGATTTCCCCCCACTTGAGGTCACGAAAAAGTGAAATTTACTTAAATTCCCTTTATTTCCATTTGAAAGGTAACTTTTCCCCCTCATTTCTCCGCACATTTCGTACCCTGCGCGCACACACACACCTCCTTAAAATGTTATATACTAACGTAAATCCCATTCATTACTACCAAACCAGTGTTACTTCTAACGAAACCATAAATTTTAAAAGGGCGTGTCAAAAAATAACGAAGAATGTTTTTACCTTTTTGAGGTGATGTGAGGTGATTTTAGTTTAGCATCTCTTTTCAGCAGCGAGGCTATATGAGACGTGGACCTACTGATTAACGTGGAATCCGAACCACATGAGCTCCCGCCGGGAATCGAACCCGGGTCTCCCACGCCAAAGGCGCGTACGCTAACTTCTTAGCCACGAGGGAGCTCTCTCACATTTTTGAATCTGAACCACAAAATGGTGTCTCGCAATGTATATGGAGGTTACAGTAGATCTTAGTCGTACTTTTCTGGCACAGTCTACATAAAAATAAGGCGATGCCTATTTTTAATTATTACTTAGGATGAAAATCATGAGGAGATTGTCTTCACCTTACTAAATTTAATCTGAAGCCAAACACCTTGAGCTACTAAAATATCAATAACTCCGTCAAATTTAAAGATAGAGAAAAGATATTGGTACCGTTGGAAAGCTCTCATTATGCTCTATCCCGCTTTTTCAGGTATGTTTATGGTATCTCTTATAGTTTCGTAGTTATCTTCGAATAAATGATAATAGTGTACGAAAAAATCGAAATTTCGAAAAACCTGCCGCCATATTTAAAAATGGCGGCACTATGTTTCGACGTTACGAATGTTCTTGATTGCAGTGTTCATTATCTTGAATTCGGTACAAGAATGAAGTTTCTACCTTCATTTAATGATGAGATATTCGTGTTTTATGTAAATATGGCATTTTCGCATGGCCGCCATATTGAATTTCCAATTTGCCAACTTATGCCCGGGTTGCCAGATGATCACCCAAGATTTTTTCCATCACTGAGACGTGTCTTACTTGGATCTGAAGAGAAACGTAGTCCACCTCAAAATTCCTACGGGTCTTATGGACAGGGTCTGTATTAATCATCGGAATATTAATTTTGTATTATTTGTGATTAATCTAACGCTCCCTGGAATTTCCAAAATAAAATTTGAAATTTTAATAAAGATCTACCAAATTATGTTTCGCTTCCTGTGCCCCCTAAGGTGGTGCGTTATCAAAATAACATTCCAGATTTTATAAACGCATACCTTTTTGATATGACTACGCCAAATTTCACATTAATTAACATAAAATACCTTTTTCTTGTATGTCCCTAATAAGGATATTTATAGTGATTTGCTCTTCTTTCTTTTCTAGAAGGGAGTGTAGCCTCATATAAGTCACTGACCAAGCAAAGAGCATTGGAGTATTAATTTTGTGACATTTATGAATAATCTGATGCTCACTGGCATTTCCGAAACAGAATTAGGCATTTTTATAAGATCCATCAACTGATGCTTCGCCCCCTGTGCCCCCCTAAGGCGATGGTTACCAAATAATATTCCAGATGTAAAAAATGCATACCATTTTGCTACGACGACGCCAAATTTCACATTAATTGTCAAAAAATACCTTCTTCTCTATGTCCCTACCAAGGACATTTATTGTAATATTTTTTATGTTTGAAAGGGGGCTATAGCCCCATATAAGTCAGTGGCACATACAAGGAGCATTAGAATATTAATTCTGTGACATTTGTGAAAAATCTGACGCTCACTGACATTTCCGGAACAAAATTTTGAATTTTTATAAAGATCCATCATTTAATACTTCACCCACTGTACCTCCCTAAGGCGGCGCGTTACCGAAATAACATTCCAGATTTGAAAAATGCATACTATTTTGCTACAATGACTCTAAATTTCACATTAATTAGCAAAAGATACCTTCTTCTCGTATGTTCCTACCAAGGATATTTATGGGGATTTTTTTTTTATTTTGAAAGGGAGCTGTAGCCCCATTATCAGTCACTCTTACATTAAAAAGCATTGGAGCATTAATTCTGTGACATTCGTGATTAATCTGACGCTTATTGACATTCCGAAAATAAATTTTGGGATTTTGGTATCACATCACCCACAACGTTTTTACGTCCTTTGCCCCCCAAAAGGGATGCCTTCCCAAAATAATGTTTGAGACGGCTTTACTAGCTTTGTGAATGAGTGTTATGTATTTTGTAAGAAATGTAACTCATTTGCCCCAAAATCTTTACGAATAATTATTGGAGAAAACTGCTTCTAAAATTTAAAATTGAACCTCCCATAAGCAAATGAACTTTTGTGTTTACACCCCCAAAAGGGGGCCTAACAGGATTTTTCTCTTATTTCCTTTAGAAATACGAAAAATTCAGATATTTTTCAATAAGAGTGCCAAATTTTACATTAATATTGTGGAAACTTCATCTTCCAGTGCTGTAGAAAATTAGACGAATTATGGAACAGTCTTTATATATATATATATATATATATATATATATATATATATATATATATAGATAGATAGATAGATATATATATATATATATAGATAGATAGATATAGATATAGATATAGATATAGGGTGTTTCAAAACAACACCGACAACGTTTGCGAGGTGGTTCCTGACACCAAGATAAGACAAAAGCTATAGACTAACCTGGGTTCACAAATGCTTCCTTTCGGAGTTCTAAGCTGCCGAAAGCATGAAAAATAAACTTTAAAGGTCCATAGCTCCTAAACTGTGGGACGTAACGTAATCGGGTCAAAATTTTACGTAGGAACTAGAATGTACCCTATCCAAATATCCAAGTTTTTCAAAATCTTGCGGTACTTCCGCAACAATTTTTATGGAGGTGAGTACTTCAAATTACATACCCGTAACCAAACTCCGTCTATAAAAATTGTTTTGTGAGCGCCTTAGAATTCTGAAACATGTACTTTTGGATAGTGCACATAAAAGTTCCCAAGTGAATTCTCGACCCGACTACGGTACGTCCCATAGTTTTGAAACTATGGACCTTTAAAGTTCATTTTTTTCGTATCTAAGGCAGAGTATAACTCCGAAAGAAGCACTTGGGCACCCGGGTTTTTATATGCTTTTTGTCTTATCTTGGTGTCAAGAATCACCTCCGAAACATTGTCGGTGTTGTTTTTAACCCCCCTCCATCTCTCTCTCTTATATATATATATATATATATATATATATATATATATATATATATATAGATATATAGATATAGATATAGATATAGATAGATAGATAGATAGATAGATAGATAGATAGATAGATAGATAGATAGATAGATATTTAAAAAAACTTATTTGTAAACTGATTTGTTCGCGAAGAGAGGGGTCTGATATAGTAGGCTACCAACTGCTGACTTAAAACGGAGCAGTTGTAACCGAAGTCTCGTAAGTTGGTGACTAACTGGACACTTTTCAAGACAAGAGTTCACTTTTACATTACCTATTCGAGACAAGACAGCTTCAATTCCCTTGTCTTGAAGGGAACCATAATACACTTGAGTGTGGACAGAGCTCTTCCAGTAGAAGCAGGTACACTTTTCAAGATGAGACAATCTCAACTCGCAGGGAAGCTTAGTGCATATTTAAATAAACTAGTGGCTTTTGAACTTTTATTGGTCACAGCATAGTCTCCTTTGTTGAGTGTACCCCCGGAACACTAACGTAGGTGTTAGATACACTAAAACAGATACACATTAGTTCCTAGAATCTTTTTTTGAATATCTCTTGAAATTAAATATTTTTAGCCTTTTGGAATATCTTTGTAGTTCCTTTTCTTTAAATTACATTTAATTACATTACTTTTTAAAAGTTATTTTCCTACCTTCATTGTCACGTTGTTCTGAAGCAGACACACACACATTGAATCTTGCTGCATGTTAGCATGCCACGGTATACCAGTTGAGAATCACTGGAAGTAGATACAATTTTTAGGGAGTGTGCCATTTGACCGTGAGAAGGATGGGCAATCTTACAATAGTAGTAGTAGATATGCCTTTACTTTCATGAACGTGAGAACGTAACAGATTTTGTGATTTTTTTTTTAAAACTAACAAAACTATAAAGGAAATATTATTTTCTTACCAATTTAAAAAGAGTATTGACGGTTATGTTTTCAAAACAACTTAATTATGATGCAATTCGCTTTTAATAACTTTTTAACTAGTATTCTCACATATTTTCTCCATACATTATTCAACCTTCTCAAAGTGTTCGTAGTACGAAAGTTCTAAATAGTTTTCAAACGTATTTACTGAGCTTTGTCTGTTACTGGAAATAGCCTAATGCTCAGTACCTGATAACTCCTGCTAAACGTCTTTTGTCTACGGAAAAAGAACTTGCGTCTGTGATTACAAAATAGTGCAATTTTAACTTGAAATTTCGAAATCCAAGGTTTTTAATCGTGAATCCGAAGCAAACATTGAATTGCTTTCAAAATATAGGGAAGATTAAGTGTCGTTATCTAATTGTCACAACTCTTGGAAAACACAACAAAAGTCCATATTATAAAATAATATAATTACATAATTTTAAGTAAGATTAACTTTATCAATAACACTGTTTATAACGCTGAGGGTTCAATGTCAACTCCTACAATCTAAGACAATTATTCTTAGTTGGACTTGACTTGGAAGGCTGGCGGCTTTCTCAAATATTATTCAAGTAGTATCGTAGGTTCTCTCTTCATTGTGGGTTGAGAAAGAAGTGTAGAAAGTCCTTTAAGAGATAGCACCATGCAAGGTGAGTTAGTAACAAACGCTAAGTAATATGTGATATTACAAAGAAAGAGGGATAAAAAAGCAAGTGGTTACGAATTACTGGACGATTTCGAAAGACAAGATTTCTATTAATACTAAACCGAAATACATGATCTTAATTTTCATTGGAAAGAGGGAAGTTTAGAGTTTTATTCTGACTTGAAATTCACTCAATGCGGACTCCACGAGTAAGACGGCAAACTTTCAAATGACAAACACATTCCTGCTAAATCTTATCAAACATGTCTGTTGTAATGTTCTCGATGATTTTGATAAGGCATCTTCTCAATTCGAAAACATAATTTGGGATTTAGGATTTAGATTTCTGGGCTTACGACATCAATGGCCATTTATCCCGTCACATACGAGGCGTGACGTTCTTCGGCAAGCACACTATCCGGGGAAAGGGAAGGAATAAAGGATTGAGGAAGAAAGGAAGCGGCCTGGGACCTATAAGTTAGGTACCACCCTGGTGTGAATGAGGGAAACCTCATTCAGGATGGCTAGCCTGAAAATGCATTTTACACTTTTTCTACCAAGTGTCCCACCGGGAATCGAAAAATATAGAATTTGGATAAAACAGGAACTAGAGAAGTTAGAGGAGTCACATATTGTTGCTAGTAAGGTTGAAAGGGAGGTTGGGCGTTTACAAAGTTTCAATATAGTTTCAATTCTAACAGTGTACATGGCAGTGCAGGGATGCAAACATTGTCCTTGGCGAAAACCCAAAGAAGAAGTCACACTCTGTAAGGGCCTCTGAACTTGGTAGCCTTCGCAGACCAACCCATCTTCCTGACGGGTGTCGTTTTAGGTGTTCCCGGACATTCGTATGTTCATGTGGAGGGTGCCCGTCTTGTTTAAAAATAAAACTCTGTTCCTTCTTTTCTGTAAAGTTCCGCATTAGCCAACTTTCCAAAGTGTCACTTTTCCCGTGATAATGTCATTGAAAAACAAGTAATTATACAAACACACGTCTTTTAAAAATGGCATAAAATATGTTTCCTTTAACGCTGTCAATTCTACTTCAATGAAATCGAGGTGATTCTTCGATTTCCATATCTGGAAATTGTGCCTGTTGACTTTAGCATATAAATGAAATGTTGCTTCATCGTTTATGACGATTCATTTCAACAAACCTTTATCGTTTTCGATTTTGGAAATCAAACTTTTATAAATCACAAGACTGATAAATCACCAGGGTTTGGTGGGTTTCGCCCAAAGTGGAGTTTTCCAGTCGTGGGTTTTGCTAGAAATTACTTTTACTCGTGGTTATTCCCCGAAAGTCACAAGCCCGAGTCTAAACTTGAACTAAGTGGATCTATCTGAATCGAAAACAAAATGAGTGATTGATATTAGTGAGTTTTTTTTGTCAAATCGCTCTGCTATCAAGTTGCTCTTTGATTAATTCAATAATCCGTAATTACAAAAATCTCAATGTGTGACTAATAAAGAAAATCATTACATTTTAATTTTATGTAATCATTGGTAATTAATTAGTGGAAAACTGTTAAGAAAACAAATAAAAAAATGTCGCGTAGAAGGAACTAGGACACTGAAGTTTCTTTTAAATTCCGGGACAGGCGTTAGACCAATCAGAGATAGGTATGTCTACCATATTTCCTAGTAACATTCACTTTTCTATAAATTTTCCTGATATTTGTGTTTACATCTCATTTACTGATCTGAAGTGCTATGAGAAACACCTGAGGAATTATGGTGCACAATTTGCTATTTGCAAAGTTAGAGTGTATAACATAATATTTAAATTTACTGGAGAGCCAAGCTCTTTCTTTCCACTTGTGTTTTTAAAATGCTAATATTAATAAACTAATTTTGTCCCGTTTCCATTTACTTAATTATAAGATTATAAGGTATTATTTATAATTAAATATCTGCATTTCGTTCTGGAGAATTTGAGAATTTTCTTGATACATTATTAGAGTTATTATATAGTATTGCGAATAAGTTTTGGGTAAAATAGAAATTGGAGAAGTTAGTGGAGTTACATATTCA
The DNA here is from genome assembly GCF_964235325.1 of Thermobia domestica. Lineage (NCBI taxonomy): Eukaryota > Metazoa > Arthropoda > Insecta > Zygentoma > Lepismatidae > Thermobia > Thermobia domestica. The sequence continues at coordinate 365,261,230 of NC_137455.1, forward strand.
TATTAGATTTGGTTCTCACTAATGCAATGAATATAGAAGTCAGTAGAGAATATTGTCTACTAATTCCGGAAGATGTACGCCATCCATCCTTAGCAATACAGGGTCGTATCCAGAAGTAGTAGGACTGATTTTTTCTCTCTCGCGCGGAGCAATGTAGGGGGGGGGGGGCTGCAAGGCCGAATATGTTATGGAGGGGAGCCTTGGGAACAGGTGTCGATCGGCGGCAGTACCTGCATGTGTTAGTTGAGTGTGAACCACTGTGTTAGTGACCTCCTGTTGTGACGCCTCGTCGTCAGTTGCGATGGAGGAAATTTGGAGCAGTGGTACGTTATCAAGTTTTGCGTGAAACTGGGAAAATCAGCGACCGAAACCAAGGACATGCTTACGCAGGCCTACAAGGAGGATACCATGAGCCGCACAATCACCCCGTAAAAAGAAGGCCAGAATGCCGATATCGAAAGTAAAATCGATGTTGATTGCAGGTTTTGACCGTCGTGGCATTGTCCATAAGGAGTTTGTACCTCCTGGACAGAGTGTAAATGTAAGATTTTACGTGGAAGTGCTCACACGGCTGCGAAATCGGATCACATGCGTGCGACCAGATCTGGTGGGGAAATGAAAGCTTCACCATGACAACGTGCCGTGCCACGGCGCATGAATTGTGAGGGATCTCCTGACCAAATTTGGCGTTTCCACGTTGTCTCATTCCCCTACAGCCCTGATGTGGCACCGCTGGACTTCTTCCTGGTGCCCCGTATCAAGTGGCAGCTCAAGGGGCATCGTTTCGACTCGGTGGAAGCGGTCCAAGCAGCGACGACGAGGGCGCTGAACGGCATCCCGGGGGACGAGTTCCAGAAGGCCTTCGCAACCTGGAAGGCTCGCTACCAGAAGTGTGTGAATGCCCAAGGGGCCTATTTTGAAGAGCACCAAAATGTTCAATATTAAAAAAAAAAAGTCAGTCCTACTACTTTCGGGTACGGCCCTGTAAACGTGATACAGCAGGGGACCGCGAAGATTAAAAACGAAACTAATATATCAGGATATAGTTTTAGGAAAGCTGATTTCTTAGGGATGTATCTTGAGTTCTCATCTATTGACTGGAACTGTCTAAAGAACTATGAAAACACCAATGACCTAGTTGATAATCTCTATTATGTTATTTATAGTGTATTTGACAAGTGCGTGTCACTTAAAAACAACTCAAGAACAGCTTATCCGTGCTGGTTTACAAATGAAATTATAAAAAAAATCAAAACTAAAGCAAGGTATCATAAAAAATACAAATGTAATAAACAAGTAAATTATCTCAATAAATTCAATGAATTGCGTAGGGAAATAAAGAAAGAAATTAAGCTGGCATACAGAGCGTTCATAGAAGATTCTGAAAATAACATTAATAACAATACTAATGAATTGGGAAACTTTATTTTAAAAAAATAAGACTAAGCATCTTCTTGGGGGGAAAATTAAATTATGAGGGACGCGAACTTTGTCATAATGATAAAATAGCCAATGCTTTTGCATAGTATTTCTCGTCAGTATATGTGCCAGATATAGGTGTCACTAACATTCCTGCAAACAATTTATTAATTTATGTAAATAAAAAAACTAAAGTCACTTAGCCCTGGGGAAATCACTCAATCTGAAGTAGAAATGGCAATCAAAAAATTAAAGGCCAGAACTGCTGTTGTCCCTGATGGAATACCTCCATATATTATAAAGGGGTGTATAGATGCATTTACATATCCACTAAGGATTGCAATCAACCTCACTTTAAAAACATGCGTTTTTCCAGATATGTGGAAATATTCTATAGTTTGCCTAATACCAAAAACCATAAACATGAAATAAATAACCACCGGCCTATATCAATTTTACCTACTTTTACAAAGACATTTGAACAAATCCTATACCGACGGATAATTGAGCACATCCTACCCGTAATCTCATCATATCAACATGGCTTTATTCCACACAAATCAACAACAACAAGCTTTGCACTTATCACAAACTTTATAGCAAATTTGTTCGATGTAGAATGTCAGATTGATAATATAAAGATTTTGAAAAGGCGTTTGACAGAGTCAATCACAAAGTACTATTGCATAAGCTAGATGAATATAATTTCTTTTCTCCCTTGATCAAGTTCTTTTCATCATACGTAAATAATCGAAAACAGACTGCTCTTTACAAAGAGTATAAATCAACTGATTATATTGCACATTAGGAATTCCCCAGGGCTCTAATCTAGGTCCGTTGTTGTTCCTTTTATTCATTAACAATCTCCCTAATTATATATTATTAAGTAACAAATTGCTTTTTGCTGATGACCTCAAAATATACGGTAGGATAAAGACCATCCATGACTGTCTCAATTTACAACGTAACCTGGAAAATATTGCTAATTGACGTTCTATTAATAAACTTAATGTAAACATAAAAATGTAACATTTTATTTTATCAGAAACAAAAATCAAATGAATTTTAATTACTTAATGAATCAAATGTTACTAAATAGATTAAATTCAGTCAAAGATCTTAGAATTACATTTGATATGAAACACATTTAATAACCATATAGAGAACATAGTTAATGAATCTCTCAAGATGTTAGGATTCATAATTAGAACTGAAAAGTAATTTAACAATATTTCTACATTAAGAAAAATGTATTATTCATATGTCCGATCAAAACTGGAATACGCTGCTGTGATCTGGAGGCCATCACAACAGCAATACTGACATCAACTGGAAAAGGTCCAATCTAAATTTATCAAATACTTGACGTACGAGAGAACTGGAATCTATCCATATTATGAAAATTATCTAACATTAATAAACAACTTCTGTACTCTTACACTTCAACAAAGACGAAATGTGATATATATGATTTTTCTCCGTAAAATAGTACAAAACGAGTTTAATTGTACGGATCTCATATCAACACTAAATTTTCATGTCCTGACACTTAAAACTCGTCCGGATAACTCTGGCTTGTTCTATTGCAAAAAGGGAAGGACCAACGTATTATTGAAATCACCAATCTGGAGAATGTGCTCTACTTATAACAAAATATGTATCGAACACAAAGAAGTAGACATATGTAATATGAACTCTATGTTTAAGAAAACTATTTTAAATGTACTATGTAATGTACCAACATTATAATTGGGCTTATGCCTGTTGTGTTGATGTCAAATAAATAAATATTATTGCTAGCAAGGTTAATAGGGGAGTTGGGCGTTTCCAAAGTTTCAGTATACTTTCAATCCTTAAATGAATAATTAAAATGAAAACAAAGACAAGTATTGATAGGTTCTTATCTACTTTTTAGTACCGAGAGTACAGTCTTCTTCGCGCTAATAAGTAAGAAGTATGATATTGTAACTTTCTGACACCCCAAGTAGAACCGGCTCTACAAAAAATGACGTCATTAGCCCGTTCGTTCCTGCAGATATCTCGAGCTTTGCTGAGTTGAAACCTTTTGAAGGGTGATTTCTACACTTCAGATTTCGCTTCGGCAGACAAACAATAGCAGAAAAGCGCATTATGTTGTGCAATTGAACAGTAGTTAAGATTCCTCCTGCTTCATGCAGACGATTTCCTCTGGGCATCAGGAAAGTAAACACTAAAAGAGGAAAGCCTAACCTAATTCTAACGCAGGAAGGCTATAGTTACCACATTGAACGGAAGAATGTAACCCACAAGTTTTGGGTCTGTGTGAAGGAAAAAGGAGAAAGGTGTCGTGGGAAGGTAAGAACGTCGGAAGAAGGAAAGAGAGCATACAGCAGGGATTGCAATAAAGAAAAGGTTGGAAACATGTGAAGCATTTAAGAAATGATTTATCGTTATCTAAACATAAAAGTTTATCAGTCAAATTACAAAATCTGAAGGAAAGCGGATAGAGTTTGTAACTAATTTTCCGAAAAACAGTGGTCTGTAACACACGACGAATATTGCTAGGTACCCAGTAAAACAAAGTAGTGTATGATAATATTGTCCTTTCGAAAGAGCTTTGTACGTTACTGAGAGGCGGTAATTTTTTGAAGGCAGACAATATTTCTATATTTAATGAATGGATAATTGTGTTCAGAGTCGATAACTTGGACTTGTTCTTGAAGGCTACAAGGAATTCTTTGTAGACGGGACATCTTACACATGTTGGAGACAGTTTCAGCAAATACTAACAAGTAAACCTTACGTTTGGGTGAATCGAGTTGCTGACTGAGACACATATGAGAAAGTAGTACTAAATGTGGTCAGTATTTCAGTGAAGTTGTTGGTGCGAAGCTCCAGGGGTTTAGGAGATACAGCTACCAGAACATCACATCGAAGTACAGAATAGTCTTCATACAGTTGGAGGTAAAAGCTCTGTAAGACCTCTTGTAACGACAAAAGGTGAATAACAAATATATGGGTACATATTAGGACTAGTGGGAAGTCATATAGTAAGGGTATACCTGACGGCGGCCATCTTGAAATCCGCCATTTTGAATTAAGATTAAGTTTTTAAAATAGGAATAGGGTCATGTGATACATGATTTAAGGCGCAAATTTTATCAGAAGAACAATGGTGACGTTAATTTTGACTTACGCGCAATTGGTAAAAAGTTACAGGGAAATTAAATATTGTTGCAGCATATGTATTAGTACTTTACCCCACCTTTCAATCAGGCTGGATATTTGAATGAAGAACCTGGACGTTGGATCGCTCCTTACGACTACTGCTTTGACGGAATTGTTAACGACAAATGTGTCAAGTGTAACTCGATTGCCTTTGTCAGATGTGCTCACTGTGAGCAGAGCATTTGTGCAAGTCATGTACTCTTTTCTGAACTACATATTGATTGTACTAATTGAGGACTTTTCTGGAAGAAAGACCCAAGTTCAATTATAACTCAATTCCACTTTGGCCATTTTTCCTTAAATTAGTAGCTTGTTTATGCGATAATAAATGCTGGTCAATGATAAAGCAAAAATGGTTATACCGTTGGATTTATGGTAAAATTTGCTATTAATAAGGTGTCAATGTTATGCGTTCTGTTTAAAACTTGTCTGATTCAAAATGGCGGATTTGAACATGGCCGCCATAAAGACAACTCTTACCATAGACCTAATATTTATCCACCTGCTTTTTTATTTAATTATTACAATTAACACAAAATTTACAAGGTTGGGTAAAGGACTAATACATATGCTGCAACAATATTTAATTTCCCTGTAGCTTTTTACCCATTGCGCGTAAATCAAAATAAACGTCACCATTGTTCTTCTGATAAAATTTGCGCCTTAAATCATGTATCACATGACCCTATTCCTATTTTAAAAACTTAATCTTAATTCAAAATGGCGGATTTCAAGATGGCCGCCGTCAGGTATACCCGTACTATATGACTTCCCCCTAGTCCTAATATGTACCCATATATTTGTTATTCACCTTTTGTCGTTACAAGATGTCTTACAGGGCTTTTACCTCCAACTGTATGAAGACTATTCTGTACTTCGATGTGATGTTCTGGTAGCTGTATCTCCTAAACCCCTGGAGCTTCGCACCTAAAACTTCACTGAAATACTGACCACATTTAGTACTACTTTCTCATATGTGTCTCAGTCAGCAACTCGATTCACCCAAACGTAAGGTTTACTTGTAAGTGTTCATGTTGATATTGGTAGTTCTGGACTGGTACAAACGTATACCTTGTGACATTCACTTTGCTGCCTAATCTACAAAGGACTATTTTCTTTGCTAAAAATTTTTACTCAGCATGTAATCCAAAGTTCTTCAAGATCAACTTTGAGAATACGTTGAGGACAGTATTTCCAGGGTTACGGTCGTCCGGTTGTAACTTTTATTTCTGCCAGGCTGTATGGAGGAAGATTCAATAAATTGGTTTAAGATCATAAACAATCTGCAAGTGTCAGACTTGCATGCAGGATGTGTTCAGGCTTATCCCTTTAGCCGCTGGAAAAGGTTTTGGATGGTTGGTTGGAACTCGTATCATCTCTTGCATGTGAAAAGATAACTGAATTTTTTGACTTGACGCAAAACTGGTTCAGCACTGTGAAAATAACGTCGCGGTAATGTTAAAGAACTAGGTGTAGGGTTATCTTTGACCCTTATTTAGGTCCTATAACAGGCATTTAATCCGCTTTTTTAATTGGTCAAGTCAAGCACTGACCAAAGAACACCCCAGATGCAATTTGGAACCGGATGATAACTTGGCAGCGCCAAGTGGGGGCGAAAGTGCCTGACATTTTCTTTTTTCTTAAGGCAAATTTCAAAAATTTTTCACGTCCTTAATTTTTAAGATATAAGATTGGAATTTTCCATACCGATTGTGTGCACCTTTGACTATTTCCGAAGTTTTTGAGATCCCTACGTAAACCCAGGCTTGGGCCAGAGGGGCGAAATGTTCGTGGGTGATTTTTCAGAAACATTTCCGGTTTTTTCCCGACTTCAGGTGCATGATACGGACATGTGAGTGGTACAGTTGGAAATGGCGCATTATACTGAAGAAAATGATTTTTGAACCATTACTCTAGGCCAAATAGTAATGACGTAATAAATTTTTAGATTATTTTCATATATACCCTATATGGATATATAGAAATGAATCACCTGCAGACTTTCAAAACCTTTTCCGCCCTTTGTTTTCATGATACAATATTAAAATTTTGCGCGCGCATTGTGTATATACATACATATTTTTTTTTTAAATCCATATCCCTACGTGAACCCTGGGCCAGGCCATAGGAGCGTAAAAGTTTTGAATTTTTTTTTCGAAAAAACTTCCATTTTCTACGATTTTCCCGTTTCTAGTGTATAATATGGACAAGCAAGTGGAACAGTTGAGAAGGATGCTATATTCTGAAACAAAAAACTAGGTATGAACCATGATTCTACGATAGATAGTAAGGAAGTAGTAGTTATTTAACGTCTAAAATTTACCTCGAAAAGTGGAAATCCTGAAAGGAATAACGCCACTTTGTCCTTTTCTATATCCTGTGTTCTTAATAGCACTCCAGCTTTTATGGTGAAGGCAAACTATTAAGGTAATATTGAGAACTGTGTCATTCGTTAGCACTGAGCTAAATCTTTCATTTACTAAGAACATGTCTGGAATTTTAAGCCATTCCAAGATACAGAAACCGTATTATAATAGTTGTAATCCCCAACCTCTTTCTTCTTCCCACATCCGTTTTTTTTTCCCTTCTAAGTCAACATCAGAAAACGCTGAAACATGTATCTAATTATTTTAAATGAGAAGCTCAAATGCCTAGTGTTATGTCTCTAATAGATAAACGCCCAAAGAAGCTTAGAGTGGTAAAGATTTAAACATCTTAGAACTACCTTGAACCTCTCTTACCTTTGTTAAGTTCTAGATTCCAATGTATACATTTACACTGACAGACATTACATATACACAAAATAATATCAAAGTACAATCGTAATTCGTAAGACAAGTCTTGTGTTGAAGGAAGGATTTGTGTATGACCTTCTCATTCACTATTCCCTCTTATCACAGCCTTAAGAATTTCCATTATATAAATTTAATCGTATATTAAACTACCATGAAGCAGACCTTCATTATTTAAGCTGAAATCATCTTCTGCAAAGAAAACAATCAACTAATAAAGTTGTAGTCAGAATCGGTTCTCTCTTTCATTATAAAATATAATTAAAATTTACTGCAATTATTAAGAATTTATTTGAAATATACAGGGTGAACCTAAAAGATGTGCACAAACTTCAAGAGGTGATTCCTGACATCAAAAGAAGACAAAAAGTCCTCTTGAATGTTGTCGATTTCCACGTCGTGTATGAGTGATAGGAGTGCAAACGTGGAATCGAATTGTGACAATTGTAGCGGAACAGAAAGATGTGCACGTACTTGGAAGGTGATTCGTCTCATCAAAAGAAGACTGAAAGTCCTCTTGCGTGGGACATTGATATGCACATCTTTCTATTCCGTTCGAATTGTAAGGATTCGAGTTTCGGTTCCAAGTTGGCACACCTGTCACTCTGTGCCACCCATCTGATACAAATGGATGTCGTTAGAGTGGAGGAAATTCTCTGATTCAACTACTGACAAGGACGCCCATCAGGGGGGAGGGGCAAGTTGGGGCGCTTGCCCCCTAGAAGAAATTGTACTTCAGAATATCAAAAATCCAATAGTATTTTTACATTAGTTACAGCTAAATTTGAAACTATTTTTGAAACGTCACTTATACTTGCCCCCCCCCTTGGAAACCACAACATGGGCGCCCTTGACTACTGAATTTAATTATTTCAACATAGAATAACGGTAATCATTTATTTGATTTAAGCATATTTCTACAATAATATCTTACGATTTATTGCAACTTAAGCTGTATTGTTTTAATTGAATTATTTCATAAATGACAACGATTATGCTAAACATGAAGTGCGTTATTGCTTATTAGCATTAGGCCGAGAACTGAAATCACATTTAGAGAGCTCCTCCGTGGCTAAGCGGTTAGCGTACGCGCCTTTGGCGTAGGAGACCCGGGTTCGATTCCCGGCGGGAGCTCATGTGGTTCGGATTCCACGTTAATCAGTAGGTCCACGTCTCATATAGCCTCGCTGCTGAACGGGACGTAAAACTCAAAATCAATCAATCACATTTAGAGTTAAATACTAATATTGGTGCAACAGCATGTTTGTTGCATGGAATAGCTTTAGAAAAAGATAACATTAAAGATTTAAAAAAAAAAAATAAAAACGATTTCAACTTACGGTACAGTACGAATGCTTGGGAGCGAAAGCTAGTGATAAGAAAAAATTTAATTATACTAGCACGATGACCAAAATTTCCGAATTTATGATATTGTTCGAATCATACGGTCCTCCTACACTGAGAAAAATGCATTATCCGGACGGCGGTATATTGTACAAATATACGTTATACTCGTGTTTACTAGAGGGGCCGTGGTGGCTCAGTGGTAGAGCGTTCACCTCCGGTGCTAGGGGTCCCGGGTTCGATCTCAGCTCCCGCCATGTGAACTTTGTGGTAGACAAACACCGTGTGCGTGGGTTTTCTCGGGGTCCCACTTTCTTCATTCCACCATTTCATTCATTACTCATCATCACCGTCTCCTTTAGCCTAACCGGCATAAGCGTGGGACGTAAAACTCAAAGATTTCATTTCATTTCGTGTTTACTAGAGAAATCAGTAGGAAGAATACATTATCCATATCCTAGTACGTAGTGCTCTTTGTCCCGCTTAGATATTACATCATAACGTTGCAGGTTGTATTACATCTAACAGTCTTTCATATATTACATACGCAAACCTCTTTTACATACGTCAGAGGTTTGAAGACCTATAAGAAGCAAAAACGTGCGAAACAAACACCAAAGCAGAGACAAGCGGTACAAACAAGAGCCCGCAAGCTGTATGACAACATCGTAAAGTCACCAGAGCGATGTGTGTTGATGGACGATGAAACGTACGTAAAAGAGGACTCAAAAACACTTCTGGGACAATAAGGAGTGTACCGAAAAGTAGTTAGCAACATTGAATATGTCAGGAAAGTCAGAAGAAAAGATAAAGTGAAGCAAACCCAAATTTTTATTAATAAGAAAACCTCTATGTATCTACATGACAAAGAAAATACAACTTACATATGAACGTAGTTTCTGTTTAATTCCAGCCATTAACCGTTGCACAGTCTCGACGGTGCATTTCCTCGATGCTGCAGCCCAGTTTCTCTTGAAGTCCGCCATGTTGCGCACTGGTTTATCATTCTTTCGGAAGTTGCGTTTGACAATTGCCCAATATCTTTCGATTGGACGGAGTTGTGGGCAGTTTGTTGGATTCATGTGTTTCCCTACAAACTCAATGTTCTGTTCATTGAGCCATCGTACTGTCGTCTTAGCATAGTGTGATGTTGCTAAGTCGGGCCAAAACAACGGGGAGTTGCATGCCTTTTATACAATGGCAGCAGTCTTTTTTGTAGACATTCCTTTCGGTATACTTCTGCGTTTATGGTGGATTCTGTATTAAAAATACCGGAGCGCAAACCACAGGAGCAGATTGCCTGCCATACCAGTACTTTTTCCCCCAATTTTTTTCATTTCAACGTACCTCTGTGCAGCACATACATCCCCAGCATTGCGTGCAGTATAATATTGGGGTCCCGGAAGTGTTTTTGACTTCTCTTTTACGTACGTTTCATCGTCCATCAACACACATCGCTCTGGTGACTTTACGATGTTGTCATACAGTTTGCGGGCTCTTGTTTGTGCCGTTTGTCTCTGCTTTGGTGTTTGTTTCGCACGTTTTTGCTTCTTATAGGTCTTCAAATTATGTCTGGGCTTGATACGCTGAATCATTCCTATGGACGTTCTCGCTTTGGTAGCCAAATCCCGCACAGACATTGATGGATTTTGGTGTATCAACCGCACAACTTCACGGTTGAGTCTAGGGTTTCTGGGACCCTTTTTTCGCCCGGATCTCGGCATATCTTCAAAGCTGTAATGTTCACCTAAGTTCTCAATGACCGATTTCACAGTTGTATGATGAACCTTACACTTTTTTCCTATCTGATTGTATGTTATGCCTTTGACGGTGCACTAATTGTGCAGGATTTCCCACTTCACTTTCCGTTTCACAGGCGACATTTCCCATTCAACTCGGAACACAGCAACAAGCACGCAGCTATCCGTTTACAAGACTTCAACTGAGCAGGTGCTTCCAGGTTTTGCCGTCTATGCAGCCTCGCAAGTGCACACCGACACCCCCAATATTGCTAACTACTTTTCGATACACTCCTTAATATTATACTGCACGCAATGCTGGGGATGTATGTGCTGCACAGAGGTACGTTGACGTGGAAAAATTTGGGAAAAAAGTACTGGTATGGCAGGCAATCTGCTCCTGTGGTTTGCGCTCCGGTATTTTTATGCAGAATCTACCATAAACGCAGAAGTGTACTGAAAGGAATGTCTACAAAAAAGACTGCTGCCATTGTATAAAAGGCATGCAATCCCCCTTTGTTTTGGCCCGACTTAGCAACACCACAGTATGCTAAGACGACAGTACGGTGGCTCAATGAACAGAACATCGAGTTTGTAGGAAAACACATGAACCTACCAAACTGTCCACAACTCCGTCCAATCGAAAGATATTGGGCAATTGTCAAACGCAACTTCCGAAAGAATGATAAACCAGTGCGTAACATGGCGGACTTCAAGAGAAACTGGGCTGCAGCATCGAGGAAATGCACCGTCGAAACTGTGCAACGGTTAATGGCTGGAATTAAACAGAAACTACGTTCATATGTACGACGGAACATGCAAGTTGTATTTTCTTTGTCATGTAGATACATACAGGTCCTCTATTAACAAAAATGTGGGTTTGCTTCACTTTTTATCTTTTCTTCTGACTTTCCTGACATGTGCAATGTTGCTAACTACTTTTCGATACACTCCTTAGTTCACAATTCAGAAAGATTATTATGTTAATTATAATGTATTATTTAATTTGTAAAAAAAGCCATGTAAGAATTAAGATACTAAATTCAAAATAATAATAATAATAATAATAATAATAATAATAATAATAATAATAATAATAATAATAATAATAATAATAATAATAATGGTACAAAAATACGACTACGACAGAAGTCTATGAGCAAATTTTATTATACAAACTATCAATGGTTCAAATAAAAATCAGAAAAATTTAAAATACATTACACACTTCTGCAAAAATAGGTTTGTTTTGCAGTAAATGGTTGCAGAAGAAGTAGTAGGTTACCGCGAACACAAAACGGCTAAGAAACTAAGGGGTTACGGAAAAGATGTTGCAGAAAATGAGGAAAAGGAAGACGTGGAAACATTTTGATACAGAAGAGGGCAGAAAGATGTACAGAAAGTTAAACAGTGAGTTAGGAAGGGAAACAGACAGAGTAAAGGAAGAGTTTTATAAAAGAAAATGTAAAGACACAGAAGAATTAGAAAGAGTTGGAAATATGCGAAAATGTATAAGGAGGTGAAATCAATGGAATTTCAGAGGAAACAAGGCGCTATTAGGATGGTAGTAGAAAATAAGAATGGGAAGGTAGTCAGCGAGAGAAGTGAGGTCATAAGAAGTGGAAAGATTTTGTTGAAGACTCATATGAGAGTAGGTATAGACTGTGTAGCCTAAATGTTGAAGTAGAAAATGAAGTAGGTGAGGATAATAAAGAGTTTAGGATTCTTCGGGATGAGTTTGAAAAGACTATATCCAAGATTAGAAATGGAAAAGCAACCGGGATAGATCATAAACCAATCGAATTCATTAAAAATATGGGAGACAAGGGAAAGAAACAATTGTTCCTAATCTGCAATGAAATATATGAAACAAGAGAGTGGCCGAAAGACCTTCTGAAGACTATCATGATACTGATGACTAAGAAATCGAATCCAAAGAGGGAAACAAGTGTATGTTGTATTCATGGATCTAGAAAAGCCTTTTGGGCGCGTGAATTCGGAATTGTTGCTGGGAGTTTTGAAGAAGATTGGGTTGGAATGGAAAGATCGAAGACTCATAAGAAACGTCTATATGAACCAACAAGTAAGTGTTGTGATATGGGAGGAACTAACAGAGGAAAGTGCAATTGGAAGGGGAGTTCGACAAGGATGCTGTCTCTTGCCAACATTATTTAATATCTATTAGAAAAGATAGTGAAGAAGGTCCTACATGACGAAGATGGCATTTCGGTAGGATGTAGAATGATTAGATGTAGCCTATAAGATTTACAGACGATATAGCGCTTGATGCAGAATCAGAAAAGAAAATCAATAGGATGTTAGAAAACTTGAGAAATGGCTGTGAAGAATATGGAATGAAAATAAATGTCAGAAAGACAACAGCACTCTGATTGGAACGAAGCACTCTGTGTCAAATATAAAAGTAGGAGGGGAGAAAATAGAACAAGAGAACAGTTCTCGATATCTGGAGAGTATTCTTAGTAATGACATGAAGGTGAATGTGAAATAAAAGCAAGAATAGGAATAGCGAAAGAAGCCTTTAGGAGGAAGATAAATTTGTTTTGTGGGACCTTGAATAAAGAGTTGAGAAAAAGACTCATAAAATGAGTGTTTTACTGTATGAAGCGAAAACATGGACGTTACGGAAAAGTGACGAAAAACGACTGGACATCTTCGAAATGTGGGTGTGCACGAATGGAAAGAATTATTTGGACCTAGCGGAAGACGAATGAGAGAATTTTAGAAATGGCGGGGGAGAAAAGAACACTTTTAGATATTATTGAGAAAAGAAAGAGAAGCTAGTTGGGACATTGCCTGAGAAGAAACTGTATCATGAGGGACGTGCTAGAGAGTATGGCGGCAGGAAAAAGAGGGAGGGGGCGAAGGAGTCTCCAATTAATGGATGATATAAAAACAGAAAGATCATACGTGAAAGCAAAGAGGTTAGCAGAAGACCGTGGAGCGTAGAATTTTCTCAGCTGCGTCAAGTGACCTGCCAATAAGGACCGAATACCTATGATGATGGTTGCAGTAAATTGTACATTGGTCATTCTCCAATCTTACTGACCATTAAGCTACGTAGGGGGTCTAGCAAGTGTACTTATGATAATGTTTTATTTTTAACTTTGTTTTTTATTAGTGGTAACAACAAAACTTCTACAAAGAGTAGGACAAAAGGCTTTTCTATGTAACTCTAAATTTATGTAATTCCAAATGGATTTCAATTTACAGGATTTGGAAAATTCAATATTCTTGTATTGTTTGCAAGTGGTATGATATATGCTTGTGCTGCCATATCCCTGACTACAATATCCTTTGTCATACCTTCAGCTGAATGTGATTTTCAGATGACATCTGAATATAAGGGATGGTTGGATGTATCGCCGTTAATTGGTAAGCCCAAGTATATTAATATATATATTTTTTATTTTCTCTTCTTAATCTGTTATTGTCTCCATATTCGAGATATAAGAGCACAGGCGAAAGTTAGCTCACAAACATGTAATCGATGTGCCAAAGTCACATTTAACAGTGCTAGTCAGTCTTGGGCATCAAATTCATATTATGCAAACAGATGTGAACAGTATTCAGCTGAAGAAAGGAGAGAGAAGTCTATTACAATGACGTATGCATCACTTTTTTGGACACCTGCCTGTGATGGAAGTCGTGAGATATCTTCATAAAGAGAACTTTTCAGGTTACACAATATATCATCAAAAAACGCTATCAAAATGATCTTTCCGGTTGAAGACTTCCTAAGGTGTAGCGGTCCTTGGTAAGCTGACACACGATGACAAGAAAAAATTGAAAAAACCTTGCAGAAAACCCTGGAAAATTTTGTATCTCCAGAAGAACAATTGCTTGGAATCTGGAGAAAATGGGTCGGGCATATTTCAAGAGTCAGAAAGCACTCAAGTAAGCAGAGGAGCAACTTGCTACAATAGCCGGCAAGTGTAGAAAACTTTGTTGTCACATTTTGCATCCTGACACAATGCTCATCATGAACGATGAAAAATATTTTTCATTTACTGGAGATGAAAAGCTAGGAAAGGTCAGATATTATACTTTCAATATTATGAGGACTCCAGTTACTGTACCAGGCACGTAGTCAGGATTTTGTGAAGGGGGTGTCCGTGACATGAAATACTGTGGTCATCACACCAGGGGCTCGATCATTCTAAACTACTTTACTATCAACATATATTGGAATGTTAGGACAATAAAATGAGGATATGTTGGCAAGTATTTTAATAAAAAAAACTATGAAGAAATGTCGAGTAAAATAATAATAATAAAAAATGTATTGAAGATTTTACAATATTTACGTTCTTCTTCAGTTTATTCAAATATAACAATTTTCCTTTCATTATGATCCCAACTATTATAAAAAGTACATATTCACTATTATAAAAACTACATACACAATAATGTCTTGTAATCTATTTTACAATATCTGCGTTCCTTTCTGTGTTGAATCAAAAGGTAACAGAACATTCCACATAACATTTTTTGTTTTTATTATTCTGCCAACTACTGTCGGTTCCAAATGACAGATTAAAGGAGCAGTAGAAAATTTTTCTTGAAATAACATATTTGGTAATGCAAGGATGCGATGACGAAAAATTATGATAAAAAATGTACACGTTGTTATACAACGGCACTATGCTTTCGGAAGCTTAAAATCTTCCTGACTAGTAGCAGAAATTCTGAGAATTCCGTAACTTTTCTAGAAATTTCAAATTCCCTGACTCTTTCAGGATATCTCGCTTAGCTCGCCACCATGTATTTCAAATAATACAAATCTCCTCATAAGAAAGAGTAACCAAAGGCTTCCTGTAGTTTTTTATTTTTAACGTTTATCCTTCTTTTTCTCGTTTAATTTTGTTTAATCCTTCCTTAATTTTTTCATTTCTGGTCTCGAAGGGGGAGTCCGGACCCCCGGGCATCTCCCCCTTGGCTGCGTGCCTGACTGTACGCTACAAAAGCAAGAAAAATTTCAGAAGAAAGTACTTCTGTGGGTGTTCATTTCACTATAGAATATCACACGAACATTCATCAGGAGCAGGGGTAAAAGTGGAACTGAAAAGGTAGGGGGACGGTAGGTAGCAGCATGACTACACGCCGTCCCAATGCCTAGCTTTGCCCATTGTAATTTCTTAGGAACTGGGGGACGCTGTACATATGTTTTGGAGGTGGAATGAAGGCGTTCTCCGCGTTCTCCCTCACTTTTACCCCTGATCAGCACAGTTAATGGTGTAGCAATTACAACAGACATGTATACCAAGAGATGTCTACCGAAGTTGATTCAATTCATTAACACATATCATCATGGTTATAACTATATATTTTGACCAGACTTCATAACCAGTCATAATGCCAGGAAGACAACAGTCCGGTTGACGACACAGTTAGCATTCGCCCAACGGAGATCCGGCCATTTTTGACGCATAAATATTCTATTTTAAGATTTTCCTATTTCTTCTTCCTTTTTTCGGTCATCGGTCTAGGAAAGTTTCTTTTAACCTACGTACCATGAATTAGCATTTCTATTACCCTATAATTGTTTATTTGTCAACCACAAATAAACAATTTTTTGTCTGGGTCTTAAATGACCCGGTCTTCACTGTTTAACGTGAAGGATAATTTATTTGGCTTGTCTACATCACATCATCCGCTTTATTGTCAGTTTTCTCACTCTGCATGAACATATCTACTCTTTACTCATTCCCTTAGAATGCTCCAACATGTCAGCAGTCTTGCCAGGTGGCAAAACAAATCACACAAAACGGGAAATTCATATCAGTGGCGGGACATATCGTTCCAAACATGTAGGATACGAGATATTTTTCTGGAAAATATGTACCATTTTAAATGCATGGTTCAACTTTTGTTATATATTATAGGCGTGCACATCTGAGTTGTGTGTATTATTTATTTGTGGGAAACATTGAATCATATTGAAAAGTTTCATGTCCACGGGCGGGAAATTTCCCTTCACGAACTGGTAATACTACCCGTCAGAGTAAATATCAAACTGGGGGGACTAGTAGGCCCTATATATTTCGATAAATAGACCAAGACCAACAATGGCGGGTCTAGCTTGGGCTGGGGAGCCTAGGTCCCCAGGTTTTTTTGGTGATACAAATAATTGAAAATACTATTTATATATTTTTTTGAAAGTTTATAGTAAATTGTCATAGTGTGTGTTTTGGCTGCTCCCCCTCAAGCTTTACCTTTTAGATCCGCCACTGAAGACCAATATGGTCATCACTAATGTCAAGCTTTAAATTAATTGGAAATGTAGTAATAATACTATGTTTTCCTTAAAAGAAAACAATTAAAATATTGTTGGGTCAAAAATGACCCTATCTTCGTCGGAAGCGTTATTTCTAGTATCTTCGCTGGGTGAGTGTTAGTACTATTCATACCACGGGACGCCAATCCACCAAATGTTCTATAGGCGCACCCTTCTGGTCTTTGTTGGCTGCGGATGTGGGAAACCAAAACGCCGCCATAGCTCGTCCCTTGTAACACCACTGGTTCTTAATAAATATTTCTTGAGCCACAATATCTATAACAGAACTTTGAAACGTAAATATCATTTATTTATACCTTCGGTTATTATACCTATTACAAACGATTAACTTCTTAAACATCAATTCTCCTGATAACCCTGCAATCTATAACTCAACAATCTTACTTATTTATATATTCAATTCTTTTTTTGGTAACTAAGGAGCACTAATAATCTTTACAATACAATATTTCTTCTTCTTTACCAAATATGCTCCGTTGTCGCACCTCTGATCACCTTTCTAAGACCGGTACAGGTAAATAATAATACAACAATACAACCCTAGTACAATATACCGTTGTATCTGGCGTCACGAACATGGATTTCATTTATTCATTAACAATAAATGAAAAGAATCCTGGACCGTACAAGTATACACATTTTGATCAGCCCTTGTATATACATAAAATTATATTTTACATCAGTATCATAAAATCAATCACATAATTAAGCATATTCTTTGGCCTTACATTATAATATAAATAACAAGGTGCATCAACAGAAAATAACTATAATAATACGGTCCACAATTATTTTTAGATTCACTAGGATATTTTTACCATAATATGCATAGTTTAATTCATGAAGTTAAATATAATTGCACTGTATTAAATATAAATATGTTCTCTAATAGAATTGATCCAGATGTAAACACGGAATAAACATTCTACGTAAATATACATATAGATCGCATAAAGGGCTTGAGTAATTATAGTGTTGTGAACACAATAAAACAATATAGCATTCTTTAACATTGAAGAAAATAATTGTTACACTAGAAAAATAGTTGAAGATAAAATAACATGAAGAAAAATACAATAAAATAAGTTATATAATTATGAAATACGACGTTTATCTCCTTTTGAGATTGAGTTCCCTCTAGTATACATTATTTATATTAATTTCACTTATGATCTCAGGAGGGACTACATTTTTAACTAAGTCCATCCATTTCTTTTTAGTGTTTTCGGTAGGTTGCCAAAATAATAAACTGAATAAAGAACACATTAACCATAGACATAAGCAAAGTCGGTCTAAAACACATCTGTCGGACGCCTTTTTACTGGTTCAAGTTATTCGTTCAAAGGGCGCAATTAAGGAACATTGTATTCCGCATTCTTGAGTAGAATCGGATCGATTGTATGCATACACAGAATTTGGATTTCTATTATTATAATTGCTACCACCTATGAATCGATTTTGTGCATAATCACGATAATTGTTGTTACTTCGATTATAATTTCGGTGATTATTTCTGAAATTCCTATTATTATTTCTTCCATTAGGTTGAGTTGAGTTACCGGTATTATTTGGATTACACGCTCGTTCATTAAAACTACGATTGCCATTATTTAGATTACACGCTCGTTCATTAAAACGACGATTGCCATTTCCTTGTGTGCGAGTGCTATTTCCATTCTGTACACTTATATTACGAACATGAGCATAATTAATAGGATTGCGGCTAACATTACCCTGACCTCTATTGGGATTTTTATTATTTTTCTGCATCAAATATTGACTCTCGAAGTTCTGCACTAGCATGACCATATGACTGAAATTGACACATTGTGCAGACATTAACATTTGTTGCAATCTGAACGGCAATAGTATGCGAATTGAAGCAATTATACGTGACTCCGGATGATTAGGATTTAGAGCTTTTAATTCGTTGTATGTCGATACTACAAATTCCGTAACATTTTTGTGGCTTCGGGGATCGAAAACTTTGGTACGTAATAAAGCATCCCTGTTAGCAAGCATAAAGTCGTTTTCATAATTGGATAGTAGGGCCGCTTTAAAATCTGAATAAGCATGGAGATTTTCTCGAATGGCTTTGAACCACGTTAAACATGGAGGTTGTAGGACGTGTGGAAGTATCTTCAAGAATTTTGATTCTTTGATTCCTATCAAGTCGCATTCGTCCTCGAACTTCTCGATAAATACCCGTGCAGGAATATCATCAGGTCCACCGCTAAATTTGGTCAATGACTTTACCTCGCTAAATCGCAAAGGTTGGTCATTATTATGAAATTTTGAATATTTACCGTAACCTTTTGAATTCCTACGGGATGAATATTTCTTTCTTCTTTCAACTTCGGTACTTCCATCACTGTATCCCGAAGACTCACTGTCCTCCAAAACTCGATGAGGTGTTGCTGGTTCTGGTTCCTTAAAAGGAGACTGATTTCTATAACCACCATCATGAGAGATTACTGGTTCTAATCCATTATAAATAGCCTGATTTCTATGTCCACTGTGAGACTGATGTCTATGTCCACCGTCGTGCTCTTCCTTGGTAGTATGGTACCATTCTTGGCAACAATTCATATCCTCCCGGAGTTCTCGGATGTGAAAGGTGTGTTCGTTAATTACCGATTCCATGGCTTTGACCACATCCTGCATCTCAGTGTAATTTTGGGATATTCGTTCCATCTTTTGGTCATACTGCTTACATCTCGTGGAAAACTGTTCCTCCAATTGACCTTCTATTTTACAATGTAATTGATCCATTTTTATCTTCCAGTCGTTCCTCAATTTTAAGTTGTAATTGCTTTAGGGAGTCCTCCAATTGTTGATGGGTTACATTTTGGAATTCCTCAAATTGTTGTTGAGTAACCATTTTTTGTTGGAACTCCTCAAATTGTTGTTGGGTAACCATATTTTGCTGGAACTCCTCAAACTGCTTCTCAAACTGCTGATGAGTCACCATATTTTGCTGGAACTCCTCCAATTGTTCATGGGTTACATTCTGGAATTTCTCAAATTGTTGTTGGGTAACCATATTTTGCTGAAGTTGGTTCATTTGGCATGATATCTGTTTTAAAAGGTCCGTCACGGTATCAGGAGCATGACTACCACTTTGCATAGGTCGGTCTTGTATACCTTCTGTTTCCGACATACCTCGATTTATTCGTTTACCGCTTCTTAATATAGTAACATAAATATTGGGCTCAATTGTGTCCGTTGTTACTGTACTTCAGAACGATACACTAACTCCCGGTATGAAGGCACCATTTAATTATGTAACACCACTGGTTCTTAATAAATATTTCTTGAGCCACAATATCTATAACAGAACTTTGAAACGTAAATATCATTTATTTATACCTTCGGTTAATATACCTATTACAAACGATTAACTTCTTAAACATCAATTCTCCTGATAACCCTGCAATCTATAACTCAACAATCTTACTTATTTATATATTCAATTCTTTTTTTGGTAACTAAGGAGCACTAATAATCTTTACAATACAATATTTCTTCTTCTTTACCAAATATGCTCCGTTGTCGCACCTCTGATCACCTTTCTAAGACCGGTACAGGTAAATAATAATACAACAATACAACCCTAGTACAATATACCGTTGTACCCTTACATCAAGATCTAGGGACTTGGATTTCAGGCCAACCCAAAGTATGCTGAAGATTGTACGCCAGAAATTACGACAAATTGAAGACATGGATCTTATGTAGCATTATAACAAGTAAGATGATTTATCAACAGTGTCTCCATGATTGCATTGGTATTTGCAATGAATAAATATTTTCACCTCGTAGTAGCATCTTTTTTCTTTCTTTGTGTGTTAACTTTCACACATGCTCTTATTTTAAAATATTCAATTTTTCAATTTAAATTTTGAATGAAAAATTGCTACGGGCTTTGTGGAAATTTGCAGCAAAAGTATCAAATTTGTTTATCTATCTATTAAAATGCTACAAAAGCTGTGAAAAAAAAAGGAAAAAAAAACCGCCTGAACTCCAACCTCTAACTTTGGATTTCAAACGTTTGATTTAACGGTTATTTGTGATTTCACGTTTAACAAAGACAATATTTTAAAGTATGTGTACCTTAAATATATTATTATTTAAATACATTTTTTAAATAAAGTTTATGTTTTAAAGCTATTGTTCAAATCCTTTGTATTTTAATAAACCTTCTCCAAAATCCATGCAAATGAATTCTGCTGCCATCTTTGGAGTTCTTTTAGACTATAAGTTTGTGGACGTTTATATGTTTGTGGCCAATCCTTTCGATAATGAGATCTCGGAAACTACAAGCTCTAGAAAGATGACGCTTTCACTGACCGATTGCAAATTTTGCATAGATTGTTCAGTTCTAATTGAATATTTAAAAACATGGCCATTATTCCTTTATTACATTTTTACGAGAAGTGCTGAAATTAAAAAAAAACTAAGACATCATATCCTACGGATTATACATTCCAACACTACATTGTTGTATATGCGGGTTGAATATGTCTCAGGCGTTTGTTTCCTGGCCAAATAATACTGAAAAAGGAAGGATAACCATTTCTCCAGTCTAAGACGAATCTTTATTTTTGGAGTGTTTTGCCCAATGAACACCATATATAACTGACATTATAATTAATTATGTATGTAATGTATTTGCTTATTACATACTTCATGCAAGAAGAAAGCAAACACTGGTCATACATGACTTAGAAACTCCAACCGGAAATAGGCTTAAATTTTGCAAACGGTGAAATATATTGAGAAAAAATAATCGAAAAAATCTCCCCTTTGTGATACTCCTTGCTGATTTTTTTTTTAAAAAAATCAAGACGTCTTTCACTTGTGTCTGTAAAGGGACATGTACAGATGTAAGGAATAACAAGGAGATTCATCGTCATATGTAAATGATGCTCTGTGTAGAGAGCGCACGTTCAGCTAGTCACTATATGTAATATGCCTCCACGTGGTTTATCCGGTTTCCACAAAAACTCCAGGAAAGCTGGTAATATGCCTTTCTTAAGTGAAGCATATCCAGGGAGAGCTCATTTGGTTTATATGGTTGGCGAACGCTCCTTCGGTGCCGAAGACTCGGATTCAATTAACGACGGGAGCTCAAGGTGGTTCAAATCCCATGTAATGCTGTATGTTCATATTTAATATCTTCGGTACTGAAAAGTACGCTGTATCCCAATCGAAACAAAACAGACAGAAAAGATCGTCATGGTTCTCCATTCCAATGTATCAACAACAGTGCACAAATCCCAACTACAGCGGCAGTAAAACAGAATCTCATCATCTCCCAATGAAAACGTTTCCTTGATATAACGCTGCGACAAAGAAAATTAATCGGGGTTATATCTGTTGATCATTTGTAAGTTATAGAACCATCCTGTTTTTATCTGTATTCTGGAAAGATTTTAAGGAGACACATACACACGGTATACTTTGTTGAAAAATCTTTCTTTCGACTACCCTAGTAGCAAGAAAGCTTTCGGCTAGTTGGTGCGTGCTTGGCTCTTGGCTTTTTACACTTGCACTTCAAACGCATGCTTTCATAAAATCTTCCTTTTATTATACCTGCAAGCGATGCTTTAGACCCTTCGCAGAGTGTCATAGCATCACTAGCCGTTCATTGGCTATTGACTTGACTTGACTTGTAAAACGCTTGCGTCAAGCTTGAATGGAACACTGAATGCAAGGCTGCCCCTATGTAACTTTGTTACTGGAAGCAAGCTTGCGGTATGCTTGCACGTTTTCTAATCAAGTTATATGGAAGCTTGGCCGACTTGCAATTGAAGCTTACATCAAGCGGTTTGCGATGTGTCTCTGCTACTAGGGTAATGCTCTGTCAATTGAGATACAGCAAAAGGATGTTATGCATACGTTGGATATAATCAAAATTCGCCGTATGCGTGGCTACTTTCACTTAGTGCCTTATTGAATTTCGTAGTTTTATAGTTCTGTCTCTTTCCATGGCGGGAAATCTCAGCCTGTGTTGACGATAGAGATGGAATAATATTTGTACTTATATGTTGTCAGTTTTTATACCAGGACCGTGTTCCCAAGAGCTATGTGTTTGTTCCAGTTGTTCTCTTCCTATAAGGAAAAGAAACACTTTCAAATAGACGCGAAAATGTTTTTCGTGGCAACTTTTTCACTGCAATTATTTATTAGTTTTTCTAAAAAAGATATTTATTTTATTGTTATTTTCTTTCTTCTTGAATTATTTTATTTACATATATTTTTTACTGTTGTTATAATTTTTCTTGCACTTTTTCTATTATTCACGTTTTCATATTTTTCCATTTTTATACTTATTTTTTAGTACGATTTTTTATATTGTTACATTATTTTCTTAAAGGTACAATTTAATTTGAACTTTTTGTTTTTAATGAGTCCTGTCCCCAGTTTTCCAATAATTTTGTTAAAAATTCTCCACTAGCTTTTGGTGGGGGGGCGCGGTGGCTCAGTGGTAGAGCGTTCACCTCTGGTGCTTGGGGTCCCGGGTTCGATCCCAGCCTCCGCCAAGTGAACTTTGTGGTGGACAAACACCGTGCTCGTGGGTTTTCTCGGGGTTCTCCCGTTTCCTCCCACTTTCTTCATTCCACCATTTCACTCATCTCTCATCATCACCGTCTCCTTTAGCCTAACCGGCATAACCGTGGGACGTAAAACTTAAAGATTTCATTTCATTAGCTTTTGGTATCAGTTTACATTAAAATATTATATGATTTATTGATCCCCCGTCTCCCTACACAACATATCAATGTGTTTCTTCCCTTGTATTTTGTATAATATATTTGGAGTGATTTCTGTATGTTGTCTGTCTTATTTATTGTAATATATGATGTCCTTTTACTTCCCGAAACTTATTCAAAGGTACTTTTGTTATCAGTCATTTATGACATGTTCCATTAAAATCTTCCTGGTCCTCTTCTCCTACTTTCCTTCCATTGTTTAATTATTTTTTTTTCTACATTGGAGTTGACAATTCTAAAAACGTTTATGAATGGGTAGTTTAAAGTTGGTTGGTATTGCCTTTATTTGCTGCCTGTCATGATGCAATGTCAACTAATTCGTTAAAATATATGTTGCTGACTGTGGGCTTTATTATAAAAAAACAAAAGTACTATTACATAACTTTTTCTTAGTTCAGACTAGTTTTCATATTGAATACATTCCAGATTAATTTTTACTCCAACTTGAATTATTGATGGTGATTAAAACATCAACTGCATCGGCACATATGCATACCTTGTTCATTTGACTTTTTTTTTTGTCAACATCGTGTCCGTGGGTTTTCTCGTAGTACTCCCGTTTCCTTCCACAATTTCTCTCTACCAACTCCTCCATCATCACTCACTTGCCTTAATAATTTGTCTCTCTTAAGCTAACGGGCATAATCTTGCGACGTTAAACTGAAAGACCTCATTTCTTTTTTGTTCTTTATGTATAACAACGCTTGTCGAATTTTTATATAGAGTAATTCGGGGGGAAGTGATCAAAGGGGTGAAGTGAATAGAATTAAGGTTAATGGTATGTGGCAACAAAGCATGATCGTCACTGACTTTGCACAGCCCCTGTGTTTTCAGTATTGAGTCTGGGACTGACGAAGAAGGTAGTGCGCAGCGGAAAGAAGCGATCTATTGAATGCAGCGCGCATGTACAGCAGGGAAGGTGGGTAGATTTACAGCCTTTTTTCTTGCTATTGTAATATGGAACAGTAAGAAACTAGGGCAATTCTTTCCTGAAGCAATCGTGTTGTACCCAATACTTCCACAGCACCATGAGGCGATTATTAGATACGCATATACAGTATATAGATATGCCTCAAAATATTGCGAACATAAAGATACAAAACCTGTTTTCAAAAAGGACGACGAGGTGGGGTGAAGTGACTAACATATTTTGGGGTGATGTGACTAGTCCTGTTAATTATTTCATATATCATCAATCATTCAATGTATACAATATGGAACAAAGAGCATATTTACATCTAACTATTTCTTGTCTGTCCTCCAAATCACAGTTTCGTATAGGAGAAACCTTGGTTCAAGACCTATTGGGAACTCAAATATTGTACTCTTTCTTGTAACATCAAACACCTCAATGCTCCCGAAACGGTACTTTGGACACGATCTCGGGTTGGTATGTCTATTTAGTTCTTAAGCATTTCTGCAACAATAGCTTCTATACATTTACCTCATATAAGTGTTATTCGTTAGCTGTATACTCATTATTTAGCAGTTTATATATTGTTATTTACATTTTGTCAAGAACGATTCTTCTCCCCACTTCAGCCCATATGTATATTCACTTCAGCCCATATGTATATTCACTTCAGCCCATATGTATATTCACTTCAGCCCAACGTGTGAGGTGAAGTGAATTATTTACCTTGTATGATTCATTTCTTTTTGTACACGTTACTTGAGACACGAGAAGAAACATACTTTTATTTTCAGAATGCAGAAGGTCTGTCCTATTCATATATAATTGTCAATCATCTGTGTTATCGTTTCTGTGTAAGATTTTCTTTTTCACTTTCATCCTTACTATGTTCACTTCTCCCCGCATTACTCTACTTTAAAATATACTTTATATACACTTTATATATTTCAATGTTATATTTTCTGAAGTAATATGTGTGGCGGCTTCCACCACAGGATGGACCATTTATTTTGATAGGCTTTTAAACTAATAGACAAACAACGCTATAATTTTGTACTATGCAAGCATTGACAAGAGGACATTGCTTGACACACTCTGTAACATCACGAAGTTAACAGTGTTGCGAACCCAATATAAAATTATATTTTTTCAAATGGCACTATGTCAGGCTATTGCATATTCACTGTTGCAAACTAAGGATGCTACAGTGTCACAAACATCCAAATTTGAGTCTCCTGTATAACAGAACGCAAGCGCGACGGACTGGAAAATGCACATCCAAAGTACTTTACCGTCTAAGGTTCTGGTGATGATATCATAGATTTCGAATAATTATCAATAAAGATACAAGGGATTAAAAATTTAACATTTTTCAACAGTCTTTTTTTCGGAAATAAACTTAGAAAAGTACCTCATCTACCTGCAAACAAGGTGACAATGATCATAATGCCTTTTACAAGAATCTCATACCTTAAAACTTTCTGAGATATGATAAATAATGATAATGTTGGCAACACTGCTTAAAAATACGTAATGTCGAGATCTTGTAATTAAACATACCCAAAAGTATTGTGGTAATGTAGGAGCAAAGTAAATCAAAAACCATTTTAAAAGATCCCTCTAAGATGCAATTCTAAGGCT
Organism: Thermobia domestica; assembly: GCF_964235325.1. NCBI lineage: Eukaryota > Metazoa > Arthropoda > Insecta > Zygentoma > Lepismatidae > Thermobia > Thermobia domestica. The sequence goes on from NC_137455.1 coordinate 365,287,377, forward strand.
ATATAAAAATTTAATATTCTTTTCATATCTCTGGAACGGTTTGAGGTATCAAATTGCTGTAAACGTCTGTATGATCTTTATATTTATTGAAAACCATGTATCTTATTCAATGTGATACTTAATTAAACACTTTTGAAAAAAAAAGTTCTTCGAAAAATAGTCAAATTTTCAATTCCTTGTAACTTTCTTTCTACTTATGCGAAATATATCACATTATGACGTAGTATACGACACTAAAATACTTTGAACGTGCATTACCCCGTCCATCTTACTTGCGTTATTACGTAGAAAAACCCTTCAAAATTTGGTTATTTTCCGATGTTTGTAATACTACTGTAGTGTCCTTAGGTTTCCGCTCTGCATGACAAGTGTGATATTGTACCTATTTTTTTATATGTAAACTAGCCTTTGGCTAGCTGGGGGCTTCGTCCCCAGACCCCGCGTTTGCTCGGCCTACGGTCTTGCACCTCTTAAACCCACGATTCTACAGTATTTCAAGTTTATTTTCCTATTTCGACTACCTAAAAGATAATATTGTGTATCCTAAGAAAACTCCTATTTAAATAACATGGAAATTTCTTCATACCCTTTTAGAATCCTAGAAAATTACAAAGTATTTACTTTTGGCAATTTTTCTGTAGGCTACAATCTTGCCAAATTTCATCATTATAATCCTGCCGGAAGTGCCTAAATATTTTGTGATGTCCCATATAAATAACATGGAAAATATATTTTAGTTCCCTATAAAACCACTCCATAGTGAAATTTTTATTTTTTTGTGATCTACTTGGGTAACGCTAGCAAAAGATACAAGCATACCGAAGTATAACTTTTCATTTCAATTCAAAGTACCTAAAATATGAGATAATTGGTCCAAAAAAGATCCATTTAAATACCGTGGAAAATTTTTTCGTCTCCCAGCCAATAATTTTGGGGTGTAGATGATGTCCCATATAAATAACATGGGAAAGATTTTTCAATTGCTCATAAAACCTCACTGAATTTGGAAATTGTTATTTTTGGTGATCTACTTATGTAACACTAACGAAAACGTACAAGTATATCAAATTTCAAGTTTTTATTCCAATTTCAAGTACCTAAAACAGGAGATTATAAATCGAGAAAAGGGTCGACTTAAATAACATGGCGAATTTTTCAGCCCCCCTTTAGGCCCCTTAAAAATTAAAAATATTCACTTTTGGAAACTTTTCTGTGGATTAGTCCTGAAAAGCCACAATCATACCAAATTTCAACTTTCCACATCAACCCTAAGTACCCGTTATTTATGTCAGTGACCAGTTCATGAAGTTTCATATATTACTGATATGAAACATTCAATAACATGATGTAATACTATTTGAAAAATCACAACTTTATGTTGATTTGGGAACACTATTAGCCTTGTGGTAAAACACGGTGTGCCAAACAATGTTCCTTTGTCAATACTTGCATTGTAAGAACTTTCAGAGTTTGGTTTCTATTAGTTTAAAAGTTATAAGAACATATTAAGATAAATGGTTAACGCTGTATGTGAAGTCTGGTGCTAATTTATCAATCTGGTGCCAAAAATTGGCTCTAATTGATGGGGATAAAGTTTCAACTTTTTTGAAGGATATTGTTTCCATCTTATAAGGGGAACTATATAATTCTTCCAATTGGGCACTGAATATAAATTTAATCCTAAATATTTCATGCAATTTTTGTTAGCATTCGGGCTATGTCGGAAATTCTCTGAGGGATCCAATTAAGGTCTCAATCGATTCAGTAAGACCTAAGGAGTGTTTTAAAGTTGGTCTCATCACCTGCAGATCAGTAGTGGCCGAGATATTCAAGGTCAAAATATAAGGGGAGGAAGCCATACACAAATTGTGAAAATCGGTTCTAAAGCGTATCGCATGCAGCAGAAGCCAGTACAACGTTGTGGAACAGTGAGAAACGGTCAGTCAGAGTTTAATTGAAAATTCTAAATACCAATTTTTCTGTTTTTTAAACTGCAAGTGATATGAACATCTTGTTATAGTCATTGTCATCCCTATTCTTTCCCTTCCAAGTAAAATTAATATCAAATCCTTTCTAAGCACTACCTTGTCTCAAATTCTATTTACTATCTGCTTTCAAGTTTTTACTTTAAGCAGTTTATAGTGTGCAAAACGCACCCCATATATTTTCTTTCTGAACTTGTTTTACAGTAATTCTCTCTCTTGTTATGAAAAGGGTTTTAAATTGAAAATAGCACATCTACCGAAAGGTGTAGTTACTAGCAAAAGAATTTCATTCAGCAATGAAAACTATATAAGATCGAAAATTAATATCAATAAAGGAGAACTTAGCCTTCATGGACAAAAGGAAAGATCTTAGAAGTATTTTTTTTTTATAACAAGGCAAAGAATTACAGTAAAATACATTCAGATAGGAAATATATGGAATGCATTTCGCACACTACAAACTGCTTAAAGTAAAAACTTGAAATTAGACAGTACATAGAATTTGTAACAAAAGATAGAGCTTAGGAAGGATTTGATGGCAATTTTACTTTGAAGGGGAAGAATGGAGATAATTATTATTATTACAAGATGTTCATATCACGGAATCCCTTACAGTTTAAAAAACAGAAAAAGTGGTATTTAGACTTTTTATTTAAACTCTGACTGACCGTTTCTCACTGTTCCACAACGTTGTACTGGCTTCTGCTGCATGCGATACGCTTTAGAACCGATTTTCACAATTTGTGTATGGCTCCCTCCTCTTATATTTTGACCTTGAATATCTCGGCCACTACTGATCTGCAAGTGATGAGATCAACTTCAAACCACGCCTTAGGCGCTACTGAATCGATCGAACTCTTAATTGTCCCTCTCAGAGAATTTCCGATAAAACCCACCCTTACATTTAAATATCTTGGCAACTACTCATCAGCAAATGATGAGACCAACTTTAAAACACTCGGTAAGTCTTACTGAATCGATTGACACCTTAATTGTTCCCATCAATTTCCGACATAACCCGTCTGGTACCTAATTTTAGGTTAGGCTCTTTATATGATTTATTTTAACATTTTCGACCCCAAGCCCGAGTCACACTCGGGTTGTCTGTTTATTCCGAAACTCCGGAGCCCGAGTCCAACTCATTTTTTTTACACAATAATCTTTACGTAATTATTATGGGTTGCGGTCGGTTGTCGGCCGTGTTAAATACTCACAGAGACTCAGTCCTTGAAAAAATACTAATAACCTGACATCCAGCGAAGAGTAAACGAACTTTTGCAGGTTGTTTGTTGTGATCAACTAGCTGAGTTTGACTGCAGTACGTTCGATAAAATGGTGGAGTATTTTGTTTTGAAAGCTATTTCATTTTTAGTTCTCGCAGATTTCCCACTCCTTATTGCACACCATTGTCATTGCTCGCGCTTCACACGCGACGGGAGTATTATGTTTCTATTCTAAAAGGTCGATTGTTCAAAAAGCATATATTTCAAACAGCAGTGTAGCAAACTACCCCTTCTTACATCACCAAATTATATATTTGTAATAAAATCTAAAATCCACAAAATTGTTTACAATGATTTTAGTACATCTATTATTATTTAGCATTCTACTATACTTTTTTAAAAAGGCCTAAAAAACCCAGGATAAGGGAATAAACAAGTTCAGATGATCCCAGGATCGAAAGTGTTAAGATTGATTTCTTGATTTGCCCGTCTACAGGGGTAGAAGTGGATCTGAAAAGGTAGGAGGACGGTAGGTAGCGGCATGACGTCACTCCGTTCCCCCTGCCTATCTTTGGCCATTGTAATTTTTTAGGAACTCGGGTGACTCCGTACATATTTTTTCGAGGTGGGAGGATGGCGTTCCTTAGCGTTCCCCCTCACTTTTACCCCTGCCCGTCTACTAGAAACATTTTTAACACTTATTTTCTCTCCAGTACGATTATTACAGTTGTTTACCATATGTAAGGTGTACCTGAGTTTATTTTTATTTTATTTTTTGCAAATAGGATCAGATTGCCGCCAAAAATGTGGGTGGATATTTTACTAGATAAAATTTTAATTAAATCATCCATATATATGTGACTACCCCGTGATACGCCTCAAAAAGTTTGTCTCATTTCACATATTTTAGTTCTTATTTTGTATAATATTCTGTTTATAGAAATTATGTCTGTAAGGATTTCTTGAGGTATAAACATTTCGTTCATTAGAATTAGGAGGCGATCTGATAATATAGTATCGTATGCACTTTTAAAATCTATATTAGGGGTTTTCAAACTTTTCGAAAGCGCCGACCCCCCTGTTCATTTGGGAAGTGATCTGCGGACCTCTTTGCAATGCTATCTGAAATTTCACATGGTATCAAAAAAATATACCAATTAGAATTATCACTGACAAGAAAAAGATCAAGGCATATAATGCAATAAGTAATTTATTCTAAAGATACATGATTGCTTCCTAGTGAACGAAATTTCAATTGAAAATATAGTAACTTCATGACTGAAACTCAGTCTTTTTTTTTTTTGGTAAGGAAATCCACTTAAACGTTCCTAAATGTGAGGTGACTATTGTGAGGAATGAAATTCTTCGTGTTTTTCCATAGTTGCGGTGAAATCTGGAGTAATTTTGGTCACCATGAATCTTAGGTTAAGGTCCGATTCCACATTAAGACGATTTCGCTTTAATGTTTTAATACTAAAAAGAGCAAAAAAGATTTGCTTAGATAAGTAGGAAAATGCTTATTTAGACGACTCTTCAGACTCACAGCGCACACTCAGACCAATTTGAGTCAGGAGTTGCTCGCAATGATGGATCTAGAAACACATTTTGGGAGTGGTGTCCAAAGATTTTATTTGGAAATCTTAAAATTAGGAGAGGCTTGATGTTTGTAAGTGTAGGAATGACGAACATTTACTTCCTTTCTTATTAAAAAAATCTGGAATTAGTAGTGGTGGGAAATTTCCGCCACTTGAAGATGAAATCCATGAAATTTCGAGACGTCGTGCCTTTAATGTACAACTACTTTTGAAAAAAGTGCTTTAACAAAGAAGGAATTTCTTTCACTTTCTACATAACGGTTGACAGGCTTCAGGACAGAAATTTAATAAAGTAGGAAAACATTTAAATTTACAAACGTAGTTATTATTTCTAATTGCTTTCTTTTTAGAAACTGGAAAAAAAATACTTCTAGCATTACAGCTGTAAATTCCGTTTTATTACAACACATTTCAACTTTTAGGCGTCGCGGACCCCTGACTAGAACCCAAGGACCTTCAGGGGTCCGCGGACCCCACTTTGAGAACTACTGTTATTTTTAAAGTCCATTCCAGATTGCTAGTATTAAAGTACTTAATGAATCTAAGGTTGATAAATTTTTCTTGGGACCAAACATAATTAAAGCTAGAATGCTGTAAAAGTTGTTCAAAAATCTTTATGAAACATTATGCTAAAGCTATTGGCATAGAACTCTCTGGAACACCTATGCTTCTTTATTTAGTTCTTTTCAAATGGAAACTACTAGATACCGTTTCCATAATGAATATTTCTTCGGATTACCATACTTCGTAATTTAGGAAATTTTCGTTTTTGTATGGTTTTCTTAAGGTTAGTAATGGTTGTTTTGTTCATTTACCCACTGGTGGCATATAATTGTCCATCATGGTGGTATTTAAACATGCTTCCATTGTTTTGTTACAGCTATTTATTTTTCTCTCTGTTCGATATGCTAACTCTTGTACTAGTTGCGTAAAACTGTTTCCAGTTAAATTATGTTTATTGCTAAATTTTGATTTTGCTGTTTGCTATAATTTATTGCTAATTATGCCAATTTCACGTTACCTATATTTTTGGAAGATTAATTTTACCGAAAGAGTTGTATTTTGAGAATGAATTTACAATATGCTGTTTAGTTCCTTATAAATAATGATTATGGAAAAGTGGTTAGTGCCAAAGGAGTTATGGATTACTTGTTTCTAAGTCTGTCTGTTTTTCACTCACCACTTTCAAACATCGATATGTCACCTAAGACCTACCTGAAAGATCAAAAATACTCCTCATCAGCATCGACGACCTTCTGCCAAGTTTCGGGAAGTCCATGGATTCCACCGCTTTAGAACTTGGCGGGCATATTGCGAAGAAAGTATCAAGTGCGTTTTGCACCAGTACTAGGGATTTGAACTGGTGTGGTCTAAGGTGATTATGTAAGGAATGGAACAGGTGATAATCGGACGATGCAATGTCCGGGGACGATGCAATGTTTCATCCAAGGCGTAGATAGTGTCCCGGGCCATCCTAGCCTTGTGAGGCATAGCGTTGTCTTATAACAGGAGAAGTCCTTTGCGATTCAGAAGTGCTGGATCCAGAGTTTTAAGTTCTCTTGAACATTGCTCGACTACTGACAGTACATAGTTGCATTGATGCTCTGATCAGCTCGTAGCAGTTCTCGATGCACGATGCCGCGAGCAGTCCATCAAATACATAAGAGGACCTTCTCTGGTGCAGTGCTGGTTTTGGCAGTTCTGGAACTTGTTCATGGGATGCTAACCAATGATGATGGCGCCGTGGAGCTTCGTAAAGGATCCACTTCTCATCAAATGTAAACACCATGTCCAAAAATGGTCCTTAATCAGACGAGACAGCAAGGAAATACAGCTCGCGTTGCCTTGTGGCCCGAAGACATATCATGTGGGACTCATTGATCCAACTTGTAGTGCTTTGCAAGTTGATGGAGGTGCTGACTAACGGTTTCTCCACTCACACCGAATTGTAGTCCTAGTTCCTCACATGCCTGACCACTGTATGTCTCCAATTGCTGCGTGGTCAAAGGGGTAGCACTAGTGATGGTGTAAACTTCAGTTACACCGTCACCAAAGGCCTGACATATCTTCCGCCCCGCTGCAGTGGCGTTTGACCCCAGTTTGAATTCGTACAGCATACAGGCCCTTATGACGCTCCGTGGGGGTCGCATGTTCACTCTTTCCTTACGCACATTCACGGCGTAACTGAACTGCAACAACCAGGTAATATGTTCAATATACCCGCAGCAACAGCTGATCCTCGCCTTATTTCCATTTGTGTTCAACTCACGGTGTGAGCGCCAATGGAACACAGTCCTCCACAACAAGCGACAGGACTTTCTTGGTTACCTTTATACTAATCTTTTATCCGGTGGTGAAGAATTACCTTTGCTATACTTGCTATTAAATAATTGGAATCACTTATCGCGTTTATTAATTGCGAGTTTTCTCTATTATTCTCTGTACCCAATAGCATTCAATAGGTTTTAAAATTCCCGGTTATGATAGGTTTCCTAATTTGCCAAATATATTGATCAATGTAGTAGTGTCTCAGAATGTATTGGGAGGATTATACATATTTACTATCCTTAAGTTAGCGATTGTTTTGAGAGCTTGTTTACAAATTTTGATTTTGCAAATACTTTTTTTTTATAATTTAACTTTTCCTTTATCGCTATATCTATGCCTCCATAACTGTGTTCCGTGAAATGTCCAACAAATATGTAACTAACTAACTTATAGGCCTATGGAACCAGGAAGTTCAATGCTTCGTTCACGAAAGCTCTAAATGACTTCTATCCTTAGCCAACTGGATACAATTTCTACTTTGTATTTCCTATTTCTTATTTCTATGAGATCCATTTTAATATTGTCCTCCGATCTGCGCCTAGGTATACCTAATGGTCGTTTTCCGATTGGACTTTCAAGCGTCCTCTTTTCCATTCTTGCTACATGACCTGCTCACCTGAGTCTCCTAGACTTGATGTTCCTAACAATGTTTGATAAACCGTATAAATGATGTAGTTTCTCGTTATGAAGTTTCAGCCATATCCCATTTCCTTTTATCTTGGGTCCGAATATTCGCCTCAGGAACTTGTTCTCAAATACTTTCAATCTACGTTCTTCCCTCAGAGTAATCGACCATGTATTGCAATCACACATAATAACAGGCATGATTATCGTCTTATATATTTTAAGTTTCATGTTCCTCGACAGAATTCATGATGACAAGAGATTTTGAACTGAATAATAACACGAATTCCCTGCTTTAAATCTACATTTAATTTCTTCGTGAACATGGTATTCGTCGGTTAATATTGAACCTAGGAAGTTGAAAGTGTTCACTTTATCAAAAGTATTATTTAATATTTTCCCAAAATTTCCCGTACTACAATTCCAACGAACTTCGACGTATTTAGTTTTCATTTCATTCACTCCTAAACCCATGTCCCTGCAAGCGTTGAATAGACCTTTGCGTTCTTTCTATTGTTCTTCTATCATCCCTTTTAAATTTACATCATCAACATAGGTCATAACTTGGTGAATACCATTCAACTCTAAGTCCTGGTCCTATCATTGATTTTCCTTATATCGTACTCCAAGACAAAGTAGAATTATAATGACGATTAATAATTAGAATGATGATTCTTCAGGGTGTTGACAGAAGAGAAATGCCTCGATAATTATTACAATAAGTTTCTTCACATTTCTTGTGAATTGGAACGATGATCGATTCTTCCCACTCTTCTGGCAATTCTTTCTGGTCAGAATGAGTTTGTGTATCTTGTTCCACAATATTTTACCTGCAACTAAAATTAACTGAGCCAGAATTTCGTCTACACCCGAAGATGTGTGTTTCTTTAATTTCTTTATAGCGCTTTCTACATCTATTCGGCTGGGTTCTGGAATATACAGTTCTACGGTGTGTATTTCTCTTTCTGCAAGCACATTAGGTTTTGGCTGCATGTTAAGCGAATTGTCAAAGAAATCTTTCCGTCTCTTTAAGATGCTATCTGTATCAGTAAGAATTGTTCCGTCAGATTTCTTTAATATACAAGCAGGAGGTTGATCCTCTTATACGTGTCCCGAATGTTTTTGCTTTTACTATTGTCTTCAATTTCCTTAATTTTAGCTTTCCGAAAATCACGTTTCTTTCTTCTAAAATTTTTGGAACTTTCCCGCCTGATGTCTACGAAATTTTGTGTAGTTATTTCATTCGGATTTTGTAACCAACGTTATTTTGCCTGTTTTCTCTTCTCCGCTAGCTTAATGCATTCCTGGTCGAACCATGGTTTGTTCCTACGTAATTCCGCGTGTTCTAAATTTTCTGTTGCTGACATTTTATTGCTATCTATAATTTCAATTCAGGTATTCTCAACACTAGTGCACTCCGAATCTTCTAAAGCCGAGAATCTATTCGTAATCTCAATCTGGTATTCCTCTCTTATCTGGCTCTCTTCTAATTTCCTTAAATTGATTCTCTCCTTTTTCAGACATGGAATATTTCCTTTATTCAACGATAATCTCTCTCGTATGATCGCTGGTACCAGATAGTAATTAGTGTCACAATCAGAACCTCTAAACGACCGGACATCAATTATGCTAGATTGCCTTCTTCTATCTACTAAAACGTGATCAATTTGATTATGTGTTTTTCCGTCTGGTGATGTCCAAGTGTATTTATGAACGTCGCGATGTGGGAATTTTGTACTCTTCACGATTAGGTTTTTGGATGTTGCGAAGCTCACGAGTCTAACACCGTTGTCATTACTTTCCTTACGCAGACTTTCGTTCTCTGTAATCGGTTTCAAAACATCCTCTTGTCCAGGTAACAAGTTGTCATACTTTGCTGTTCATATAGTATCGTTGGAGTTGGTCAAATAGCCGCTCACTTCTTCGTAAAATTTGACTTTTATATCGTTATCTTTACCTTCTAGTGGTGCGTGTGAATTTAAAACAATAATATCCCACCACCGACTGTTGAGAGTAGTAACAGAAAGTTTATCGTTAAGGAATTTAACTCGCTTAATAGGTTGTGATTGAAAAACCCTGTTCCTAATTGGTGAGTTTTATTTCCTTCCCCTTAAAAGAACGTAAAATTTCTGGAATAAATTTGAATAAAAAATTATTTTTGACCAGGTCTCTTGTAATAATTTACATGCGGGATAAAGAAGAACAATAGAGATTTTAATACGTAATATTTACCCTCAAAACCTTCCATATTTCATTAGAGAATGATTTATAAGTTATTGTCATTTTTATTCATTCTTTTTATAATATTAGGATTATTTGACGAATTAATTTATTGAGTGTTTCCTGTGGAGTGTTTGTTCCTGATGTTAATTGTAATATTTGTTTAACTCCTGTCTTTGTTTTGAAGTTTGCCAGTAGGATGAAAATGAGAATTAACTTCATTCTTTTGTGTTGAATTGACGTTACCAATTTCATCCTGTTTATATTAAACTGTTTGTGAGAATGAGAATCCTTCGTTATGTTGGAAGTTTCCTTTTTTTTTTTTTTTTTTTTTTTTTTTGCTATTTTACCGAGTTTTGATGTAACTTTGTATGAGTATACTCATATGTTTTTGTGTTATTTTTGTGTTACCTCAGAGTTTTTGTCAAAGGTGATATCTAATGACTTCCGTTGCATTCCTTGACTGCACTAATGAAGGACCAAACTGTAGATGGAAGTCTGTGAGAGTTTTGGGGTTATTTATTTTCCCCCTCCCCTGAGTGACATACGGTATTTGTTGTTGGTCTTCACAAAGTTGAAATATTAATGATTGTGGATATGTCATGTGCGTTAATTCTGTCTTTTCATGTGATGTTTCTACCAGTGTAATTTTCGGTATTATATTGACTGGCTTCACTGTACGATATGTGCTGCATAACCATAATTTATTACTCTCTTCTACTTTATTTATTCCGTACACTTGACATTGATCACAATGTAAGCACTTAAATTGCGCCTTATATGATTCTACTTTATAGTTACCTTCGCATTTCATATATTTGGGATTTGGATCTTTACATCGATATTTTAAATGCCCATACCGCCAACAACCTTTACATTGTCTTACACTTTGGTATATAAGATTTTCACAGAATGTTTCAAAATGTAGTCCATATCTATTGGAAAAAATTGGAAATCAGATGTTAATATTACTTTTTTAAAATTTGGATTTCTAGTAAAATTTTTGTTATTCTTTTTACAGAGATTATTTCATGTTTATATTCAATGTTGTTTATAAGTTCTTCTGTCGGTATGTCTACACTTATTCTCTTAATATTCCCATTGTCATAAAAAGCATGACTCGGGATAAATGATTTTCAATTTTGTTGCTTGTTAATTTTGTGTTGTAAAAAGTTGTTTGCATCTTTTCCAGAGTGAAAGGAAATTTTCATGAGATTTTTTACAAAGTGTTTGAATTGAGTCATGCCTTCAATGTCTGCAAGAGAAACTGTCTACTAATCCTAATAGGTTGTGGTGCTTTATTTATTTGTATCTGTACAAAGACATGATATGGTTCCGCGTGATTATACTGATTCGTTTATTGGCTCTCTTGTAGTTACATGCGAGGATATTGCTGGGTATATTTTTTATTCACTATCTGCTGGTTGGTTATAGGTAGATTACTTTCAGAAGAACTATGACTTCTGACAGGAAGCTAGCCAGCGAGCCGGACATGGGAGGGGAAATTCTGTCACGTGATTATTTGCACACACAGTGATAGCGCTGTGGTCAATATGTGTGAGCTGTTAGCCAATTGTTTTCGCGCTGTTGTAAAAACGTCATACTGTGCAACTGGATTCAGAGCTGCACGTGCGAATCAAGGATCTTATAAAATAGAGGATCTGCCCTTACAACAAAATCTTGAAGCCATAGTCACAGTTTCGCCACCTCTACTCTGCCCACTCTGCCCAATAGGATCGTAATGTTTTGAGCCAACAATCATGGCGGAAACGAAAGTAACCAATCAGGCGATGGCAGAAACTAGAATTGCCAATCAGACGTGCCGATGCTCGGTTGCTTTTTGGCTTCACCGATTTAATAGGATGAAGATACATATGGGCAGATCTTCTATTTATAACATTCTTGGTGCCAATGCACACAGCTGTTCTAAAAATAATCTACCTATACCAATTACTATGACATTTGTTTTATTGTCACTTAAGTTTATTGTCATGTAGTTCCGTTTCACTCGATTCATTTTCTTGAATAACTATTTTAGTGATTAAGACTAGTATATTTTCTACTGATCGTAGTTCCATATCTACTATATGTTTCTGATCTGACATCTTCTCGGAATCAGAAATAGTTCATTTCTATCCATCTTAATTCGATTTCTATAGACAATATTACAATTTAAGTCTGTACTATATCGATACACATTAGAATGTAAGATTATGCATGTTACTTACATTACTATATTACTAATTATATTACACAGGCTACATGTTAATTACTTACATACTGCTTCTACTTCATCTTCGTTATCAACAAGTCTAATCCATTAGCATTGGTGTCATTAGTATTTGATTTCTAACAAGTGTGATATAGTGTTTTATATACTTTCGTTATATTAGAGTTATATCACTTATATGTTTGTGTGAATCGAGGCAGAGATTTTGTTTTAGAGTTTACGTCCATTACTTTTTCAACCTTGCAGAATAGTAAGCGTCATTATGCTAAATTGTAATTTCTTTATAGGTGTAATGTTTGGATCGTACTTTTGGGGTTGTTTAGCGTCTTTCCAAGGACCCAAACGGGCGCTAATGTATTCACTATTAGCGGACGCTACTTTCGCTGTTTTGTCCAGTTTCGCCCCAACATTCGAAATTTTTATGCTACTACGAATCATTCATGGATTCGGGTAAATATACTGTTATGGTTATGGAATAGTATTGTCAAACAACAAAAATAACTCCTGGTATACGCACAATTTTCTATAGAATTTGTGTTTAAAATAGCCTAGTTTTACAGTTTGGTATTCTGATAATATTACTTTGAAATTAAATATTGAGCGTTATAGCAAACCGCGTTAAATTTACGTTTCAACAAAAATGCTTCTTTTTTTAAGTTAAACTAAACTCTGAGGTGCCTGCTATCTGTGGCTAAGACGGTATTATTTATCACACATAGATCCTAGTGAAAACTGACGTGAAATTTGACTTGTTATGCTAAGCTCCGTTGAGTCTGTTGTTAATTCACTTCCTAACAAGCATTTTGGTAGTACCTTGTCCTCCGACCAAACATTGAAGTATTATTAGTCAGTCAGTTCACGATAAACAATCTGAAAACTAGTATCCTTAGAAAAATTGTTAGATTTGAATGTAATAAGTTCTTGCTATTAAAATTCATGATGTTCAAAATTGAAGTAGGTCTATAAATTCAATTTACTTTATCTTAAGAAACTCAACGTAACAAGTGAAACAAGAAAAGATTTTTTTAAAGAAATTTGAAATTTGTTTTGAATTACTGTTAAGCTAAAACATATTCAACATAATATATAGAGTGATTCAAGAGGAAGTGGAAATACTTCGAGTGCTGGTAGTATGAGTGCTTCTAAGCAAAAAGAAAGTTATTATGAACATAGGTTCTTATGAACATAGGTTGCTAGCCACAGGTTGTTAGCCATTTCTGACACTTCTTACAGAGAAGTATTTTTCGCCTGGTATGTAATTGCTGTTCTGGGAAGTGCTATAGCTCCTTGGAAAGATGAGGGAGTGCTCCATTAAATGACGTATAGTACGGTGTTCTAATGCACATGATAGGAGATTTTTCAAAATTGTATCGAAAAATTTTCCCTTTCTCGTATAATGTGTGGGAATCTAATGGCAGACAAAAATAGAATAAAGTAACCCGTTGTAAAGCAAACAGTTTCAAGTCATTAGCTTTCATAATGGATGAGAAACAAAATTATTAACATTGGTGACTTGTAATAAAAAATCGTTACTAGAAGTTATTGTATCCAATTGATAGTAAGAGGAACAAATGTGAAAGTGAATAATCATAATAAGTTCGAAAACAGAAAGTCAGCTTTATGGAAGGAATAATCATGGAATAATTATGGAATAATCATGGAAGGAATAATTATGGAATAATCATAAAACAGAAAAAAGTGGCAGTCAAGAATTTCGTTGAAGTTAGTGGAAGAAGAATAACACAAAAAAGGATGAAAAAGGTGCATGCTTTACCTAAACAGTAAGTAGTAACAACGAAATTCACAAAATTTGTTTCCAAAAGGACGAGAAATAATCTCGAAAATGTATGTTTTCCCTTGGTGTGTCACACATCTCACAGCAAATGTTTGAAGATACCACCGCCAACTTCAATGCATTTGTCAACTCTGTTTAAGGTACTTTGGTTGGAACGTCTCAATGCACCGCGGTTGTCCTTCAAGCAGGCACAGGGGACAAGTTCATTCCTTTTATAGACTTCGATTTTGTTTACTATATAAAAAATCCAAGTAGTGAAGTCAGGGGAACGTTCAGGCCAGTGAACAAGACTCCCTCGCCCAATGCACATGTTGGGGCAAACGTGATTAAGATGATTTATGACAACCCTACTGTTATGGATTGCTGGGTCAACATACTGTAAGTACATATGTCTTCTTGTAGCCAAGAGTAGATCTTCCATTTGTACATGTAGATCATTTTCTAACAATGTTGATAACGGGCGCCTGTTATTCGCTCTGTGAAAATGACAGGGTCTATCAACATACCATTTATGAAGCTACCACACACGTTGAGAAACGTTGGAAATTTTGACTGTAGGATGCGGGTGATTCGTTGACCAATGACGAATGTTATGAGTATTATTGATACCGTCTCAACTAAAAGTAGACTCATCAATACAAAATGTACGGCAGCCTCTCTCTATTATGGGATAACCAGTGAAATAATTGTAATCTTTGTACTTCATCGCCCGTTGGAGATCTAGGATTCCTTGAGGGGAGTGGATATAGACTAACGAGACGTAATGTTCGCCAGACGCAACTTATGGACCAATGAAGTTGTGACGCAATCCGTTTTGAGCTCGTAGTCGGGCTTCGTTCTGCAGCCATGACAATATTCTCTTCTACTTCAGCTGATTGCATCACACCACATCTGATGACACCATCACACTGGAAAATGAACCTCTTTCACGTAATATACGGAACGCGTTTTTAAGTATTTTCCTCTCTGGTGTTCAGCTCTGGAGATATCGTCTTCTCTATTTCCGACGAGATGCGTTTCCACTCCTTTTACAATAGTCATACACAAAAATAATGTCCGCATAGGTAATAGTTTTGCTGTTGTCAAACTTTACAAGCAGTAGACAATGTGCAGTTAGTTGAATAAATAATCAATCATACACAATTGAGTGATGGGTTAAGTAATAACAAAATATAGTAGACTTAGTAATAATAATAATAATAATAATAATAATAATAATAATAATAATAATAATAATAATAATAGTTACAGCAAAATAACATGTTAAAGTTAGAACACAGTTTTTGTAATTCAATTAACTCTTCAAAGGAATAAAATGAGTTTGAAATTAAATAAGTATGAAACCTTTTTTAACGGTATTAATTGCAAGTTCTGTATAGAGGTTGTTAGCTTATTAGACAACTTCGATCTCAAAATCAAATAGCTGTTTCTTACTTTGGTTAATCTACTAATAGGTACTTAAATTTTATTACATCTTCATCTAATATTACATGAATGAAGATTTTGCTTTGTGTAAAGCAACACTTGGTAAATATATAAATTCACCACTGTTTTTATCTAAAAATTCGTGAACAATGCACTACAGAGTTGTTTTTTTTTGGTCAAGTGCTCCATCAATAATCCTAATAGTTTTTTGCAGCACTAGAATATCATGAACGTGACCACCATTATCCCAAAGCAAAATCTTATATCTAATTATACTATGAAAAAAATGTAAAATATGAATTTCTCATATATTAATGAGAAAATGTGTTATTTGTACTTTTTAATTGGCAGAGTACCGGTACTCGGGAGAGTTTTGTACATATATATTTGACATGTTGTTGTCATGTCAATTGGCTGTCTAAATATATAACAACAAATTTAATCTCAATATTTTTTTTTATATATTTCTGTATCATTAAAATGATTGACTAAAAGCTACTTAATGTTTTGGCTTGTTTTAATAAAAATCATTTCTTTTTTACTATGTTGCTGGCTCCATTACTGCACCTTCAGCTTATGTATGCATTTCTTCAAAACTTGTATCTCTATTTAGTAGTTTAGTGTCATCTGCATATAGAATTGATACAGTATTGGTATTAAGAGACAAATTGTTTTTCATTATTAATAATTGTAGAGGAACTAATACAGAACCTTGCGGTACCACGTATTTTACTACCAAGATGTTTGGTTTCTATAACAATAATTTGATCTTCATAAAATCATATTTAAAAGAGCGTAAAATGTTACTATTACTAGAGCGTAAGTTGTTACTATTACAAACATACATTAATTTATTGTATAAGATAACTTAATCAACATAATCAAATGATTTATTTAAATCGTACAGAGTTGCTGCAGCTGAAACCATTTTTTCAAAACCATGTACTTTATTTATTAGCGACTCAAGTGCATGGATAAAGAATTTTCCAGTTTAAATCTATATTTAGCCTCCAAAAGTAAATTTTGCTGAGTCAGATATTTATATACTTGATTTTTTCCAATGGTTTCTATAATTTTAGGAAAATAAATAGGAATAATAACTGTATATTATCTTCTTTTTTGTACACAAAAAACTTTAACTATTTTTAGTTCAGTAGGAAAAGATCCTTGATGAAAACTTTCATTACAGCATACTGAAATAGGTTTAATAATATGATTGGTGATACCTTTTATTATGTCACGTATATCCTTACTGTAAATCTTAATTTTTTAACTACTTCTATGACGTCATTTGGAATAACAAGATTAATAATGAAAATTATACTAAAATGACTATATTGACTAATATACTGGCACATCTTAACATTAGTGATTCCATTTTTTAAATCTGCTCTATAGATGTAATAACGAAAGTATTTACAGTATCAGGGGATACAGAATAACAACACTCTTGAGAGGTTAGTAATTGCATTGTTTGCTTACTTTGTTAATTACTGTATATATACCATGCAGTTTTGCATTTTCTTGATGTCTCGTTACAATTTTCATTATACGAGAACTATATTTTGCTTTCTTTACATTTGTGGCAGATTTATATTTACTCTGAACTTCAAAGTTCACATACAGAAAACATTTCGATAATTTCGGGAACCAAAATCGTATATAATCTACTATTTATCATTTAACCCTTGCGCATACAGAAAACATATATCATTACGAGTATTTAATGTTAATGATATCCTGCTAGTTTTACTAGATTGATGGGCAGAGTTAATAAAATTATATGTAATCCATTTTCTGCTTTGATTACCATTACATTATATATTTAATTGCTTTTCAGTAAGTTCATTTCTATCCGTTAATACCTTTTGTTTTTTCACTATCTTTGCGGTTAGCGTTAGAAATTCCTAATAATCTAAAAACTTCACTATGGTAATGGTATGAGATTTATCAGGACTACAGATCGCGATAGAATGAGGTTCGCAATTTTTCTACACATTAAACGTTTCCTATTAGTCATTAGATGTTGCCACTGTCTTGAGGAATTCAATTTTTCAATATATTTCAAATCAACGTGCTTTACAGTATAGTAACCTTTGCACGTTTTCGTAATTTTGCTGTTGTTCGTTATTAAATGTACGTTAACTCAAGTTTTACCTTCTAACTCATGTGTATGTTGAATGCCTGCTACATACTCACTGGTGTTTATTATGATTCCCTTGTACAGATTCACTATTGCTATATGACATTCATTTCTTGCTATATTGTTCCCACCAGTGACGTAAATAAGTGGGAGCAAACGGGGCTTGTGTCCCGGGCTACAACTAGTGTATTTTAGTCTCTGGTTTCCACAACTAATGACGATTAGTGTATATTTCAAACTCATGTCCTTCCATAATGTATCACTGTCTTTCAGTATTTCACTCATTACACCACGCGGTTTCGTGATACACTTCATATATTTTGCTTCATTTGTTTTTTAACAGAGCAGCTGTATTCTTTTCGGCGTGGTTGTCTCCTAGAATTAGTACATTTTTTTCTTTCGGTTCTATATTTTTCTCTCCGACTTTACATTTTTTTAACAATGCATTGTTTTAGTAGGTATGTTATTGTATTTTGTTGTCTTGTACACTTTATTTCTTCATTTCCATCTTCTGTTACTTCACCGTATAGTAGCTCGTATCAATTTTTCACTGGCTGAGTATAATATGCTCATTGTTTCCTTCACCATTTTCAACCTTTCAATTTATTTTCAGTACTACCACCATATCCTATCTGTGTCTTTACTCGTCGATTGGCACCTTGTACTGCAAACTTTACCTGTTCAGTTACTTGCTTTACCTTAGTTCGTTACTCAATGTTTTCAGCTTTCAGATAATCCACTTCACTTTTCAGTGCAGATAATTCTTCATACAATACACTCAAAATTTCAAATGGATTACATTCACACTTTTTATCACCTTTAGTACATCGATCGTTAATTGCCTCAATTAAATTCAAAGCTTCAACTATTTTTAAGTTGTTCTAACAACTGTGTTTTGTCTCTAATTTTGATTTCACAAGATTTCTGGAATTGTTGGATACTGCCTATTTTCAATTTGTCACATTCTTTGAACGTATTCGATCCCAGCTCGTGCCATGTAGACTTTGTGGTGGACAAACACCGTACTCGTGGGTTTTCTCGGGGTTCTCCCGTTTCCTCCAACTTTATTTATTCCACCATTTGACTCATCTCTCATCATCACCGTCTCCTTTAGTCTAACCGGAATAACCGTGGAATGTAAAACCTAAAGATTTCATTTCATTTTTCATAACACGTATTAGTATAACTTTACCTACTTAGTAAAGAGACTCTAAACTTTCGTCTACCTTTCTTGCGTCACTTTATCAGTTGCAAGAAAGGGAAACGGTAGGCTAGCAAACGGATGATGTCAATGCCAGTTGTCAATGCAGATGTAGCCGCTTTACCAAGAATTAAATCAACCGAATCAATTAAAAAATACCCCTAGCAATTAACCGCGATACCAAAACCATTGGTTAAACGATGACAGAAAAAGTTGACTGATCAACATAACTTTAAATTAGTTTAGGTCAGCGTATTTCCAACGTTAGTTCTTTTCTTCATAAAATTGTCTGCTGCATATTTATTGTATGAACCCATTGTAAATAGCCCTAGAAGGGTATGCTAATATTAGTAGATGGACCAGAGGTTGATAGATACAAATTGTAGATAATTTGTGTATATGAATTCTTCTGAATATATTTCACTTTTGTAGGCGTGGGAGCCTGAGTGAGCACCGACAGAGTAGTACTAAAAATTTTATTGTTAATGACCTTCTGTATATCGATCAAAAGATCATTCTCTATCTCGTAGGTCCACAAGTGGAAGGTAATATAGTTAGTAATTTCGGTAGAGACTAAATAAAGAAATAAAATTTGAGGCTAATGAATTTCAAAGGGTTATAAAAATAAGCAATTTACGTAAGCAGATCTGTATACTAACCAAAATGTAAAAAACCGATTTATAGAGCTGCACCGGCCTTCCTTATTGTGTTACCTGCCTTGTTAGTACATAAGGAATTATTTATTCGTTGTCATAATCATAACCTGTTCCCTGTACCCATAGAAACGAGTATATTGACCAACTGAGTGCGAAATGCAAAGGACCTATAATAATCAAACACTTTACTGGTGGAAAACCTGTCAACTTGGCCACCTGCCTACCTTGGAAGTTGGCTGCATTCAAGCAATGTTTATCTTATGATGATAATAATAAATTTACCTGCTTATTTTGGCCACCCAAAATACCGTTAATTATTTTTCTTAACTCTTTCGTATTCCCATATGAGAGGCAGATATTCTGTATTTGTGACTGGAGACAAAAAAATCATGGATTCCAACGATTATTCTTGGAGGTCAGTGACCAGAACACTACTCTGATAAAGGGGTGGTGAAGGAAGGTATGAATAAGAAAAATCACGCACAGAAATCCTGGAAATGATTATACCTATTTGTTTACCCTACCTGTTTTTGTAAACCATTAGGTATGTCGGCTAATTCTCAAAGTTAAAACTAACCACCACAGTTGTTGGGCAATTGATGGCTTGTCGAAAGGTAGTGGAGGTTTTGAGGCATGAATTCCCTTAAGATTTCGCCAAAACAATTCTGCTTCGTGGGAAACACTCGTAGCTCACTAACAAGAGGTAGACGATACTATAAAAGAACTACAAACTTAAAATGTGCACAAGTGCAAAGAAGAATAAAAGACGTACAGTAGATTATTGAAAATTAGCTGTCGTGCCAATGCTTATTATAATTTTACAATAAAGTAATACTAGAAATCCTGTTCTAAAAATGTACAAATCACACTTATTTTCTGTATGTTAGCCACCTGTCTAAGTTTCCACTTTTCAATGGAAACGACAGTAGCCAACATAGACAGGTTTCCCTGTATTTTATATCGTAAAGATCAGATCCAGCAGCATTGTAACAGAGCGGAACTTGAGCGATTGACAGTAGAAATTCACTCCAACTAATGATAATTTTATAGCTTTGTTTTATTAAAGTGTAAACTCTTTAACCAGTGGAGAGAAGGGTGCGGATTATGGGTCAGAGTTGATGACAATGGGTTTTTGCAGGTGGTAGATCACAGTGGGTCAGATTGGTTCATGTTGGGTGGTGGGTCGGAGTGGGTCACGGTGGATCGTGGGTCAAGTTTTCATTGACCCACGCCATCTCTGCTTCTGACAGTGATGGATATACTCATAAATAGTTACAGATATACTTCACGGACACTTGCATACAGTGTCGCATATTCTACATTTTAAAAACTAAAATTATACATCGTAGAATTGAAATTTTTGAAACTGAAGGACGTTCAATGTCCGTCAACTTGGTCCCACCTACACTCGCACTAATTTTAAAACATATACCAAAATTTAGTTCCTAATTAGTGTTGACGACCTATAACGTTAAAAAATCGTTCTGTTATACAAACATAAAAAAAAAAGATTGTGGGTGGGACTAGATTCACGCTAACCCCACCCACTAAACTGATTGAGATAAAAATCCATACACACAGTTAGTGTAAAATTAGAGCTAACGGTGCAGCATAGAAAGATAATTACTGCTCTTATCAGGGAGAATGCAGTACTAAGTTTGTAAACTATGCCAAAAATTAGTATTGACGACAGCACATAGAAAGAAAATTAGTGCTATTAATGTGATCATAAAAATGAGGGATCAATTAAAACGGTTACAGGATAAAGGTGGTATATATCAACTTATACATTTCAGGAAAATTGACTTTCACAACTATGTCTCTTAACATTCACACTTCATCGTTTTCAAATATCTTCCCTGGGAAGAGGTCTCACTAAATGATGTGCTATGTAGCATAACTAACATATAACACGTGCATGAACCGCTTAGATTCAACATTTCGAAAAGTGTAACATAATACCATTATCCTCTAAGCGCTTCAGTTGTTATATTTGATATTGCCGCCATTAAACATTTTTGTATACACCTCTACTTCTTTTTCTTTCTGATAAGAGCACTAATTTTCTTTCTATGCAGTATCGCCAGCACTAATTTAACACTAACTTTGTGTATGGATTTCATTTGAATCGGTTAAATGGGTGGGGCTAGGTTCACGCTAGCCCAACCTAAAGTCTTGTTTTGCTTTTTGACGCTTATGTAACAGCACACTTTTTTTAAAATAATATTATATATTGTCAGCAATAATTAGGCACTAATGTTTTAAAATAAGTGAAAGTGTGAATGAGACTATATTAATATGAAGACAGCCCGATCCACTTTTAATAATGCAATACTAATTTTGTAAACTATACAAAAAATTAGTACTGACGATATTTCACAGAAAAGTTCTTTCTCTTCTTGTTCATCTTAATCAAAAGTTGGTGGACAACATGGAAATTTTAAAACTATTCTCTCCCGTGGGAGAACTGTTTTATACTTTGATAAGGCCTCTTCTTCGTAACTGCATCTAAATATTCTATCCTTGGTCATCTTCTTCTTGGTTTGCCTTCTGCCCTTCCCTCTATTAACGCAGTGATCCAATCGGAGTGCCGAAAAAGATGGCCAAGCATGCTGGTTCTTCTTTTTTCTATAGCCTTCATGATCTGTCTTCCTTCATTATCTTCCTTTAATATGTCTTCATTCCTTTCATTCCGGCGCATAATATGTGCAGCATTCTGTGCCAACACCACATTTCAAATGCTTCCAGCTTAGCTTTTCTCAGTGTGCACGTCTCTGATCCATAAGGTGCCACGCTCCATACCAGGGTTTTAATAAATCGTTTACGAACGTCCAACGACATTAACAGTTCTCTTTCCCTATTGAATGCTTGTTTATCTTACGCTATTCTGGAACTTAATACTTGCTTATAGAAAAGTTAATACGGTTTATTTCACTATGAAAATGAGGAGCAATTCTTGTCTTTGATGCTGCTGCTATTAGAGAGTCGTATATCTTTTTATCTTGTGATAATAGCACTAATTTTCTTTGTATGTGGTATTGTCAGCACGAATTTAACACTATTTGCATATGGGTTTCATCTCAATCTGTTAAGTGGGTGGGGGCTAGGTTCACTGCAGAATCTTTTTTTATTTCTTGATGTTTATGTAACAAAACGTTTTTTTAAAACTTTATAGGTAGACAGCACTAATTGGGTTGTAATTTTTGGCATGTGTTTTAAAAATAGTGTGGGTGTGGGTGGTGCCAGGTTCACGGACATGGACATTTAAATTAACTTGAAGAAAATACGGATGATAAATAAATCTATTAAAATTCCCATTTATTCCAGAGGTTAACAAGAATAGGAAGAAAAGTATTTCTCAATATAAAACAATGGACTGAGAAGGCGGGATGGCACTGGGAGAAGCAAAGAACCTTAAAGCGTAGCAGCTTCTGATACTATTTCTCAAATAACTAGTCTTGTAATAAGTTTTTTACAAGTCGTAAAATATACGAAGAAGAAATAGTGGAATAATAATGAAAGTTATTTTCAAAATAATAATGCTGAAACTTCGATTTGTCATGATTATGGTCAGTGGGGGGGGGGGGGCGTTAAAAGTGGGGGGACAAGACATGATCTGAATATTTGATATCAATGTTAGTTTTCCTGGTTGCTTGAACACTTTGACGAAAGGTTGTATAACTATTAGGATACTGTGTTTTTCAGTTAAAATACCGTATATCTTGTTTCATATTTTATTAAGTAAATTGACAAGAGCAACGCAAGTAGATACTAGCCCTTTGTACTCTTAAACAACGAAGGTGTAAGAAGAGAATAGATTCCTTGCTCATGAATATCTGTTTGGAAAATTGTGTGATCAGGTTAGCGGTCTATTTAATAACAAATTTTCAAAGTAAATAAACAGAAAGGACAATATTAATGAAATAATCATAGTAATCAATAATGAGGCTTGTTTTGCAAAAGTTGAATTGGAACTGGAAATTAATGAACAACTTATATTTTTAATTCCACGAATGCTATTATATGTGTTATTACTCTTACAATGACAGTGAATACTATAAGCATATGCTACGACATTTAAAGAAATACTTTTGCAGCTTCCCGAAACATGTTCGCTGCCATTAAGTACAGTTTTCACTTTCTTGGAATATATCAAAACTCAGCAATACTTGGAGTCACTTCACATTTCAGTTATACAAAATAATCCTAAAATCTAAAATTCTGCTGAATTCACTAAATTTAATTGTATATATAGAACTGTATATGTACACTTCTAAACTTGTATATTACACTGCAAAATTAATATTCCTTACTGAGCTCCTTCGTGGTTAAGCGGTTAGCATACGCGACTTTGACGTGGGAGACCCGGGCTCGATTCTCGGAGGTAGCTCACGTGGTTCGGACTCCACGTTGATCATTAAGTCCACGTCTCATATAACTTCGCTGCTGAAAAGGATGTTAAACTGAAAGAAATCAAATCAAAATATTATTTATTATTAGAAAGAAGAAAGTACATTTTAGGAAGTGTCGATTTTTATGCAATTAAAGAATAACTTGTGAAGGGTTCTTTTCTTGCGAAATGTTATCTCAATTAGTTCCAGAGACCTAACATATCGAGCCCTTGCAAGAAGAAATGAAAGTACGCTCGAATTGTGGCGCTCCAATAGGTTAATATTTGGGCCATTTTACGTGGCAGTTCAAACGCAATTCCTGTAGCTTTCTTAATTCTACGGGAAGACAACCAATACGTACTCATGGAACGACAAATATTTTATGGCACCATTTTTATTCTATGAACCAATAATACATACAAAACTTTATATTTCCAAATGAAACTATATACATTAATGGGTAATTTAAAATTGTGGGGGGGCAACTGCCCCCTTTCCCCCCTAATTGCCGCCCATGATTATGGTATATACAATTGTACAATATTTGATGTTGAAACCAAGAATGTTATAAAATAGAGGATCTGTCCATGGCAACTTCATCCTATTAAATCAATGAATCCGAAAAACAACCGAGCATCGGCACGTCTCATGGGCTACTCTTGTTTCCGTCATGGTCTGATTGGCTACTTTGGTTTCCGCCATGATTGTATGCTCAAAACATTGCAATCTTACTGGGCGGATTGGGCAGAGTAAGGGTGGCGAAATTGTGACGTATGGTTTCAAGATTTTGTTGTAAGGATAGATCCTCTATTTTATAACATTCTTGGTTGAAACGTTTCATAATATTTCTACTATTCTAACAAGTCTGGGGACAGTTATAGTTTAAGGTAAACGTGATTCAATGTTTCCGTTTACTGCTTCGATTAAAAGTGTTTTGAGTACGTAAAGAATCACGCAATAAATCTCTGTAATCGGAGCAGTAAATCGGAACAACCTAATTCAATAGATAGTGAAGTATTGAGTACCCCCTAAAGGTACAGAATAAGCACATCCTTTAAAAAATAATTTATTTTTGAAACAGTTGAACTGGGAAAACAAAAGTAAACCTAATCTAACCGTAAGTGTAAAATTGAAAGGAAATATTTCACAACTCAGTCTATTGTCTATTAGATAGCCTAAATCTGGACATATACATTTATATCTGTTGTATACTTAATTTTTGTTCATTGTGAATATATTGTTTGCTTATTTACTTAGGAGCGCCAACTCCGGAGTGATCTTTCCTTACCTTGGAGATTTTCATTCAGCTAAGAACAGACAACAAATTCTCTCATGGCTAGAAGTATTCTGGTCTATTGGTCTTATCATAATTCCAAGTAAGTGTTACAAGATTAAAAAAATCAATAATTCTACTGCTATCCCATTTTATGGAGGCAAACATTTGTAAACTGTAAGGTAGAAATATTTTCCTTGATTCCGTACTAGGACTGTATAAGTAAACAACACTCAGACACAAAAAATAAAAGCTCTGTGCACCAGACACCAGATTCAATGTATTTTGTTAAGCCGAATTCAAATTTCGAAACTCCAGGACGATTTACTGTGTCAATTATTTTATGGTGCGAAAAGCTTGAGCGATGTTGGATACGGAGGACACACCTTTTCAAGTATGAAAAAAAAAAAAAAAAACCTGAGACGGTCAATTGTTCTGGTTGTAAGAAAATACGAATCCATACCTTGGGATCCGGTACAGAGGATATTCTTTCTTTCTTTCTTTTTTCCGGTGGCTTGTGATTAATATACATCCAGATATTACCTCTCCATATACGTATAATAAAGTAGAAACATAAAATGCAAAGTGTGTCCTTTAACACATAGTACTCCACAACGGAGCCTTACTTTCCAAAATTTCTGTGGGTGCATATCAATTGTGGGATGTGTTAGCCTATATGTTTTCAGGAAATCTCGATATTTTATTGATTTATGTTTAGTTAAAATCTTTTATGAACATTGCGTAAAAGGCAGTGCTGTGATAACATGAAATATACCGGTACTACTGTACATTTCCGAGATCATGCGACAATAATTTTGGACATGAGTGTACACGGTGAATAGGATATGTCGAAAAGCAAAGTAAGCAGTGACAACGCTATAAGGAAACAAGGGAATGGGCGTCGCACGTGCCATCATTTACCTCTAGACATGTCTTCCCCTCCTTAAAATAATGGTGGCATTATAATTGAGAGTAATGTATGTAGTTTCTGTTCCATACACATTTTGCACAAGTTTATTGTTTTCTTTATACGAAGGAACGGTGGTTCAGTGGTAGAGTGCTTACCTCTGGTGCGAGGGGTCCCTGGCTCGATCCCCACCCAAGTAAGTTTGTGGTAGACAACACCACGCCCGTGGATTTTTCTTTGAGAACGCCTGTTTCCTCCCACGTGTCATTTCACCAATTCTTCCATCATCATTCACTTGCCTTAATCATCCGTCTCCCTTATCCTAATGGGCATAATCGTGGGACGTTAAACTGAAAAATTTCCTATCATTTTTTTCTTTTTCTGTTTTACATGACCCTCGCAAAGATTTTTGAACAAATGATCTGATTTTTTAAATACATGTCTATAGCAAAAAATCATAAACTTCAAGTAAATTCGATTTGAAATGTTTTTTAACCATGTTTCATTCACAGGTTTGGCTTTGCTAATAATTCCTCAGATCTGGTCCATTCAACTACCTGATTACAAATACAACTCTTGGAGAATATTTGTTGTTTTGGCTGGAACTCCAAGCCTAGTTATGTTCTTTACTTTTTGGTTCCTTCCTGGAGAATGGACAATACGAAAAAACAATTGAAGTCCTCACAAAGATGTACAAAGTCAACACGGGTAAACCAGCTAACGAATTTCCGGTGAGTATTGCCAGAGGTTTGATGTTGATAACGATTAGGTAATCCAAATGTACAGGTAGAATAAATGGTAATGATGATCACCGAACATATCTACTATAGTCAATGATGATTTCAGATCTGCCCGGGGGGATAATTTCAATACATGGCATGTACTACTTTGAAAATGATAGTAATCCAAATTGTGCATGTTAGGAGATGGATTCCAGGGGAAAAAATTGTAGTTCCGGGAATATTCCTTTCCCGACCGCCTCCTGAAATCGTTACTGAGATTTCTTCCAAATTTGTTGGAAATTTATCTATCTATCTATCTATCTATCTATCTATCTATCTATCTATCTATCTATCTATCTATCTATCTATCTATCTATCTATCTATCTATCTATCTATCTATCTATCTATCTATCTATCTATCTATCTATCTATCTACCTATCTATCTATCTATCTATCTATCTCTATCTATCTATCTATCTATATATATATATATATATATATATATATATATATATATATATATATATATATATATATGTGTGTGTGTGTAAAGGGAACTTATGCTTGCAAATCTATGACACGCTGTCTATTACATCTCTCGTAAACATGTGGCCCGTTATATTCGCGAAGGAGATGGATTTTTACAGCAAGTCGTTACTGTAGATGAAACTTGAGTACTTCATCTCGAACTGGAAAGTGAGATCAGGAGCATAGTTTGAAAACACAAATCATCATTAGAAGTTACGAAATTTAAATGTCAACCATCAGCTTGTAAGATTATGCTAACACTATTCTGCGACATGGAAGGTGTTATAGCCGTTCAGTTTCATAGGCGAAACTGTGAAAAGTGAGAACTATTGTGATGTGTTGCTAAGTAAACTGATACGCTGCAATCAGATCCAAACGTCGTGGAAAACTGTAGCAAGATAATACTCGGCCATATCATGCCAAACGGACGGCCGAAACAATAAATGAGTTAAGATAAGAATTGCTGGAAAACCCACCATACAGTCCAGATCTGGCTCCAAGCGATTTTCATATGTTTGGACTATTGCTGGAAACGCTCAGGAGAAGAAGATTTACAACCGACGCAGAAGTCATTTATGCGATGCAAAAGTGTTTAGAGGTGCAACGGAATAAAAATAAAATAAAATAAATAAATAAAAAAAAACTTGTGAAAAGCGCGTTGAAGTGCAGGAAGATTATGTAGAAAAATAATGCATTTTTCAGTTTTCTATCATTAGAATAAATGTATCTTTTCTCTAGTCTCTTTCCCTTTTGACTTCCTCTCGTAAAAATCGAACAAACGCAATTACATGGAAGCAAATGCGAGTTTCTCTCTGATTTCATCAAGCAAGAACTACTGAAACAATTAAAATGATACTTGATATGATTAAGAACCTTAGACCTTCCGAGAATTATGATGTTAAATTAATTAAAATGGGAAACGAGGTTTATAATTTATGCGAAAAATTGAATGGTGATATGTAAAAGTGATCGATAACGACTAATATTAGTGTCCAATGCATAAGTTTCGGAGTTACTGAAATGAATATTGATATTTCTGATGCCGCAGCTTATAGACTCCCATTTTTTCTGTCTCTATGAGGATATTTTAATATATACCTTTGTGATACCGTGTTAGATAGCTAGTTACGAGGGGGGAGTCCGAAAATAAGTTTCTCCAGGCGAATGTGGACAGAGGTTGGGATGCAAGACAAAAAATCACAAAAAAAAAAATGACATTAAAGAATAGATGTACCTTTATTTTCCCACGTAAGTACCAAGTACATTAAGACATTTGTCATACCAATCTATAAAATTTAGGGCTCTGCATACGGAAGAAGCGTCGAGCAACTTTCGTGACTACATCACTGCTGTCAACAAGATTCTTCCTTAAAGTCCAAGTTTCATCCCCCGTCACAATCCGGAACAGAAAGTCATTGCTATGACTATGGTAAAACACGAGATGTGCCAGGATGACGCCCATGCGTGTTCCATGTGGTTGAAGGTCAGTTATCGAGGCAGTCATAGACTTCCACGAGGCTGTAATGGGTTTCTTCTCTCGATACGCCACCTGCCTATTCATAGCGGACAATCACTTGCACTTCCTCCTTTGACCAGGACGTCGAAACGCGCCGTCTTTCCCTAGCTACCAGGCTCAGACTGAGAGACTGGTCTCCGCTTTGCGCACGCGTTGCGACGGCACCATCTGTAGCATCACTGGCAAACAATACAAACTTGTGTCTGGGTGTGTTGCGCGTGCCACTGTTGTCTTGTTCCACCTTTGCTGTTCGATTTCATGGGGAAAGCGAGAGGAGAAACTTATTTCCGGACTTTCCCTCGTATAAGTAAGTCACTTTTGGTTATATTCATATATAATGGAGAGGGAGAAACTTAGGGCGGGAATATATCATTGGTGTTTGGCGATTTAAAGTACTGTGTTTGAACTCTTTTCATGCGGCACATTGGTAGTCTACGAGTTAGATTCAAGTTTAGTTCTCATCGACAGGGGGGGGGGGAAGGTGATAGGTGGAAAAGGATTGACAGTACAGATTACATTTTCATTACAGTTGCAGATTTCATTTATTATTCAGATTTTATTCATTATTATTAAAATTTCATACGATGTGTATCATACTAGAGGGAAAAGAGGTTGAAATACTTTCCATAAAATTACATATTCTACCCGTTTGAAAAAGGAGCGTTTCAGCTGGCTAGAGATAAACATGATACTCACACAGTAGTCTGGAAAATAAACCATGATAAGTGAAACGAACTAAGATAATCTATATTTATTGTTTCCTTCTCTTTAAGGAATGAGTACGAAATGAAAATAACATTACGTGTCTAATATCTAAATGATATCTTCTTGTTCACACATCCAGCGTTATTGCTGTCACAAGTCTACAACCCAAATTTTGATTTGACAAAAGTGTCTTTATGTTTTCGGGTATGCTGAAACCGAAAATGAAGTCCATTTTTGTCCATCACGTATAGTTCTTTCTCAAAACCATATAACATAACAGCAGGTGTGTAGCATACCTATATGTATATAATATAAGTGGAAAGTGTAGTGTTTGTTATTCTTCCTTGAACGTTTGTTTGGTAATATTTTAAACAATAAATACAATAACGTAAAATAACGTAAAATACAATGCAAATAAAAATACAATATAGTAAAATAAACTATAAGTAATAAATTCTAATATCACTCACTCTTAGTAGATGTTGTAGGCATGAAGCTCCAGGCACAAAATGTACAGACAGGAACTGCGATCAAATGACACAATCGACTGACAGTTTTTGCATTTTCCATGTTGAACAACACCAAATATATAAGTCCATACACATATCAGAGTGCAGAATACAGAATCATTTCACTAAAAACGTTTTCTTTTCTCTTTTTTGGAAAGTTCTGCGTGTGCGCTTCCCTGTAACTGACATTTCAGATGAATCACGATGTAGCATCCAACAATAGACCTCTAGGATATTCACGTTCCATCACCTTGATGTCTTGGTGGAACCGTTTGCCTGGTTCTTCACTGACGTTCCTCAAGTTTTCCGGAAAATAGTTCGCATACCAGTGTAAGAAGTTAACCTTAAGACTCATCCTGCAACCTTGTTGTTCAAACGCATGCAACATGCGTTCCACGATACTTCTGCGGATCCTTCACTTTACCAACGAACTTCTCTACAACCTCCTTGAAACAATTCCAGGCTTCCTCCTCTTTCTTATTCATGGTCAGAACAAATTTTGCATCTGCGAAAACTTTTCTGATATCTGGACCTACAAAGATTCCTTCTTTCAGCTTGGTGTCACTTAAACTAGGAAACACGAAGCATAAGTACTTGAAACATGCACTGCTCGATTGAGATACTTTACGAATTGTTTCATCACTCCGAGCTTTATGTGTAGAGGCGCTAGCATGATTTTCTCAGATGCATGATAATCCAAACTGTTCCTAATGACATTACTTTCGCCTGGCAACAGAGAATCTCTTGGTGGTAATCCTTTTTTCAGCGGGAATTTCTGTTACGGCTATCCCATAAGCACAAAAAACAAGGAAACTTTGTGTACCCAGATTATTGACGTATCAGCATGGTGATTACTTTCAAGTTCCGCAGATCAACCACTTATACTCATTATAATGTATTCTGTTGAGAAGTATTGACAAATTGTCTTATGTTTCTTTTAAATGTACTGAATGGCCAACTGGCACTGAGGCATATGTATTGCCATTGTGTAATAAAACGACCTTTAATCTTCTCTTCGAAGAGTCAGTGAATAAATGCAATTAGTTCGAGTAATTTTGTACTCCAAATTGGCCCATTAATCCAGGAATGTCTTCACAGTACACAAGAGTCTCATCCTGTGCAAAGTAAGGCACAAAAACTGTTTCGCGATGTCGATACCATGAAAAAGATATGCCTAGTTGTAAGAAATTTTTGTTTCTAAGGCGGGAGCCAAGTAACTGAGCAGCATCTTTCGAAAGTCAAAGATCTCTCATTAAATCGGTCAGCTCCTGTTGTGAAAAAAGGTGAGATTTCGTTATCTGAACTGTCTGGTTCGAAATCACTGTTTGATTCATACTTTCCCACAATGAAAGATTCCCCCTCTGTTTCCCAATCAAGGCTGTCGAAGTCATTAGGGGGCTGAGGAACTGGCAATCACGGACAGTGTGGCACCGGACGACTAGCAGATTCAAAATTACGGTAGTTAAGAAGCTTCTGGATTTTAGAATTATAATCTTTAACATCATAGGTAAAAAGTAAGTCATTCCCATGGTCTTTTTGCTACCTCTACATAATTGGGATAGCAAATCTAAACGATCTTGCTTCTCGTTTGTACCACAAGCGCAATTTTTCTACACAGCTATGGCATACTTTGTAAGGAGCCCACACGTTTTCTTGATCACCTATTCTTAACCCGAAATATGCATAATATACCTTCTTGACGAAATCGTTTATATTTCTTTTGCATTTCTTGATTGTGTACTCACCATAGATAAAACAGACGTAAAAATGAAATGAAATCTTTGAGTTTTACGTCCCACAATTATGCCGGTTAGGCTAAAGGAGACGGTGATGATGAGTAATGAATGAAATGGTCTAATGAAGAAAGTGGGAGGAAACGGGAGAACGCCGAGAAAACCCACGCACACAGTGTTTGTCCACCACAAAGTTCACTTGGTGGGGGCTGGGATCGAACCTGGGACCCCAAGCCCCAGAGGTGAATGCTCTACCACTGAGCCACCGCGGCCCCATAAAACAGACGTAGTCTGGACTGATAACACAACGACGATGAGACATCTTTGACAATGCCATTTCGAAACGCACAATTTTTTCTTACTACTTGCACACAACTACAGGTATTCACTTCAACTAGCACAACTCGACTGGCTGACTGTGAGAATCAGCAGCGACAGGGGCTCCAAAGTCCAGATATAACAGGTTTAAACCGTTTGGCTTCCAACACTGACTAATGAGGACAGACAAGAAGTACGTTCCAGTCAGTACATGTTGTGCCTGGAGCTTTACGCCTGCTCCACCCCCTGCTGGAGAGTAATGCAATATTGAAAACGTTTACTCAAACACTAGCAGTTACAAATGTAATAGCTACAAAGTTTGTTTATACTTTTTTATATATTTGTTTATTTTTGCATTCATTTTAATTAGCAGCGTTTGCGAAAAAATATCACTACGTGTTGTAAGTCTACGAGATATACCATATTATTTTTGTTATTTAAGTTTATTTATGTAATTATTTATTCTTTATTCACTTATTTTCATTTAATTTATCAATTAACTTAATTATAATTATAAACAAACCCAGTCTATTTCAAGTGTAATTTATTCATGTATGTATGCATGCTACACGTCTGCTATTGAAAAAAAAAAACTGTACATGGTGGAGAAAAACGGACTTCAATTTTGGTTTCAGCATACCCAAAAGCATAAAGATAATACACTTTAATGAAATCAAATTTTTAAAATGTAGACCTGTGTTACGTAATGGAAAACCGAAACCCTAGGAACGAATGTGAAATAAAAAAACAAAAGAATAAATAAATCAAGAATTTTAGGAATGATGAAATATACATCAAAAGATTGCGATCTTGGCCAGAAATTAGTTTTTGGATCAGGGGCCACAACATTTTTGAACAGACCGTAAATTCACGGGATAAACACATCATACTGGGTTAAGTGATAGTTTGGGTTTGGCTACACTGTATGTAGTTCCCCAGACATAAGACGTAGAAGAAAATTTTTGATTGAAATATCATGGATCTTGGATCATGGGCCACAAAATTTATAGCAGCCCTTAAATCAAGTTTTCATACTTTCTACGGAATAAGCACATCATACTTAGTTAAGTGATAATTTGGGGTTTTCTTCACTATATGTAGTTCTCCAGATATAAAGCCTATAAGAAAAAGTTTGATTGAAATATATTGGATCTTTTGATCCAATAAACCCTTTAGTTTAACGTCACACACTCAGTCAACTAAGGTTAAAGAATACGATGACCGATGACTGATGAAAATGATGGAATGATGAAGTGGGGAGAAACGGGAAAACCTCGAAAAAACTCATAGCCACTATATTAGTCAATCACAACAGCACCAAACTAACATGGGTGGCCAAAATGTTCCCTACAAATGACCGTTACGAAGAGAAAAAAAACCATGCACGTATATGATGACTAACTGTTTTAGCAAGGGTAGTCCCCTTTTTTCAACGTTGTCCTGTACTTTTCTGATTTTCAAACAGGACTCCTAATATCCCGATTTTAATCAAAAATGAACAAAGTATCCTCTAATTGTAATTCAAAGTATAAATTACCATAGTCAGTTTAACGAAAGAGTGTAGAATTTCCTGTTCTAAGGTTTTAGGCCATAGACTTTAGGCTTTTTAAAGGTTTTAGGCCATAGAAACCCGAGCACTACTATTTTTATAGACGAGAATACCCGTTAGGATATGTACTATGTTCACGTTAGATTAAATTTCAATTTGTTTTCTTGACATTACATTAATTAATTAATTTTACTTTCGTAAAGGTTAAATCCCTCTCTGGAGTTGATGTTTCCAAAGAGAACTTGAAATGTGAACCAGAATCTACTGAACGAACTTTGCTGAAGTTTTTCTCTGTTATGTGGAAGCAAACAAGATGCTTATACAGTAAAGAGCATATTCGGAACACTATCATGTGCTGCATTATCCAGGCTGGAGTTATGAGCACGTAAGTAATTTTAATTATTTTTTTCTTTGGTTAATTATATGCTTGTTTTGATACCTAGAAAAGTTGTAGTCATTGTTCTAAATATTGTATCTGAACGAAAACACCAGAGGTGCGAAAAGTGTTCATTTTAGATTCAGTGGCCAAGGAACTTGGATCATCCACCCTCATCTCAACATTTTTTGAAGCTGACGAACTTGGCTGCACTTTTTGCATCTCTAGTGTTTTTATTCAGATTTAACTTCTTTTTGTAGTTCACCATATTAATATGATATATTGGGATTCTCAATTGCGTCATATTGTTGGATTGAAATTTAGAATTGTAAAAGTTTTAAAGAAATCATAATGTGCCACATGCAACATTAGTTCTCAAGGGCTCTCCCACCGGGAATCGAATCCAGGATCCTGTACAACAAATGCGCACATGCTAGCCACTAGACCAGCGGGGAAGATTTCTATTATTAAATATCTTGCAGAGAGTTATGTCCAAGCGAGATTCTAATTCCTATCCCGAGCTACAAACTCTCGATCGCTAACATATAATTTTTCATTACCTAAATGCGAAGAGTATCAACAGGGTCCCAAAACCCTTGATGCTGAATCCTCGCCGCTACATCATTAGATATGGCTGGTGTTTCAATATACTTAGTTGTTCTCTACCCTTCCATATTGCGAAATTACGGAGCTCATTACATGACGCAAATGTTGCACAGTTTCATACTGCCTCGGGTTTTCCTTCCAATAATATACACTTTTTAAATAGCTTGTAAACCTAATTATATTTGCCACCAACGTATCTCATATAAAAATCGAACAATTGTATTTCTTGTTTCTTAGAAAACATAATTAATCCTAAATATCCCCACCTCTACATTCTCTTACTTATCAATTTAATTTCAATATCTATTTAATACCAATGACTACAATAAAGAAAATATATTCATCGAAAAAGCATTACCTTTGTTTGTTTGGGTTTCAAAACCACGAAATTTATGGTACTTTGTACGCACATTAGCCCACTTTTTTAAAGTTAATTGATTCACCGAACGTGCCTCATTAACTTGCTTAACTACATACTACTAGGTTTCACTTGTTTTACTCGCACACCGAGAAAAAATGCTGTGGCGTACGTAGAAATGTAACTTACTTTTGTAAATCCTGTAGTTTTTGGACTGAACGTACACTAAAAGTATAACTGGAAAAGAAAAGTTCTGCATAAGTGTTCCGTACGAAGGAAAGAACTGTATATAGGCTGTCACTATCTCACTTAGAGATGGACGTATGTAACTTATAGCTGACGTACCCAAAATACGTATACTATTTAAGGTACGGAAAGTTGTTAGATGTCATATATTCTGCAACGACATGATGTAACATCTAAGCGGGAAAGAATACAGTACGCATTTATATATGGATAACGTATACTACGTGCTGATTTCTCTATAGTAAACATAAGGATCCCGTATATTTGTATAATATACCGCTGTTCGGATAACGGATTTTTCTCAGTGACCTTAGGTAATTTTTCTATTAACCTAGAACGACGGTGACACAAACACTGAAACAGCAAGGACGGTTAAGACCCCAAAGACTCTTCCACCAGATATTGAACTCGGGACCCCGTACACCAAAGGCGCAAGTGATACGGTATCCAATAGACCAGCGGGGAGGGCACCCACTCGACCACTCGGACGATTGACAACATTATCACTATGAACATGATGTGTTTAATAGCGGAATCGTTCCCGATTTCAGATTGTAAGGGGTACTTTTTTTGCCAGTGAAAATTTTCCATGGCAAATTCCTCCAATTTCATAATCCAGCCGTTATAACGTACCTTTATGGAACGTTTCACATCTTTATCTCATTAAAATGTACCTAATGGCTACAGATAGTGTATCGTCCATAAAAAAATCTCATAGTACATTCCTTAAATTCGAAACGTTTTCCATAATCAAGTCATTACGTAAGGCAGGTGCCATTATGCAGAGTTAATGTATGTCACTATCTCATTAGGGAGTACTTAATCAAAGATGAGTGAATGTATGAACCGATCTATGATTGGGTAAAGAGTTTCCCTCCCCCCAAAAATTCAAAAGCACATTCCTTCAATTTCGGACATTTTTCATATTAAAGCCATTATAAGTTACCACTATGTAGACATTCACATCTTTATTGCACAGGAAAAGTACTAGATGGCGTATAAAAATTTTGCCATACCACATTCCTTAAATTTTGGACTTTTCCATACTCAGGTCATCATAAGGTACCTTTATGCAGAGGTTCACGTCTTATCTTATTGGGAAGTACCAAATCAATGTGATGACTGAGTGAATGAACCGATTTTTGTTTGGCTAACGAGAGTTTTTCATTACATTTTGGAATTTACCATACTCAAGTTATTATGAGGTACCTTGAAGCAACATGTCACGTCTCTAACTCATTGGGAAGTACCTAATCAATTTGATGAATAAGAGTTGAGTTGATTTTAGTTTAGCGTCTCTTTCAGCAGATAGGCTATATGAGACGTGGACCTACTGATTAACTTGGAATCCGAACCACATGAGCTCCCGCCGGGAATCGAACCCGGGCCTCCCACGACAAAGGCGCGTACGCTAACCGCTTAGCCACGGAGGAGCTCTTTGATGAATAAGAGAATGAACCGATTTCTGCTTGGCTAAGAACAGTTTTTGTTGAAAAAAATCCTCATAGCATATTCCTCACATTTAGGACTTTTTCCATACTCAAGTCATTATGATGTATTTTTAATCAAAATTTCACGTCTCTGTCTCATTGGGAAGTACTTAATTATTTTGATGAGTGAGAGAATGAGCCGATTTCTGCTTGGCTAACGACAGTTTTTCTCCCATAAAGAATTACCCTAGCACATTCCTCAAATTTCGGTCTTTTTCAGACTCAAGTGTTTATAAGGTACATTTATGCAGAGTTTCACATCTCTATCTCATTGGAAAGTACCAAATCAATGTGACGAGTGAGTAAGTGACAGTTTTTCATGAGATTTCGGACATTTTCCATACTCAAGTCATTATAGAGTACCTTTATGGAACGTTTCACGTCTCTATCTCATTGGGAAGTACCAAAACAATTCGATGTGTGAGTCTGTGAATCAGTGAGCCTGAAAACTGCATATTTTAGGGGTCTAGTACTTGAATATGGTTGAAGCTAGGAATGTGAGATTTCGTATATGAGTATATCTCTCATATTTCTACTCCTAATAGAATCGTTTTTACAGAGCCTCGAAATCGGCGATTTTACCCAAAACTCTTGTATAATATGCTTATGGCAATGAACGCCAGTTCTAATTTTCTTCGCGAAATGAGAACTTGGCTGCCATGCATGTTGATTCTTCCAAAGCGCGGTGATATAAATGCCTAACAATGACAGACGCTAGTTTCAAAATATAACTAGGAGGTTTATTCCAGTTTGCATTCTGTACTAATCTTTTAAAACTTTGAGCGTTAAAGTTTGAGTTTGACAACACTAGAAAGAAAAGAATTAAGAAATCAGACCATTCTTTTCAACTCAAACAGAAACATTTATTAATACCTACAGATTTTTATTGTCCAAAGATAACAAATAGAATTCCAAAATATTCCCTCACGGCGTTGTTTTGGTATACAAGCTTTTCCCTCACATCTATTCCGTCTATCAATACAAAACTTGGTACACACATTTTTTTTATCTCCTATAGTATTTTTCAAATACTTTTGAATTGAGTACTATTACCCAGGGCCACTCCAGAAAGAAGCCAATGTTGATGGGAGGGATTTTTGGAGGGAATGTGGCCAACATTCTCCCAATTTTCCCTGTTTAAGTACGTTATAGGCCCCAGTACATAGTAACTCTGGAAAGTTTGTTTCACGTTGAAGAGAATGAACTATAAACCATGACTTTCTAATGAAAAGTGTTGATGATATAGCTATTTCACTGCGAGTCTACGAGTTTCTTTATACTAACAGTGTTAATGGGCCCCAGTTACTTACTCCGTTGTCCATGGCACCTAATTTTTTGTGTATGAACATATTTTTGTTATGTTTATCAAGTGGACTAGGTTTAATTAGGATGTCCGGGTGATATCCTCCGTCCTTGTCAGTTTCTGTTATTTTTATCTGTGTGTCAATGAAATCACTACGGCGCAACATAAGAGTATAAATGAAGCCTCGATTCGTATATTGAATCAAGTTATTGACAGTTTTTCAAAAATAAGATATGGACCTAGTGATTTAAATGAACAGCTGATGAATGGATAGAAAAAGATTTTTTTCTTTTTACAAATTATTCTGAATTCATCAGACTCCTGAACATTCAATAATTCATAATTTAGTAGCGTTTCAGATTCGATATTTTTCCAATTCATGTTAACTTAAATGAATATTTTTAAAATC
Organism: Thermobia domestica; assembly: GCF_964235325.1. Taxonomy (NCBI): domain Eukaryota; kingdom Metazoa; phylum Arthropoda; class Insecta; order Zygentoma; family Lepismatidae; genus Thermobia; species Thermobia domestica. Next base: position 365,325,743 of record NC_137455.1, read on the forward strand.
GTCTTAATAACCTTAAATATTAGTCGTCATGCAATTGGGATGAATAAGGATAAATAATAATAATAGAAGGGAAATTAGGGGTATCGAATATCCGAATTTGCATATTGGAAATCAGTATCGCCAATATCCAAATTTGACCATTACATTGAAATACATTGTTCGAAATATTGCACAGTCTGACGGTAAATCAAAAACTACAGTTAGGATTCATAATAAGTCAAAAGTGAAGTTAAGATTCACAGTAACTGAAATATGTATTTTGAAGCGTTAATATTCCTCTACTTTTCTCTATAGCAGCCATCGTAACAACAAATTTTCGATACCCATGAGGCAGAATTCGTTGAAACCATTGGCACACAATCGTGATAATCTAACTAGCGTTGTAAAACGCCCAAGTGTGTACCCAAGTGCGCCCAAGTGTGTACAGAGAAGCAACTCGTTACAACAGTAAGCAAGTTTAGGAACTTTTGCATCCTGACACAATGATCATCATGGACGATGAAAAATATTTTTCATTTCCCAGAGATACAATGCCATTAAACAACAGATTTTAAACTTCTGATATTATGGCGACTTCAGTTACTGTATGCTACAAAAAACAAGGAATAATTTCAGAAGAAAGCACTGATATGGGCATCCATGTTACCAATGTATGTACCCAACTATTCATCAATACAGTTAATGGCCCAGCAATCACAGTTGGCATGTATACCAAGAGATGTTCACCAAAGTTGCTTTAATTCATTAACAGACATCATTATGGTAATAACTATGTATTTTCGCCAGACTTCGCAACCAGTTATTATGCCAGGAAAGCAACTGATTGGTTGACAGTGCATTTAATACCTTTAGTACTACGGGATGCGAATTCGCCATATGTCCCACAGGCACGCCCTGTAGAGCATTTCTGATCTCTGCCGGCTGCGGACGTTATATTAATGTATGGGAAACCAAAACGGCAAAACAGCTCGTCTGTGACATTAAGACCAAGTTACGGAGCTTAGACTTCAGACCCTTCTAAAGTATACTGAAAAGGTTACGACACAAATTAAGACAAATTGAAAAATACGGACTTCATACAGATTGTAGCAAGCAGTGGCATATTTAGGTGGGACTTCCGGGATTAAGCCCCCCGAAATCTTACTTACTTAGTAAAGTATATGAAGTATCTTGCTGAATTTTCACATTTTCAGGCAAAGCCCCCCCCCGAAAGTTGGTAAAGCTCCCCCCAAAACAAAATTGTAAATATGCCACTGGTAGCAAGTAACATGATTTGTTAAGTCTCCATCACTGCGTTGGAATTTGCAATAAATAAACACATCTGCCTGATAGTTTTGTCCTTTTTTTCTTTGTGGGTTAACTTTTGTCCATGCCCTTATTATGAATTCTTTAAAGTACTCTCAATTGTATTCTTTTTATCCCCCATTTACTATAACAAAGGATAAACAAATACTTCCTTATAATTTATTTCTATTTTGTCTTTTCTAGTGGATACTCCTTGACATTTTGGTTCCCGGATATATTTGATAGAATACAGAAGTTTTATGAAATATACCCTAACGAAACAGCCTCAGTGTGTGATATGGTTTCAGTTGTGGTAGCAAACGTTACTTCTGGTTCTGCTGATAATATCTGTGATGGAGCAGTTGACGACTCTGTTTTCATGAACTCATTCTACGTTGGCTTATCCAGTCTGCCTGTCAGTCTTTGGTTTGTTCTTTGTGTCAGCATGCTTGGAACAAGATTTTTCCTAGGTAAGAGGGTAAATTGTTTCTAGATGGTCGAATTCCTTACTGACTTTCTTAACGATTGCAATCTTTAAAATTCTTTCTTAGCCAAGTAGTCGTAGTAATTCTGTGACGTGGCAATTCCCTCTTGGTGACTTTCGTGGCTTTTTCCCTTAAAAAAAAAAAAAAAAAAAACAGATCGTCAATCACACGGATGAATGAAATGTAAGCACATTTTAATGCAAAATATTAATAATTGTATTTTAAATATTTTACTGCAGGAACCCAGAGTTAATTTGAAATTAAAATAAAACATAAGTATAAAAACTGAATATGTTGCACTCTATTCTTTCGCCGGAGATGATAACTATAATATTTCTATTGTAGAATTTAGGCATAATTTCCCTTTTTAGTACTAATGACTTCATACTCAGTCGTTAATAGGTTACATAGTAGAGAACACAGCTAAATATGTAAAAATATGCTTGTTTTAGATTAACCAAAACTGGACAAAGAATACAAATGCTTCTTTTCAATTAGCCAAAACCGGGCAAAGAATACAAATACTTCTTTTCAATTAGCCAAAACCGGGCAAAAAATACAAATACTTCTTTTCAATTAGCCAAAACTGGACAAATAATACAAATACTTATTTTCAATTAGCCAAAACTGGGCAAATAATACAAAAAAGTTCTTTTTAATTAGCCAAAACTGGACAAAGAATACAAATGTTTGATTCAGATTAGCCAAAACTGAACTAAACAATACAAACGCTTGATTTAGATTACTCAAAACTGAAAAAATAAAGAATACAAATGTTTATTTTAGATTAGCCAAAACGGCAAAGAACACAAATGGTCGAACGTGTATTCAAAGTCTTTAAAAGGCACTTTTTCGAACACTTTTTTTTCAAATTTGATTGTTTCTAAGACAGGTAAGTTTTTCTTTCTTTTTTAATTGATCGCTTTCTCTTTATTTCTCTGTTTCAACAATTTTTGGTGAAACGATCTCTTGCAACAATGAAAGAACAACATATATATTCATTTATTGTTTGCGGAAATTTTGAGTGTTTTGTTGGAAACAGCATTTCATTTTATGTACTCATCTGGCTACTCGCTCATTTCCTTTCTTCCGTCATGAAAGTTTCAGATGGCTTTGTCTTCTGTTGAAGAATAACATATATTACATGATAGAATTACATATTCATTATGGAATTAATTTTCAAATGTTAGAATCGGTTAAAATCACATTAAATCACATTGTGTTAATTGTTCAATGTTTTTCAAATTCTGCTCTTTATTATTATTATTAAGTATTCTGCTGTTGGGCAGGTCCTGGGACTAATGACTATTTTTTTTTTTAAATTTAGATTTTGGCCTGTTTCTTTCACGTTTTTCGTTCTTCAGCTTCCTCTTTTAACTCCCAAAATGTTCTTCTGTTTCTTAAATCATCGATTAGTAGTATTCTTCTTCTTCCTATTCCTCGCTTTCCTTCCATCTTTCCTTCTATGGCAGTATAAAGAACACAATTTCTTCGCAAGATGTGTCTCATCCAATTGGCCTTTCTACGAAGGATACGGGCTAGAAATGTTCTCTTCTCTCCTATCCGTTTTAAAAAAACATTTTCGTTTGTTGCTCTCTCTGTCCATTTTATCTTTCCGTCTTCCTCCAACACCACATTTCGAAACTCTCTCCACATTTCTTCTCTAACTTCTGTATTGTCGAATTCTCTGAATCATACAGTTCAATGCTTTATATATAGCACTTGATTAGCTTCTTCGGAAGTCCAATATTGATCCTGCTAGTTAAGAGTGATCTTTTGTTGTTGAATGCTTCTTTGGCTATGGCAATTCATGACCTGATCCTTCTCTTTGCAGGCAGGTATTCAGGGAAAATGGTATCCCGCAATAATACATTTGTGTACGTAGAAACTATGAATATGCCTATAAGGTAAACTCAAAAAGCTCTTTTCCGCAAAACAATTATATTGATTCCTCTATTTTACTGTTCTAGCTACGGATCTCTCTTTTACTTCTCTATCTAATTCTGTTCTCTATTTTGACAGCTTCTGTTTATGAGAGTGCTGCTGTAAACACTTACAAATTATGATTGTATTACGTATTATGAACACTGTTATCTTCTGTTACAAAGATAAAAATGCAGATGTTTATCATCATAGTATTTAATAGACTTGAGGAAATCAGATATGATGCATTGTGAGTTTTCACTCTTCGAAATTTGGTGAATCTTGTCCTAAAGCTTTTTTTTTTTTTATTTCGTTGTTTTCTAAGGTTTCTAAACTAAATTTCCAGAACTTTCACAAAACAGACTGGGGCCAAGATGTATGTATTGTAAATTTAATTTAAATTACTCACTCAGCAGAACAATACATTTATTATAAAATATTATTATCGTGTAACAGCTTCGCCAAGTATACACTTGGCTTTATGAGACACTATGAAAACACAGGTGGCAACACATTTAATATATAAGAGACAGCGAAAAATCTCTGAACCCTGATTGGTACAAGTTTGGATTGAATTTGCGAGTTGTAGCTTTGAGTAACCAGTCAGGATTCGTGGACTTTTTCGATGTCTCTTATATATTAAATCTGTTGCCACCTGTGTTTTCATAGTGTCTGATGAAGCCACAGTGGATAGTTGACATTATACTATATATGGTATTTAGAACAGGCCTAGTTTTCAGGTTCACTAGTAGTATTAGTAACGTTTATAAACAATGTTAACTCATCAATTAATGGGAATGCTTATTATTTTAAATACCTGTTAAGCTAACGTTTGTTGATTTGTTGCTTGGATTGAAGTTTAGCGGCCCTTTCAACACCGAGGTTATATAAGATGTGGACTTACAGTTTAAGTTGAATCCGATCCACCATACTGCTTTCAAATTTTTCAAGGTTCCCTTACTGGGATTTGAAACCCCCATTCTGTACACCAAAGGTACGCACACTAGTGACTAGAGTAGCTTAAAATAAACATGTTAGTACGTAATCTTAAAGTGTCAACACACATTGTTTTTACTGAAGAAAATGTTTATCGATAAGGCAATTTTAACAATTGTTTCAGTACTGTCTATTCATATAATTATGTCAAATTTTATTCAATATTTCTTTTTTGTCACCAGCAAATACAAAAAATTGCCAAATTTTATCATCACTTGAGGGAGATGAAAAAGTCAATAAGTAAGTCCTGAAGTATATTTCACTGAACTCCAGACATACTCAAACAGACACTAGAAAAAAAATATTTAAATAATCATGAATTACTAATTCTCTCTGCTCTTTATTCTCCAGTTTCTGGGATCTTAATTACAGCCATCTGTGCTTTGAGGCTTTACTTTGCGACATCTTTGATTGAAAATGTGATCTTGCCCTGCATATTTCAAGCATTCTTCAGTTTAAATATTTATGTTATATTATGTGTGATGGTTGAATTATTCCCAACAAATCTTAGGTAAGTGTTTTCCAGCTTGTTTTTATGTTTGAATATTTTTCGATTTAACAGTGCCACAGTGACCCCTTGTCACTTAAGAAAGACAGATTTCTTTATTTTGGAGGAATATCAATTGCCGTAGATATACAAATGAAGCCATAGCTAGATAAGTTCTTCTATATGTGGTGTCTCTAACCCTAATTTCCAATCTATTCCTCTATTCCAGCTTTTACTTGCCACTTTGTCATGACTCTTTTAGACCGACAGGTGACTAGCTACTCTACCCGAACTTAACAGGTTTAGTACCCCACCTAGTTGAGTTATGGTCCTCGCTGCTGAAAGGGACGTTAAACTCAAAATCTACTCTACTATGAGTTATGGTAGTAGAAACCTCACTAGACCCGAACACCGGAAGGATTGACAGACTGGAAGTTCTTTTATTGATTGGCAGTCTATGACCATTTTTAGTTAATAGAGGGATTTGAGTAGCTAATTCTGCTAACGTACAAAACTCTAGACTACTACATAGAGTTGGGGTATTTCTTACCAGCATTCATGTTTTCTTATAATAGAGTGCTTCTAGTAGCACTATGGATTAAGCAATAATAGGTCTGTGATGCCTTATTAGTTCTAGACCGCACATGTGCCACAATGGAAAAAAAATCAATGTGTCTCTTTATAAAGAATACTCACAAATAGACTATTTAGAGAAGCTAAGTTTCTATTTATTTATTTTAAATTTGTCGTATATATTGCCTTAGCGTTTTATTTCATAACAAATATTTTTTTTGCGAAAATTACCCTGAAACATGATCTTAAACCTGGGATGAATTTGATCTGTTGAAGTAAGTAGCAATAGGTCCCATTGGTAAACCATGGAGAAAGTTTTATAAAAAAAATTATAATTTTGTTTAGAAAAAAAAAAAACATTTAACATGCTTTCATAAGATAAAGTGACGTCAGTCTTTCTTCTCTGGCTAATTTCACCCCCGATCTATCTATCTATCTATCTATCTATCTATCTATCTATCTATCTATCTATCTATCTATCTATCTATCTATCTATCTATCTATCTATCTATCTATCTATCTATCTATCTATCTATCTATCTATCTATCCCTAGATAGATAGATAGATAGATAGATAGATAGATAGATAGATAGATAGATAGATAGATAGATAGATAGATAGATAGATAGATAGATAGATAGATATACACAGCGTTTCATTTCTAAACTAAAGGTGCCGGTACACTGGTCTTCAGGATCATATTGGATAAAAAATGCATATCTTTCATTATTATTATTATTATTATTATTATTATTAATGATAATAATAATCTCGAGTGGCATGTCACTGAATCTTGTAACTGAAGAGTCTTACGTGCATATGTGTAAAGATATTTGAAAAATGTCTGATTCTTAAATTTTTATTTTATAACACAATAAACGTAATGATAATCAATATTTCTCAGTGATTTCTTTCTTGCGTTTTTCTGTTTTTGTAAACGGGCAAAACTAAGATGCTATTGGTTGTTTTCCAAAGACATCAACAGTTGAACAAATATTGAATTTCAATGACACACACATACAGTACATTGTTCACATAATGTTCTTCACAATACTAATCGTGCTATCAACATGTTCTACAAACTTCAAGTAAATTAATGGAGAGAGTTTGCGAAAAAAATATAGGAGGATGTTTTCACGTAATCCTCTTCCTAAGAATTTGTTGGGAATATTTCGTTGTGCGGGTCAGGTTTTTCAGGAAAAAAATCTGGTCGGTTCAGAGCCTTCATGGTTTGTATAACCGTGCGAAAAAGGAATGAATAAAAGGATAGGCGCGCGGAATTGCCAGCGAGCAAGAGACAAAAAGGCCCAAATATTTCTTCTCCTTGAATGCAATTAATTGACTTCAAGAAGGAACACAGATTTGCAGCTCTTTCTCTTGAAAGAAAAAAAGAAAGAAAAGGGAAACAATAAAAACTCCAGAATTTTGAATAAAACTATATATTAACATCTGATATTTTCGAAGTTTGTCGTCAACCCCTTTAAAAAATAGGGAATATTCCGCTCCCATTAAAAACGTACCGGTACGTTGTACCACTGCGTACCGCCAGAATATATATATATATATATATATATATATATATATATATATATATATATATATATATATATATATATATATATATATATATATATAAAGTATAAAAACTATACATATAAAACTAAAATCTCGGAAAAGACATTCTTTTTGTAATCGAAGGAAGGAATAAATTAATTCCCTGACCCATTTCGATTCCAAGGGTGGGGATATGATTTTGAAGCATCAGAAATGCAAAACCAAGTTCCAACAAAATTATATATTCTTCATAAAAAATACTTTTTTAAAAAAAATATCAGAAGAGTTGAATGGAAAAAATCATTTTTGATTTATTTGTACACCTTAAAAATTGTGTACAAACACCAAGATAATGCATACACCGTTGTGAATCGAAATGTATCTTTTGTAAAAGTTTTGGCGATTTTCTTTTCAATAAGGAGGAGGGAAAGGGGCTCAATCCAACCTCTTGTTCTTGACTTACCTGAACTCCATGTAGTGACAATAATTGGAAATTCCCAAAGAAAATATATGCGTGTTGCATTTAAAGCTAATTGTTTTCGTAAACGGTAAAATTCTGCGAAACACGGTCACTTACTGTGAAGGAAGAACATAGACTGAAAGTATTTGAGAACAAGATCCTGAGACGAATATTCGGACCCTCGGACCCAAGAGGAACGGGAATGGGAAATGGCGGAAACTTCATAACGAGGAACTACATAATTTATATGGTTTACCCAACATTGTTAGGGTCGTCAAGTCTAGGAGGCTTAGGTGGGCGGGTCATGTAGCTAGAATGGAAGAAAGTAGAAACGCTTTCAAAGTCTTGACTGGAAGACGAATCGGAAAACGACCATTAGGAACACCTAGGCGCAGATGGGAGGACAATATTAAAATGGATCTCGCAGAGATTGGAATCCAAAGTAGAAACTGGATGTAGTTAGCTAAGGATAGAAGTCAGTGGAGAGCTTTTGTGAACGCGGCATTGAACCTCCGGGTTCCATAAGCCGTAGAGTTAGTTAGTTAGTTAGTTATCGAGGAAAATTATTATTAGATGGGAAAAACCTGATAGTTTGCGAGAACTTACTCCCTGTGCCTGCTTAATTCTGTCTGGTTTGAACTACAGCCATTGGTAGTGATTGAAATTGATGAAGAGAATATACAGTATGTTCTTATCGAAATTGTTTAATTTTTTATGTGGTGTATACTGGATAATTATTTTGTATACATCTATATATGTGTAAATTTACAGCATTCGACTAGATTATTTATCTCACTCTATTTTTGTTGGGTTGCATTTCCATGAAATAATCTTATTTCGAAATTTTCAAGGAAGTATCAAGTTTCGTTATAGTCTGATAGACTATATTGTTATGAGAGTTACCTTTAAAGAGACATACAAAATGAGCAAATACCGGTTGAATCGAACGGTAGAAGCATATTCCCTTGCTTCAATAAAAAGTAAATCGAGTTTTTCTTCAAATTTCTGTTTTATATTTAAAATACGAACATTATTTATTATGAAAACCAGTTTTTAGAATTGGAATTTGTATGTAAGCCCCAAATTTCACACACATAAATTAATACATTTTATATTAAAATAGTTACGAGTTTACTATTATTATTTTGTTTTACGCCCATACGTACGTCAGAATTATCTATTTAAAGTGAAATTTTAACTAGTGCTTTCTTTTTATTTATTAATTTATTTATTTTCAGAACTGTGGCTATTTCTTTATCTCTAATGATGGGAAGATTTGGAGCGATGACAGGAATCGTAATATTTGGAATGCTTGTGGATCAATATTGTGAAATACCAATACTTTTAGTTGGAGTGATATTAATTGGTAAGATTTCTCTCTCTCACTTTTATTGTAATATATACAAGTCTCAGCTCGTCAGGGTAAGTTCTGCGAGGGTACGCTTATTTCTTCCGGCATGTCTATGTCTGACCCCAATAGATGTCACTAGTGTGCAGGAAATTTGCCGATTTAAAAATATTCTGACGATTTATTTGCAATTGAAGAGCTGCATTGTTTCGATTTAATTAGTTAAAAATAGAACAAGAACAGTTGCGGATCTAGCCCCTGGTCGGGGGAGCCTAGGCCCTCCAGCTCATTGAGTGACAAAAATAATTTAAGGTAATACTTATATTTTTTTGAAAGTTTATTGTAAACTCTTGAATAAATCATAGTCTCGGTTCTGGCTGCCCCCCCCCCCAGTTTTCATCTTCTAGATCCGCCATGAATCAGAGCGTAAACTTATTTAGACTTGACTATTAATATTTATGTAACAGTAAGTTATTTGGTAAGCAAACTAAAATAAAAAAAAGGGTTAAACGTAAGTGAAGACCTGAAAGGAGCAACTAGAATTTGCAACAGTAAATCCTCTGTTGGATAAGGGTTCTCCAACTCTTCTCCAGAATCACCTTGAACAATTCTTTACCACGTTACTTCGTAGTGCTTTTTGAGTTTACCAGTTAACTTTTTATTAAACCTTTGTTAGGTAGCTTCTTGTCCTTTACTAATAAATCGTTTTTGTCGATCGATTATCATTTTTTTCTTTCAATATTTTCGACTCCTAATACTTCACTGTCTTTGTTATTGACCTGATAATACCAATCACCCCTGTCATCTCTTTAATATATTTTTTTCTACCTTTGAGGGTGATTTCCAGAATATATCTCCCTGTGAGTCGTTGTATAATCGGCAGATGTTGAAACGAAAGGAAATGAAATCTTTAGTTTTACGTCCCACGGTTATGCCGGTTAGGCTAAAGGAGACGGTGATGATGAGAAATGAATGAAATGGTGGAATGAAGAAAGTAGGAAGAAACGGGAGAACCGCGAGAAAACCCACGCTGTTTGTCCACCATAAAGTCCACACGGCGCGAACCGGGATCAAACAAGGGTCCCCAAGCACCGGAAGTGAACGCTCTATCAGTGAGCCACTGCGCCCTCTGTCGGCAGATGTTGAATGTCTGATTAATATCACTGTACCAACGTCTCCGAGCTAGGCAGAATATATTCACTGAAGATTTTGCTCTTTAAACATGTTGCCACAGGCTAGCATAACACGTCTGTTTACCTCTCTTCCCTATATTCCCATCCAAGAATGTTTGCTCTTCCAGATAGAACGTAGGTATCCACTTCCAATTCCACTTTTTCAACTTCAATCCTTAATGTATTTACGAAGTTGTTGAACAACACCTTCGTTTCGTCCTTTTCATATCAATCCGGTCTCCTTTACTTTTAAAATGCCATCATGTCTTACAATTCTGTGTTCTTAGTTGCAAAGAAAATGATGTCATCAGCGAAATGATGATGAGTCAGATATTCCACATTTGTTCTTCCAGTTTAGAGATCGATTTAGGACTTTAGGATTTTACATTTGTGTTCTTTCGGCATCTAAGGCCATTTAGCCCTTCACGTTCTCTGGGATGACGTCCCTCGGTGAGAACACTATCCGGAGAAAGGGAAGGAAGGAAGCGGCCTGGGACCTAAAAGTTAGGTACCTCCCCGGCATTTGCCTAGTGTGAGTGAGGAAAACCAAGGAAAACCTCATTCAGGGTGGCTGGCCTGACAGTGAGAAAGCGTGTTACTCTTTTTCGAATGACTTACCCCACGGGGAATCGAACCCAGGACCGCTCGCACCGAAAGTGAGAGCGTTAGCGACTACGAGTTTAGAGATGGAGTCACTAATTTATTGAAAGTTATAGGTTTAAGTTATTATAATTAAAATAAGATCAAATGAGTGTGCGGATATGCCTTGAGCGTGCAGTATATTATGTCGTCAGTTAAAAAAGGTTGAAAACCACTGGCTTACAGAACGTTTAGTTTATAATGTCTAAAGGAATTCATGATAAAATCAAATACGTTTACAAATAACTTCAAACGGATTACATCGTAACTCTTACAGAGATTGACGTAATGTTCAATATGTATTTACGCGGTGGCGAAAAAGTCAGTTTATCCATACACAAAATTCAAGTTTAATTGCGAAGCTCAGTTATATTTTGAGCTTCAACTGAAGAGGAAAGACTAAGGAATGTACTGTTCCCAAGGCGTAACGAGAATGTGACCCACCGTATCACTTAGCAGAGACTGTAAAATATAGCGTAATATAAGCATCTTTTTGTTGAGAGGGGACGGCAAACTGACTTTTGCACCATCCTATATTTGCAGACATTTATATCTAGAAACGATAATGCTCTTTTATAGCAATGCATTTTATGGACCGTTTTTATTTTATTTTTGTTACAGGTACTGGTTTTCTGTGTTTTCTGCTACCGAATATAAGTGGATCTACGCTCAAGAAAGCAATTGGATAGGTTATGAGTTTACGCTATTGATACTTGCGGACTGTGTACATCTATTTGAATTTTTTCCTGTTTTAGCTGTACATAACAACCTGTTACTTGTGATATATTGCAAGGACTTGTGAAGTCGAATGGTGAAGAAGGTCTCATACGTATGCTAAATTCACTCTTAAATGAAATTATTCTACCATACGTGTATATTTTCCCGAACGGATAACACGAGCTCTGAAACCAAAATCATCACATAGATGCGGAGCCGGGCGTCCTCTCCAGTGGCCGTTTTTGAAGTGTGTGTGTGTGTGGTCAAACTTCAGAATTTGTTTATAAACGAAATATTTCAGTACTTTTCAGCAAAATAGTTGCAGAAGAGTGATATTTCCACAAATACGTTTAGTCGTGACTCACAAAATACAGTGGTATATTGATTCCATCTATTGTACCAATAACGAAGTTTATAATCATGTTTCTTTTGCTACATACAGACTCTATTCAATGTTTCTTTCATGTATTTTCTCGTTGTTGCACAGTTCATAATGATGAATCATTTCACCAAGAATCAACTTATAATATTACACAATATCACACTATTTCACTCTAGCTTGTGCACGTACAGCAACCACTTTGTGATGCTCTCCCTTTGTGAGAAACGGTAACAAATGATTCCAATATGGCTTGTGTCTTCACTAATTAGGTAGTTGACAATACCACACTAGGACAACGAAACTAATATTACCCTTTAGAAATCGACACATATTGGTCAAAAGCCAGGCGACTCCATTACAAATGGGAGTTTTTTATGTGTGACTTTTGCAATCCTACTCACTAAAATAATTGTCTGTGTTAATTCTTACATAATGGCTCTGTATCACGCGACTTACATTAAATTATGACACATTCTTGGTCCTAGTTTAACTCTATCACATTTTCGTGTAAACTGTTAAAATGGTCGTGGTTAAATCAACCACCTCACATGATGAGGATTCATTTTAGTAACACGCTATTAGTGATGTTTTGTATGTAGTTTTCAAATATTCTACTTTTACAAAAACGTCTTCTTTTTATTAAACGCACATCACTTTTTCGAAAGATAATAAAATATGTCATACATTATTTTAAGTGAATACAAGGAAGAAAATATAATCGGCGACGAAGAGGAAGATAGAAAACCGAAGAACAACTGATTGCAGCACTTCTATTTAGGTAAATGTATGGAAATTTATACACTCACAAAACTCATTTAGTATACATTACAGATAATATAATATGTTGTTTTCTGGTATAAGTGTCAAATATACCACGTAAAACATTGCTCACATAAAAAACTAATGCAAATTCTTAATGTCAGTTACTAGATATTTATGAAATCCTGGAAGACAATGTGCAAGTTTAAAGTCACATACGACATAAATCTATTTATCTCATACATAGAATTTGAAGATAGTCCCGATGGTTTTAACAAATGAAGGTTTCGCTGACCATTGACGAATAATAAAATTAGTAATATTAGAATCTCAATTGCATTCATATTAGTATTACTAGCTGAGGTATTACCAACAGTAGATGCCTTGTTTAGAGAGCTCACCATGCAGCTGTTCCTAATTTCGTGTTCTTTCGTTCATTAACCTGGTTGGGTAACAATGGAAGATTTATTGTTTATAAACTATTCGAACTAATTTTTTCCCTCATCTCAAGCCTCTCAATAGCCTGCAAATTGCTTACACGCTAGCGAGATAAATTGGCGTCAGATAAAAGGCAGTGTAGTTAATGACAACTATTAGCTTGACTTTGTACTATTAGCGTCACTGAGAGACTGAAGCGTATTGCTTTTATTTTAAGGATAATAAATTTCCTCATCAAACTATTTTTTACCGGCTACAAAGAGTAATATACTGTACATAGGAACAACAGATGGTAGTACTTCTATTCACATAAATGTTACCAGAAAATTCATACGCCCATAGCATTGTTCTCGTGTAGGGTTACAGAAAATATAATACGTTGTTCATTACTTGATATAAATGTCAAATATATAAACTTCACTTATTCTATAAAATAAAACCAATATAAATTCTTAATGTCAGTTACTAGATATTTATAATATCCGTGAAAGGCAATTTGCACGCTTAAAATTACATACAGTATAAGCGTTTCTATCTGATAGACACGATTTTGATTTAGCTCTAATACCATTGCTAATTCGTTGATTTTAGCAAACTAAAAGTTTCACTGACTATTGACGAATAATATAGTTATAATATGTTAATGACCGGTGTTCATCATGCTAATTGGAGTATTACTAACAGCACTCTATATATATATATATATATATATATATATATATATACCGGCTAAGGCATTTAAAACTGTTTTTGAAAATATCTGGAAAACTACAAAAGGTTGTAACGAACGTTTCTCGTCATACAGGGGACATCCAATGATACCATACTCGACCCCCTGCTTCCACCTCTCGGAGGAGGGAGGGGGTCAACTTTGAAATCTTAAATACAAACCCCATTTTTAATTGCATATTCTGGTTGTCCGTGAAAAATTTCGTAACTTTTGGATTGAATATTTTTTGTTGCGTGATAGATAGCACTGTAATCGACAAGATCAAGATGGGTTACAAAGAGTCGGCAAAATCAAAATGGGTTACCAACAATTGAAAAATAATATCTATGCCATTGAATTCGTATGTTCTACATCCACGAGACATCAACAGCAAGTTGCTTTGTGTTACGTTTCATTTGCAACCCTGTGTGAGAGTTGTGTTCACTCAGCACCCACCTTATTGAACCACATCGGGACTGTTGAGTAATAGAATCAAAAAAGCCAACAATCAAATAGCGGATATAGTTTTCGTGTATGGTGAAGTTGGTGGTTGCGGGCGAGCGGCAGCTGGATTATATCAAGCAAGATACCTCGCGAGAAAAACACCTTATCTTTCCATGTTTGAGAATGTCTTAGCGCTGCTACGCCGAACTAGGTCTGTGCTACCGGATATGAGCGACACCGGTGTTCTGCTGCCTGTCAACACTTGTGATTTAGAAGAGCAGGTACTAAAAGCAGTAGCACAAGAACTCTTGCGCGAGTGCGAGGAACAAATCGTGTCACTGTATGGCAAGTATTACGAGACAAGCAGTTAAGTGCGTATCATTTGCTAAAAGTATAGGCTCTGTTAAACAATGATTACGGTCCACTTGTGGAATTCTGTAAGTAGTTTCATCGAATGTGTGAGCATAATACTGTGTTTTCAACACAGATACTCTATAGTGATGAAGTATGCATTACAAGAGGTACTGTGTTGAATAGCTTGAATAGTCATGTATAAAACGAGAGAAATCCGCACACTATAATCCATATTGGTCACCAATACACGTTTGCAGCAGTGGCGTAGGGAAGGGGGGGAGGAGGGGCCGCCCCCCCAAAGAGGTCCGAGAATGTACTTTGGTACTTTGATGTTTGTAATTTTTTATATATTTTTATGTTTATATATTTTTTTGTTTGTAACTTTTCTATATGTACCTATAACAGCACTTGCCCCCCCCCCAACACACATCCTGGCTACGCTACTGGTTTGCAGTGAGTATCTTGACTGGTATTTTGGGAGATTATTTTATTATTCCATGTCTTTTACCAGCTCAATTAAATGGACAGTTTTATCGTTATTTCTCGGCAAACATTTTATCAGAATCCTTGGAGGAGATTCCGCTAGAACTTCCATCAGCGGATTTGATTCCAACATGATGGAAAACCGTCCCATTTCATACATGACGTTGCAGGAATGAATGAATCATGCGTATCCGGAAGCATACATAGAGCGAGATGGTCCCGTGAATAGGTCTGCTCGTTACCCGGACCTAAATTCACGAGGCTTTTATCTGTGGAGGCATAAGCTCTGCTTTACGAAACACCTGTACTGTCTGAAGAATAGCTAGTTGCAAGAATTGCTTCTGCTAGCTATAGCATTAGCGTCGCACCACACATGTTAACACATGTTGGAGACTCTCTGCTTTGCAATATTTGCATTGACGTCGGTGAACACAGTTTTGAGTACTTTCTCTAGAGATATGTATGTAGTCATATCCTCATTTCATTGTTAATGTTATTTATTCTATTATTGTTATACAATCAAGTACAGTTGACACAATGATCCCATCTGGCCTCTAGATCAAGTTCTCATTAACACATTTCGTCAAAGGTTACGTTTTGTACACTTTGGACAAAGAGTTACGTCTAAACATGTCTGAGATTCTCTTATACCTTGTGCAGAATCATTTGCACACTCACCGCACATTGCTGACATATACCTATTATTAGCATATGTATGACTTAATTTATGTAGGCGGTTATAGACTCTCAGATCTGCGGTCCGTCGTGTTATAAAAAAAAAAGTGTTGCACTCTCTATTGCTTTAGGACCCGTCCTAGGTACAGGTAGTTTCTTAATGCTCTCATTATGTCATACTCTTATGATCCTACTCAGTACCGACACAAATACAGATAAGGTCATGATCTGTCGTTGGCTTCGAACCACTTGAAATTTCTAGGAATCGAACCCGGGATACCTTGATTACAAGGGGACGGCACGTTATATTATTTATCCGTGAGTGCACCCCTAAAGAACGAGTTTTCAATTTGCTTCCATTTGTTTCCGCCGTCCCTGTGATAATCTCGTATGTTCATACATCAAAGAAGGAAGGAGGAAGTGAATGGAGGGGACTACTTCCAGTAAAGATTGAACTCTTGTTCCCAGATATATCCATGTGCTCCTGATCCATTCAATGACACTTGCACCATTGTGACTGACTGGCAATAACATATGTTCTATTTCCTATGATTACCTACAATGTGACCCAAATGGCCAAAAAACCCTTCGGAGTTTGAGAAACAAATATATTTTCATCAAATGTCTACTAATATATCATCCCAAACGTGAAATACTTATGTAGCTGGGGACCTTGAACTCTAACAAAATACGAAATGACACCGTTGTACGACAGTCGGAAAAGAAGAATTAAAAAAAAAAAAATACTCCACTCAACCTTGAAACACTCTATGTGGCTATCTGTATGTTCATACGCATGCCTGTTACGTGTTGTGGCAACACTGAAATGTAAAAGGTATTACGGTTATAGGGATTTGACGCTTATTGTCAATCATTTCTATATGCCCCATGACAGCCGTATTCAATATGAACAACAGGCCGAATAAAGAGGCCAAGCTCTGACTCGACTCTTTTGGAGGACTCCCTTGCGCCGCCACTGAACAATTCATAATTATGCATTTCTGGATAGAGCAGACCCAAATGTCTAAGACAATAACATGAAGCCTTAGGTCAGTAACTAATAGTCTTGTAGATATTCGTCCCCAAAGTTTATTTGGAGTACGGTTTTGGAAAATCCTAGCTCTGAAACTATGCCCTTTTGACCAAGGGTTCATGTGAACATGTTTCTTATTTTGATGTGGGGAATCACCTGTTTCAGTTTGTCGGTATAGTTCATTAACAAAATTTATATATACTAGCTGAACCTGCGCTCTCTACACAGCGCATCATTCACATGAGCATGAATCTCCTTGTTATTCCTCACATCTGTACATGTCCCTTTACAGATACAAATGAAGGACGTATTGATTTAAAAAAAAAGAAAGAAAAAAAACAGCCAAGGGATATCATAAAGAGGAGATTTTTCGATTATTTTTTCTCAATATCTCGCACCGTTTGCAAGATTTGAACCTACTTCAGGTTGGAGTTTCTAATTCACGTATGACCAATGTTTTCTTTCTTTTTGCATGCAGTATGTAATAAGCAAATACATTACATACACAATTCATTATAATGTCAGTTATATATGCTGTTCATTGGGCAAAACCCTCCAAAAATAAAGGTTCATCTTAGACTGGAGAAATGGTCATCCTTCCTTTTTCATTATTATTTGGCCATGAAACAAACGCCAGAGATATATACAACCTCTATATACAACAATGTGGTGTTGGAATGTATAATTCGTAGGATGTGATGCTTTAGTTTTTTTTTTTAATTTATCACTTCCAATGTACCTGTAAAAATGTAATAAAGAAATAGTGGCCATGTTTTTTTTTTTTTTTAATATTCAATTGTAACTGGACAATCTACATGAAATTTGCAATCGATCAGTGAAAACGTCACCTTCTAGAGCCTGTAGTTTCCGAGAGCTCATTGTCGAAAGGATTGGCCACAAACATACAAACGTCCACTAACATATAGTTTGAAAGGACTCCAAAGATTGCAGGACAATTCATTTACATTGATTATGAAGAAGGCTTATTAAAATGCAAAGGATTTGAACAATAGCTTTAAAACATAAACTTATAAAAAAATAGATGTATTTAAATAAAAATTAGTTTAAAGTTCACATACTTAAGACATTGTCCTAGTTAAACGTGAAATCACAAATAACCATAAGTCAATGGTTTGAAATCCAAAGTTAGAGGTTGGAGTTCAGGCATTTTTATAGCTGTTGTAGCATTTTAATAGATAGATACGCTGTTAGTAATATCCTAACTAGCATGTAATTAAACGTGATTAAGATATTAATATAAATAACTATATTATTCGTCAATAGTCAGCGAAACTTTTAGTTTGCTAAAATCAACGACTTAGCACCGGTTGTATGAAAGCCACTTTAAAATTCTGTGTACCGGATAGATACACTTATATTGTATGTAATTTTGAGCGGTTAAATTGTATTCCACAGATGACATAAATATCTTGTAACTGACATCAGGTATTTGCATTAGCTTTTGTTTTTTGCTCTGAGCGAAGTTTATGCGTTATATTTGACATTTATATCAAGTAATAAACAACGTATTATATCTCCTGTAACAGTTCACGAGAACATTGATGTGGACTTATGCATTATCTGGTAACATTTATGTGAATAGAAGTGCTACCATCTGTTGTTCCTATGTACATTATATTACTCTTTGTAGCCGGTAAAAATAGTTTGATGATGAGATTTATTAGCCTTATAGTTATAATTAACTACACTGCCTTTTGTCTGACGTCAATAGATGTCGCTAACATGTGGGTAACTTAAGGCGATCGAGAGGTTTGAAGTGAGAGAAGAACTAGTGTGAATAGTTGTTAAACAATAAATATGCAATTGAAAATTTAAATATTCTGTAAAATATATTATACAAAAATAAATAAAAAAAATAGGATTATAATTAAAAATAAATAAATAAAAACAATTTAATGAAGCACCCAGTGTTGATTTTTATTAGAATACCTTGCGCCTCAATGAGAATGAAATAGTTTATATTTTCTTCTTTTGGTGTATAAGGCGCACTCCATTGTAAGACAATTATATTTTTAAAATATTATTGCACCACTAATCTACGTTTATTGAAGTAATAAAACATTATATTCGTTTAGTTACAGGAAGTGTGTTCATTAAGTCTTCAGTGTTCCATGAGCACACACAGTGCTTAACATACCAGTATTCTTTAAGCATTAAGGGTATGGCTGAAGGAAGTAATGAGATCCTTCACACAGATTGACTACCTACGGATGCTGAACATCTTAATCACTCCATGAGCATACACAGTGCTTAACATATCAGTATTCTTTAAGCATTAAAGGTATGGCTGAAGGAAGTAATGAGATCGTTCACACAGATTGACTACCTACGGATGCTGAACATCTTAATCACTCCATGAGCATACCCAGTGCTTAACATATCAGTATTCTTTAAGCATTAAGGGTATGGCTGAAGGAAGTAATGAGATCCTTCACACAGATTGACTACCTACGGATGCTGAACATCTTAATCACTCCATGAGCATACACAGTGCTTAACATATCAGTATTCTTTAAGCATTAAAGGTATGGCTGAAGGAAGTAATGAGATCGTTCACACAGATTGACTACCTACGGATGCTGAACATCTTAATCACTTCATGAGCATACACAGTGCTTAACATATCAGTATTCTTTAAGCATTAAGGGTATGGCTGAAGGAAGTAATGAGATCGTTCACACAGATTGACTACCTACGGATGCTGAACATCTTAATCACTCCATGAGCATACCCAGTGCTTAACATATCAGTATTCTTTAAGCATTAAGGGTATGGCTGAAGGAAGTAATGAGACCCTTCACACAGATTGACTACCTACGGATGCTGAACATCTTAATCACTCCATGAGCATACACAGTGCTTAACATATCGGTATTCTTTAAGCACTAAAGTTATGGCTGAAGGAAGTAATGAGATCGTTCACACAGATTGACTACCTACGGATGCTGAACATCTTAAGCACTCCATGAGCACACACAGTGCTTAACATATCGGCATTCTTTAAGGATTAAAGGAATGGCTGAAGGAAGTAATGAGATCGTTCACACAGATTGACTAGCCTAGGGATGCTGAACATCTTGAGCACTCCATGAGTATACACAGTGCTTAACATATCGGTATTCTTTCAGCATTAAAGGTATGGCTAAATGAAGTAATGAGATCCTTCACACAGACTGACTACATACGGATGCTGAACATCTTTAGAACTCCACGTGCATACAAAGAGCTTAATGTATCGTTATTCTTTAAGGATTAAAGGAATGGCTGGATGAAGTAATGAATCTTTCACACAAACTGGCTAGCCTACGGATGCTGAACGTTTTAAGCACTGCATTAGCGTAGCGAATAGAGTGCTCAGCGAAGACTGTTATTACTATTGAATAACATTGTATCGTTCACACAAGCTGATTGTCTGCTGAGCTTAATGATCACGTGATGCGGTTTGAGGATTGTTTGGAACCATGTAGTTCAAGGATCTAGCGTTAGCCCTGTAGTAAAAATTGTTCTTGCAAGTGCACGATAGTTGAAGTAGACTCAAAAATATTTCTTCAAAAATTTGACGAAAGGTCGTATCTCAAAATCGCACTATTTTAGATATAAAGAAAGAAATATAATTCCACGGATTAGGAAAAATATACGTATGCAATAACTGATCAATAATTGCTCATAATTATTATTTGGGGTAGGTGAGGAGTTATTACATATTGAACTGCTTTTCTGTCCATGTAATTATAATTTCTTTGCTTATGCCTGAACAAATGAGATTTTAAAATACGGCGCTTGGTCAAATTGTTGACGATTTGTTATGGTAATTTTCATTCAGAAGTGGATACAGAGCTTTCTTGAGTGGAGCCGCAGATCGTGAAAGAAAATTAAAAAAAAAAAAAAAATACATGGAATTCTAACAATGCATTTACATCGTGTGTTCAATAAATGATACTAATTCAACCAAATTCTATAGTTATACATCGTAACACTGAAGGAGAGACTTGAACCACTTCCAGTTTAAATAGAAAGAAGTATAACAGAGACAAAAAAACTATTTTTGAGACGTTCAATCTGTACCATAAAAGCGTTTCTGGCTATGTTCTACTGTTTTGTCTCTGATACCTGTCAACAAATAGGGATGGAAGGTCGTAGCCATTCTATAAAATGAAATCTCTGAATTTTAGGTTTCACATGCATGGTCTGTAGGTAAAGGAGATGGTGATGTGAAAATAGAAAGAAAACATCGAAGAAAGTGGGTAACACACGGTGTTTGTCCACCCCAAATTCCATTTGGTGCGAACTGGGATCGAATCAGGGGCGACACACACAAAAAACCCTCTATCATCGATCCGCAGCTGCCCAACCGTTTTACGAAATTTAATATACAGGGTATTTCAAAACAACACCTACATCGTTTGGAACGTGATTCCTGATATTAAAATAAGACGAAAAGTATAGACCAACCTGGTTACACAAATGCTTCCTTTCGGAGTTATAAGCCGCCGGAAACATGAAAAATTGAAGTTTAAAGGTTTATAGCTTCAAACTTATAGGTCCTAATGTAGTCTGGTGAAGACTTCACTTAGGAACTAGCGTGTGCCCTATCTAAAATTCCACGTTTCAGAATCCTAAGGTACTCACGCAACAATGTTTATAGAGCGAGTTTGGCTACGGGTGTATAATTTGAGATACTCACCAATTATCTTTGCAAATATTGTTGGTGAAGGACCGCACGATTCTGGAACATGTATATTTCTATTTGAATAGAGCCTAAATAAAGTCTTAACCCGACTACGGTAGGTACCATAGTATTGGAGCTATGGACGTTAAAATTTATTTTTTCATATTTTCGACAACTTATAACTCCGAAAGGAAGCATTTGTGCACCAAGGTTGGTCTATACCTTTCATCTTATCTTGGTGTCAGGAATCACTTCCCAAACATTGTCGGTGTTGTTTTGAAACACTCTGTATTTATTAAGAACATAATTTGCAACTGTTAAATCGAAAACACTTTCATGGAAAGCGTAATCAGAAAGTAAGACTACAAAGCCTGTAATGTAATATTTATGTAGTATTTCATACAACTAATACAGCCAACAGACAGTACAGTTTACATTTAAAAAGGTAAAGTTTCACATTTTTCTTCCAGTCATAATACATAACTGGATACGATTCACACTTATTCATAAATGAGCTTGGATGTAACAAAAAAAAAAAAAAAAAAAAAAAAAAAAAAAAAAAAAAGATCTAATACCTAACAATGAAGAACGAAATATATATACATCTTTCAGTGTGAATGTAAAAACTAGCAATTTAAAACTTATAGATTGCTTCAGGTTTATGGTTTCTAACTTAAACAAATTATAATAAAACTTAGCAACAGAAAAAATGGGTCGTACGCAACATTATAAAATTAAGACTTCCAAACTACATGAATTAAACACTTAAACTCGAAATAGTGCATCTATAAGTAGTGGTTGTAGTAGAGTTAGAAGATCAAACAAAGAACCTGTTCTCGGACGCTGAATTCATATCAAAAAAAGACATCACTTGGTGTCCCTTACTGCTTCTGTGTTACGGTGTTAATGGTTGAAACAAAAGTATCTTTTTTTTTTCTCAACGACTTCAAGTTTTAATACAGGGTTAATGAAGATAAAAACTGTTCTTGGCACACCGAATCGAGTCCCACACGCGCTTCTTGATATTTTTTACCGTTTCTTTTCTACGGAAACCAATATTGAAGCCGGAAATAATATAAATCTGGGCCTTTCCAGGTTTTGGTAGTGTTTGTGGACAGTCATGATACGTTGTCTTGAGACTCTGAATGGTTGGCAGGAAACCGCTTAACGTTATCTTTTCTATGTTTGTTATGTAACGACAAACGTTGAATTGTTTGATGAATCGATCACAAAAAACTGCACCTTGATAGCATCCATCGCTTTTGCTATACGAAAATCAGTATTGAAACCCGAAGTTGTAATACATTTGAACTACTTCTGTTCTGTAGAATGTTGTTGAGCAGTAATGATATGTTGTTTTCAGACACTGAATCATTTATAGACTATAAACAACTTAAAAGTAATGGATATAGAATAGAACAGATAAAGGGAAAAAGAAAAGAAGAAATTATAAAAAAGAAAGAAGAGGAAGAAAATAAGAAGTGGTATGGAATTCAGAGCATAGGAGAAAAGACGGAAGTGCTAAAGAAGTTATTAAGAGAAGGAGGTATTAAAACATATAGAAAAGGAGGAGAAACGTTGTTGAGATGTATAAGGAAAAAGAAAAAGAAAAGGAGGGAAAGCAATATAAAGGAGAAAGAAGAAGGAGTTATCTATGAAGTGAAATGTAGTGAGTGTGACATGAAATACATAGGGGAGACGGGAAAAAGGCTTATAGACAGATCAAAACAACATAAAGATGATGTTCGAATGAAAAGAGAAAATAACGCTATTTACAAAATGTGAAAGAAAAGGTATATAGGATAGATTGGGAAGGGGCTAGAGGTTAAGAAAGAGAAAAAAAGAAAGATTATTAGGAAGTGGAAGGAAGCGAGATGAATAAAGAAAGAACAAGAGGAGAACTTAATGAACTGGACAAGTGGTATAAATATACATGAGCAATGGGAGAGATTATTAGAAATCAAAAAGAAGAAAAGTGCATAAAGGCTATTAGTGTATTTTAAATAATTTCCAAATTTCTGTTATTTTATTTTATTTGATATAAAGATCAATATAATTGTAAAATTACATTGATAATTAACATGTATTAACAATGTAATTATATGATATTGTTACATATTATAAATTTCAACAATTAAAATTATATAAATGAATATGCTAACTAACGGCTGAGGAAGATATAAGATTTGCTGTTATCTGTCTTTTCTCAATGTCTGATGAAGAGGGCGTTAGGTCCTTGAAACTGTAACAAAAACACGTATAGTCATTAACTAATTCACTTTGTTCTGGTCAGAGCTCTGTTTTAAGTGTTATTGTGATTATCCAGGACCATGGAGTTTATTTATTATAACCTAAAGTAATAGTAAATTTGAACCATTTCCAGTGTGGTAGAGTACTGTGGATAGTAGTGATATATTATCTTAAGATGCTGAAACGTTTTCTAAAACAAATTCTCGCTATGTGTTACCGTTTTCTTTCTATGGTGAAAAACCTTCAACGGGAGTGTCTAATTTAAACCACTTTCGGTTTTGAGTTGAGTGAGTTGACTTTAGTTTAGCGTCCCTTTCAGAAGCGAGGCTATATATGACGTGGACCTACTGATTAACTTGGAATCCAAACCACATAAGCTGGGAATTGAACCCGAGTCTCCCAGGCTAAAGGCGCGTACGCTAACCGCTTAGCCACGAAGGAGCTTTCACTTTCGGTTTTGATAGATAGTTAATAGAAGAGATGGAACCTAGTTTTGGGACGTTGAATTGATTGCAGGAAAACGCATCTGCATATTTCTTACCGTTTTCGTTCTGATACCTTTCTCCAGATACCTGTCGGCAGACGGAAAAACGAGGGATAAAGCAGTTATATAAGTCTTCTGACACATATCATACTTTGGGATTATTTATTTATTTATTTATTTATTTACCAATCACCAGTAACAGCTCAGACACTATTTTATACTGAATTTCCAACAACAATGGAAAGGATTTGGGGAGGTATCGGTTAGGGCTTATTTAGTAGGTACCATCCCGGCATTTGCCTGGTAGGATTGAGGAAAACCATTGGAAACCTCAGTCAGGATGGTCAGTAGCGGAATTCGAACCCACGACCTCCCGAATGCGTAGCCAACGCTCCTAACCTATCTGAGTATGTTCGTTTTAGATTTGTTAAAATATTTAATACATGACTTTCATTATAATGGGTTAAAATCAAAACAGCAAGACAAAATAGAGATAAGCTATATAGACACAGATAGTTACGTATATTTATCATTTCCAAACACAAGATTTTTTCAAAAATATTAAAGGTTTTATTAAGTACTTCGATACGAATGATTACTCTCAAAATAATAAATACGAACTAACTGAAATAACTAAGAAAATTTCTTGGTGAAATGAAAGATGAATTTAAAAGAGCAATAATAGACGGAATTGTTAAATTAAGATAAAAATGCACGTAATAAAATCACTACAGAACGATCTAATAGATAAAGACATTAACAGTAAATTCGATAAAGGAAAATGTAAAAAAAGGTGAAATGGTAAAAGAAAAATAATGCGCAGGGATGTCACATTTAATTAATAGAAAGACTATTCAATCGAAACAAATATTATAAGAAGACAAATTTAATTAGAAGATGCAAGAACGAGTTATGTAGTGTAGAACTGAAGACACTCGCTCTAAATTGTGTAGATGATAAAAGATAAGTATTAGAAAATAGCGTAACCATCTTGTCCTAGGATTTTTATAATATAAAAGAAACGTGAATGTCAGTATAGTTTTATATATAACTTCTTTAGGGATAGATGTCATGCAGTTGTATGTACAGTTTAATATGATCATTAGTAATTTAATAATGGACAATTTGAGGCAATGTTTCGTGTTTGTGGGGAGGATGTGTTTGTGAAATATTTATATAAATTCACGTCTTGGACTCGCTAAGATTCAGAATTTCTGGAATTTGTTTTGATGCTCATCATTTTTATTATAATTCTCTGCGTCGTTTAATTAGCTCAATGTAATCAAAACAGCAACTTGCAGTACTTTCGTAACATTTGTTTATGTAATTCTTAGTTTACTTAAAATATGTGTCTTCTTACCCACCACTTTTTATCTACCTGGGTATACTGTCGAATTCTAAAATACTGAATAAGCAACACAATGTTTACCAGTCGATTACAAGAAAGTAAACAATACAAAGTAAAATCAAGTACTATAAAAGAACAAAAGATAGTTGGTAAATATTTCTTACATTTAGTTAATATTATTTGACATCTAAAATTATCCTGCAACATTTATATTAGAAAACATAAACAATAGTATGTCAGTTATAACAGTTTAAATACCATATATTGTTTATGAATTCTGTTGACTCTCGTTTGTTATGTAAATAATTCCATCATTACAAAAGTTGGACTATTTTGTATTAATCAGGTCATTGCCATCTACTGAACATCAAGCTAAATCTTACGAGAAACAGTTATAGTATGATAATATATTTTCTCGTAAATTCTTTCTAATCAAGCAGTAACGAAGCTACGTTTCTTTCTGGGAGCACAAGCGGAGAAGTAGAGTCATCTTTCTTTTTCATATAAAGAAATTAAAATAAAACTTTATTAATTGTAGTTACATATATTTTTAGTCAACACCTTAATATGTTTTAAATATAAACCTACTGATATTTTAAGGTATGGTATAGCAATTTACATATTGCTTGGAACTAAACTTGGGCTATAGTGGCCCCGCTTAGCGTAGTCGGTAACGTTCTCGCCTTCGGTGCGAGCGGTCCCGGGTTCGAGTCCCGGTGGGGGTACTCGGTCAATGAAATGTAAACGTTTTTTTCAGACCAGCCATCGTGAATGAGGTTTTCCTGGATTTTCCTAATTCACACCACGCAAATTTTTAGGGGTGAAGCTATTTTCTGTATACGGAAAATAGTAGTTTTGCGTTAGCCATTTGTCATCCTACAACATGGACACGAATTCTTGTACAACTAGGGGCGCACCGACGGAAGGTATCTATACCCATAAAAAACAAAGTATTTTTTTTTAATGATACACTTATGTTTTGTTTGCACCAGAAACGCACTCACAGGAAATCACACGGTCCAGACTTTTTCAATCTTTCGGCTTCATTCTCCTAAACAAATATTTGAGAGGTGGTTCTATGAGCAATGCCCATGGAAACCCCGCAGTGCTATTCAGAATTTCATGGAAGACAAATATGTTGAATAATGCGCCACCTTTAACATTGCTGAAATACATCTAGTTTTACTGACTCTTCTGCAATATATGAGAGTTTACAGTTGCCCATACTCTGCAATTGTGGCTGTTTACATAACCATATAAATTCAATCACCGTTCTTCAGGAAAATACCTCTTGTCAAGTCTGTGTTGCGAATGTCTCACGAAATCTGCAGCAAAATCGTCCTTTTTTAGTTTTATATAGAGTTTCTTCACGTCCATTTAGACTGCCTCCCCCCTTGTCAAAATAGGTCGAAAATGTCAATTATTTGTTCATCGTTTGTACAGAAATGTGCAACACAAACGTTCGTTTGTGCAACAATGAATAATGCGCTAGAGCGAAAACAAACTGGGGGCTGTCTAAACGGTAGCCTCCCAACCTTGCAAAATTGGTCGAAAATGGTGTCAATCGTTTGTGCAACAATGAACAATCAGCTAGAGCGAAAACAAAGTGCGAGTGTGTCTAAACGGTAGCCCCCACATAGTCAAAATTGGTCGAAAATAGTGTCAATCGTTTGTGCAGAAATGTGCAACACAAATTTTCGTTTGTGCAACAATCAGCAACAAGCTAGAGCGAAAAAAATGGGTTGCTGTCTGAACGGTAGCCTCCCCACATTGTCAAAATTGGCCGAAAATTGTGTCAATCGTTTGTGCAACGTTTGTGCAGAAATGTGCAACACAAATTTTCGTTTGTGCAACAATGAAAAATGAGCTAGAGCGAAAACAAAGTGGGGGCTATCTAACCGTAGCCCCCATCTTCTCAAAATAGGTCGAAAATGGTGTCAATCGTTTGTGAATCGCTTGTGCAGAAATGTGGAAAACAAATTCTCGTTTGTGCAAAAATGAACAATGAGCTAGAGCGAAAATAAAGTGGGAGTGAGTCTAAACGGTAGCCACCCCACCTAGTCAAAATTTTTCGAAACTGGTGTCAATCGTTTGTGCAGAAATGTGCAACACAAACGTTCGTTTGTGCAACAATGAATTATGAGCTAGAGCGAAAAAAACTGGGGGGGAGGGCTGTCTAAATGGTAGCCTCCCCACCTTGCAAAATTGCTCGAAAATGGTGTCAATCGTTTGTGCTTGGTTTGTGCAGAAATGTGCAACACAAAATTTCGTTTGTGTAATAATGAACAATCAGCTACAGCGAAAACAAAGTGGGAGTGAGTCTAAACGGTAGCCACCCAACCTAGTCAAAATTTTTCGAAAATGGTGTCAATCGTTTGTGCACAAATGTGAAACACAAATTTTCGTTTGTGCAACAATGAAGAATGAGCTACAGCGAAAATAAACTGGGGGCTGTCTAAACGGTAGCTCCTCCACCTTGTCAAAATTGGTCGAAAATGTGTCCAACGTTTGTGCATTGTTTGTGCAGAATTGTGCAGTACAAATTCTCGTTAGTGCAAAAATGAACAATGAGCTTGGGCGAAAAGAAAGCGGGGTTATCTAAACGGTAGCCCCCACCTAGTCAAAATTGGTCGAAAATGGTGTAAATCTTTTGGGCATCGTTTGTGCACAAATGAACAACACAAAGTTCCGTTTGTGCAACAATGAACAACATGCTAGAGCGAAAACAAAGTGAGGACTATGTGAATGGTAGCCTCCCCACCTTGTCAAAATTGATCGAAAATGGTGTCAATCGTTTGTGAATCGTTTGTGCAGAAATGTGCAAAACAGATTATCGTTCGTGCAACAATGAAGAATGAGCTACAACGAAAATAAAGAAGCGGCTGTCTAAACGGTAGCTCCTCCACCTTCCCAAAGTTGGTCGAAAATGGTGTCAATCCTTTGTGCATCATTTGTGCAACACAAAGTTTCGTTTGTGCAACAACAAACAATGAGCTAGAACGAAAACAAAATGGGGCGTGTCTAAACGGTAGCCCCCACCTTGTCAAAATTGGTCGAAAAAGGTGTCAATCATTTGCGCATCGTTTGCGAAGAATTGTGCAATACAAATTTTCGTTTGTGCAGCAATTATTAACAAGACAGAGCAAAAACAAAGTGGGGGTGTCTAAACGCTAGCTCTTCCAGCTTCTCACAATTGGTTGAAAATGGTGTCAATAGTTTGTGCATTATATGTGCAACACAAATTTTCGTTTGTGCAACAACGAACAATGAGCTAGAACGAAAACAAAGGGGGTGTCTAAACGGTAGCCCCCAATTTGAAAAATTGGTCGACAATGTGTCAAACGTTTGCGCATTGTTTGTGCAGAATTGTGCAATACAAATTCTCGTTTGTGCAACAATGAACAATGAGCTAAGGCAAAAACAAAGTTGGGGTTATCTAAACGGTAGCCTCCTATCTTCTCAAAATTGGTCGAAAATGGTGTCAAAATTTGGGCATCATTTCTGAGGAAATGTGCAACACAAATTTTCGTTTGTGATACACTGAACAATGGGCTAGAAGGAAAAGAAAGTGGAGGCTCTCTAAACGTTAGCCCTCCCACCTTGTCAAAATGGTCGAAAATTGTGTCAAAAGTTTGGGCACCGTTTGTGCAGAATTGTGTAATACAAATTTTCGTTTGTGCTACAATGAACAATGGGCAAAAGCCAATACGAAGTTGAGACTGTCTAAACGTTAGCCCTCCAAGTGTCAAAATTGGTCGAAAATGGTGTCAATAATTTCTGCAGAAATGTGCAACACAAATTTTCGTTTGTGCAACAATGAGCAATGAGCTAGAACGAAAACGAAGTGATGACTGTTTAACCGTAGCCCCCACTTTAGAAAATTGGCCGAAAATGGTGTCAAACGTTTGTTTGTCGTTTGTGGAGAAATGTGCACCACACATTTTTGTTTATGCAACAATGTACAATGAGATAGAACGAAAACAAAGTGGGTTGCTGTCTAAGCGTTAACCTCCCTACTTTCTCTAAATTGGTCCAAAATGTTGTCAAAAGTTTGGGCATCGTTTGTGCAGAAATGTGCAACACAAATTTTCGTTTGTGCAACAATGTACAATGAGCTAGGCGAAAACAAAGTGGGAGCTATCTAAACGGTAGTCCCCACCTTGTCAAAATTGGTCGGAAATGATGCCAATCGTTTGTGCATCGTTTGTGCACAAATGTGAAACAATTTTTTGTTTGTAGAGCAATAAACAATGAGCTGGAGAAAAAACTAAGTAGGTGGCTGTCTAAACTGTAGCCTCCCACCTAGTCAAAATTGGTGGAAAATGGTGTAAGTCATTTGTGCATCGTTTGTGCAGAAATCTGCAACACAAGTTTTCGTTTGTGCAACAATGAACAGTGAGCTAGAACGGAAACAAAGTGGGGGCTGTCTAAACGGTAGCCTCCCACCTAGTCAAAATTAGTCGAAAATGGTGTCAATCATTTGTGCATCGTTTGTGCAGAAATATGCAACAAAATATTTTGTCTGTGCAAAAATGAACAGTGAGCTAGAGCGAAAACAATGTTGGGAGTATCTAAACCGTAGCCCCCACCTTCTCAAAATTAGTCGAAAATGGTATCATATGTTTGTGCAGAAATGTGCAAAACAAACGTTCGTTTGTGCAACAATGAAGAATGAGCTACAGTGAAAATAAAGTGGGGGCTCACTAAACGGTAGCTCCTCCACCTTCTCAAAATTAGTCGAAAATCGTGTTAATCGTCTGTGCTGAATTGCGCAAGAAAAAATTTCGTTTGCGCAACAATAAACAGTGAGTTAGAGCGAAAATAAAGTGGGGGCTGTCTTAACGGTATCTCCTCCACCTTCTCAAAAAGGGTCGAAAATGGTGTCAAACGTTTGCGCGTCGTTTGTGCAAAAACGTGCAATACAAATTTTCGTTTGTGCTACAATGAACAATGAGCAAGAACCCAAAAAAATGTTGACTCTGTCTAAACGTTAGCCCTCCAACTGTCGAAATTGGTCGAAAATGGTGTCAATCGTTTATGCAGAAATGTGCAACACAAATTTTCGTTTGTGCAACAATGAAAAACGAGCTAGAACGAAACCGAAGTGGGGGCTGTTTAACCGTAGCCCCCCACTTTGGAAAATTGGTCGAAAATGGTGTCAAACGTTTGTTCATCGTTTGTGCAGAAATGTGCAACACAAATTTTCGTTCGTGCAACAATGATTAATGACCTCTAACCAAAACAAAACGGGCGGCTGTATAAACGGTAACCCCACCCTGTAAAAATTGGTCGCAGATGGTGTCAAACATTTGGGCATCATTTAAGCAGAAATGAGCAACATAAATGTTCCTTCATGCTAGAACCAAGACAAAGTGGGGGCTATCTGAACGTTAGCCTTCCCACTTAGTCTAAAGTAGTCGAAAATGGTGTCAAACGTTTGTGCGTCTTTTGTGCAGAAATGTGCAACACAAATATTCATTTGTGCAACAATGAACAATGAGGTAGAACGAAAACAAAGTGGGAGCTATCTAAACCGTAGCCCCCAGCTTGTAAAATGGGTCGAAAACGGTGTCAAACATTTGGGCATCGATTGTGCAGAAGGTGGGAGGGAGGCTTCGGTTTAGACAGCCCCACAATTTGTTTTCGCTCCTAGCTCATTGTTCGCTGTTGCACAAACGAAAATTTGTATTGCACAATTCTGCACAAACCATTGAAACCATTTTCGACCAATTTTGAGAAGGTGGAGGGGCTACCGTTAGGCAGCCCCAACTATTTTCCCTGAACTCATTCTTCATTGTTGCACAAACGAAAGTTTCTTTGCACATTTCTGCACAAACCATAGCCACCATTATCGACCTATTTTGAAAAGATGGGGGATACGGTGAGATAGCCCCCACTTTGTTTTCGCTCTAGCTCATTGTTCATTGTTGCACAAGTGAACATGTGTGTTGCCCTTTCTGCACAAACGATGTACAGGCGATTGACACCATTCTCGACCAATTTTGACAAGGTGGAGGGCTGCCGTTTAGACACCCCACACATTGTTTTCGTTCTAGCTCATTGTTCGTTGTTGCACAAACGAAAATTTGTGTTGTACATTTCTGCCCAAACAATTGACACCATTGTCGACCAATTTTGAGAAGGTGGAGGTGCTACCGTTTAGACAGCCCCCAAGTTATTTTCGCTATAGCTCATTCTTCATTGTTGCACAAACGAAAATTTGTGTTGCACATTTCTTCACAAACGATGCACAAACGATTGACACCATTTTCGACGAGTTTTGACAAGGTGGGGCCTACCGTTTAGACAGCCCCCCACTTTGTTTTTGCTCTAGCTCATTGTTCATTGTTGCACAAACGAAAATTTGTGTTGCACATTTCTGCACAAACGATTCCCAAACGATTGACACCATCTTCGACCTATTTTGAGGTGGGGTGCTACGGTTTATAGAGCCCCCACTTTGTTTTCGCTCTAGCTCGTTCATTGTTGCACAAACGAAAATTTTTGTTGCACATTTCCGCACAAACGATGCACAAACGATTGACACCATTTTCGACCAATTTTGACTAGGTAGGGGGGCTACCGTTTAGACAGCTTCCCATTTTGTTTTCGCTCTAGCTCATTGTTCATTGTTGCACAAACGAAAATTTGTGTTGCACATTTCTGCACAAACGATGCACAAACGATTGACACCATTTTCGACGAGTTTTGACAAGGTGGGGGGCTACCGTTTAGACAGCCCCCACTTTGTTTTCGCATTAGCTCATTATTCATTCTTGCACAAACGAAAAGTTGTGATGCACATTTCTACACAAAGGATGCACAAACGATTGACACTATTTTCAACCTATTTTGAGAAGGGTGGGGGACTTTCTAAATGGACGTAGTTTCTTCAATTCTTGTACCAACATCAGCACAGTAAGTGTGAAATGTAAAAGTACGAAATGGTTTATGTAATGCAAATTTTGGTTTATGGAGTTCTTTGCTTAAATGACAGAAAACTTTCCTAAGTGAACCCATGGACTTAACGAATGTATTTGGTAGAAGAAAGTATGGTCCGTCAGAGAATTGAAAGAACCATTCCTGTAAGCAATGATATTCTAGGAGTCTAAAAGTAGCTTAGAGATTGTTGGTCCCTCTTTTTCTCCTCTAGTTCCTTCAATGGGTGAACGTGAGAGGTATTGTACATTTTTCAAAATTGTCGGATGTCACAACACCTTTCATTTCTGGACCTGTCACTCACCTTTCCAGTTAAATAAGATTTTTCATTACGTTGCAATATTGTGGTTCTGTGTACTATAAGCCTGCTACCACAAATATTTCCCTCAACTAGTCAAGGCTATTCTTTCTCACCAATCATAAGAACTTTCTTGGAATGTGTACTATATTTTAAATAATAAAAATAAACAATAATAACATTGTATATAGACAACTAACACAGAGAAGACCACACTAACAGTGAGGCTTCCTTTCAGTAAATTTTGTTCGGTGGAGAGGAAGAGGGATCAAAATGTGAGGGGCTCCACTAACACTTATTTTCTAAAAGGCGTATTTGTCACAAAAGTGAAAATATTGGAATTTAATTTACCTTAGGTGAGGGGCAACTGTTATAAGGGAAAGAGCAAAGCACTTCGGAAAGTATGTCTGGTAGAAATAATGGCAACAACTGTGTTTGTACCACATTACTCCAACACTGATTTGTGCTTTATTCACTTGAATGAGCTCAATTTCAGCTTTTACTTTTAGTAATGTTGCCATCCAAAATACAATACAAATATGTTTATGAAGTATTATTGCTTCAGATGTTAAAATTTAAATAATCTATATCTTCATTTTTCTTCTATAATATTAAACATTTATTACATATCCCCTGCTGCAGTTTGTGATCACAGCAGTTATGAAGTTCTCAGAAGAGCTTTTTAAGCTGACGTCATAAATTGCTGAGCTGACGTCATATGAGCTGTCGAACCCATATAAACAATACGTATATAGATTTGATTCGATATTTCAAAGTCACATATAAAACTATAGAAGAAATTCTCGTGGCATTGAAATTTGGGAATATTTGATTCCAAGCAGAGTTTTCATCATTTTTGGTTTTACACGTAACGGCATTCAGATGTGTGTCCTTACATATGTGGCTTATTTCACTACCTGAGAAAAAATATGCCAAAAGATCACACTTTCTTTGTGTGTAATTGGTGTTCGTATTTGAAACACGTTTCATTCCCGAGTTATGACAGATCAAAGTTTACGGGACTAGATTGTGAACACTCTGGCCAAATGCACGTAAGTTTTGTTATTTTAAATTTTCCTAATATATATATATATATATATATATATATATATATATATATATATATATATATATATATATATATATATATATATATATATATATATATACCATTTAAAACGTTTATATAAATCCGTCCCAGTTGACCCTCTCTAGCGTCCATCACTGTTCTATCCTCTATTCTAATGAAAAAGTCTTTTGTCTTCCTGTAAAATTGGATTGTTGGTAGTTACAACTATTTCATGTCAAAAATTCGACTGTCTTGTCATACGGTAGGTGTTAGCTGCAGAACATTCATGGGGAGTTCAATAAATTCGATTCCATTATACTTACCGAAATTAATGCATATTTTGGAGCTTGTTCACGAATATACGGTTAACAAACACGTCTTTCGCATGGGATACCAACGATCGACTCCCAGTAGGAGCACATGCGTTTCTACGTTAAGCAGTAGGTCTACATTTTTTGTGCTAGAAATGAATTCTCCAATGAATTTATAATTTAATTTATAAAAACGATAGAAATTGAATGTATTTGGATTTCAATGCAACAAGAAAATATCATTATGTTCCTGTTTTAGAAGTTGATAAATACACAAGTATACAAGAAGTGAAGTTATTTAATTTTACACCGCTAATTACTTTTTCATAAGAATGAACATTAATGTATGTATTTGAATGATTTTCATACAATCGATTTAGAAATTTAAATCTAAGAAACCGATTGACCAGTGCTCGCAACATAAACTGCTTTCCAATCCTTGAATGGATTGAATTACGCATGTCAAGTTAGACCAACCACCAACACTAAAACGACTGGAACATATCTCAAATTATGGGCTATTTATGGGCTAATTAGTTGCTCTAATCCCAATTTTTGGGCTCCTACTGTTTAGCGGGAAATCGGATTCAAAATGGGCGAGTCTAGCTTGATATCAAGCTAGAATCCCCTATATGGTTACCGTTACAACGGTCCGATTGAAAAAATTCAAACGCCAGAATTATGGGCTATTTATGGGCTAATTAGTTGCTCTAATCCCAATTTTTGGGCTCCTACTGTTTAGTGGAAATCGGATTCAAAATGGGCGAGACTAGCTTGATATCAAGCTAGAACCCCCAATATGGTTACAATGGTCCGATTGAAAAGATTCAAACGCCAGAATTATGGCCTATTTATAGACTAATTAGTTGCTCTAATTTCAAGTTTTGGTCTCCTACTGTTTAGTGGGAAATCGGATTCAAAGTGGGCGAGTCCAGCTTGATATCAAGCTAGAATCCCCCATGCGGTAACTATGCTCCGATCGAATAAAACTCAAACGAAGGAATTATGGGCTATTTATGAGCTAATTATTGCTCTCATTCCGAGTTTTACTCTGAATGTTAGTCTTTAGCAGGAATACTTCATCAAATTGTGGGATTCGGGTTAACTTCTAGTTATATACCTAGTGTTATAATACTCCGACCAAATAATTAATGGTGTGCTAGTTAATTACTCTATTGTCGATTTTGGTTGTTCTATCGTTCGCAAGAAATCTCATGCAAGATTGGTATTTATTTATTTATTTATTTATTTAACAATCACCAGATACAGCTCAGAGGTCTTTTTACATTGGATATCCAACAACAATAACAATAACAATGGAAAGGATTTGGGAAGGTATCGGCCAGGGAATGTTTTAGTAGGCACCATCCCGACATTTGCCTGGTAGGACTGACTGAAACACTGGAAAACCTCAGTCAGGGCGGTCTGCAGCAGGTTTCGAACCTCACGACCTCCCGAATGCAAAGTCAAGACTCTACCACTTGAGCTACTTCACTCATTTGATTTCTAGATAACGTGGGATGATAATTTCAAAGTTGCAGTGAGAAAACGTCGATATCTATTAACTGAAAATTGAATTATTTGCATTCTCAGCGAATGCAAGTATATATCTCTACTAGTAAATCCATGAATTGTTTTTTCACGTATTTATGTTCATTATATTCATTATGAATAAAGTGGGAGGAAATGGGAGAGATCGGATAAAACCCAAGCACATGGTGTTTGTCAACCACAAAGACCACTTGGCGCGATCTGGGATCGAACTAGGGATCACACGCACAAGAGGCAAAGTTCTACCTCTATGCCACTGCGCCCCAGCAACGGCAAAGAGGCACTTCCTTTGCACAAAAAAAAAAAAAAAAAAATATTTAAAAATAATGATATTTCACTATATAAATTCTATATATGCACTACTTACCTCCAAACATAATGAACATAAACACGTGAAAAAAATCACGGATTTACTAGTAGAGATATAGATTTTCATTTGCGGAAAGTGCAAATAAATCAATTTTCAGTTACTAAACATCGATGTTTTCTCACTGGAACTTTGGAAGTATCATCCCGCCTTATCTAAAAATCAATATCAATCTTGCATGAGATTTCTTGCTAACAATAGAAGAAAAAACTCAACATTAGAGCAACAATTTAGCATGCAAATAACCCATAATTCGGACGTTTTAATTCTTTTGATCGGAGTATTTTAGCCCTAGGTTTATAGCTAGAAGTTACGCCAAATTTCACAATTTGATAAAGAATTCCTGCTAAAAGGTAGCAGCCCCAAACTCGGAATTACAGGATCAAGTAGCCCATAAATAGCCTATATTTCTGACGTTTGATTTTCTTCGATTCGAGATGTCTATTCTTAAGGAGGGTTCTTACTTCATGTCAAGCTAGACTCGCATATTTTGATTCCGATTTCCCGCTGAAAGGTAGGAGCCAAAAAATCAGGATTAGAGCAACTAATTAGCCCATAAATAGCCCATAATTCTAGCGTTTGAATTTTTAGGATCGAACAATTGTAACCGTAGGTTTTTTTTAGCTTAATGACAAGCTAGACTCACCCATTTTGAATCCAATTTCCCGCTAAACAGTAGGACCCCAAACGTTGGAATTAGAGCAAGTAATTAGCCCATAAATAGCCCATAATTCTGGCATTTGAATTTTTTCGATCGGACCACGGTAACCATATGGGGAGTTCTAGCTTTATATCAAGATAGACTCGCCCATTTTGAATCCGATTTCCCACTAAACAGTAGGAGCCCAAAAATTGGGATTAGAGCAAATAATTTGCCCATAAATAGTCCATAATTCTGGTGTTTGAATTTTTTCAATCGGACAATTGTAACCGTAACCGTATGGGGGTTCTAGCTTGATATCAAGCTAGACTCGCCCATTTTGATTCCGATTTCCCCCTAAACAGTAGGAGCCCAAAAATTGGGATCAGAGCAACTAATCAGCCCATAAATAGCCCATAATTCTGGCGTTTGATTTTTTCGATCGGACCATTGTAACCGTATGTGGGGTTCAAGCTTGATATCACGCTAGACTCGCCCATTTTGAATCCGATTTCCCGCTAAACAGTAGGAGCTTAAAAATTGGGATTAGAGCAACTAATTAGCCCATAAATAGCCTATAATTCTGAGATATGTTCCGGTAGTGTTAGTTTTGGTGGTTGGTCTATCTTGATACGCGTGATTGAATTATTTGTACACTTACTTCTTTCCTGTAGAATGCTGAGCCTGAGCGACCACGGGAATAAATTATTTAACTTACGAAGTAAGGTGGTGTATCTGTAAACCGCAGCTGCCACATAAAATTCCATCATTCTTTCTGGAAGACCCTATATAGAAGGTCCGATACTAAAGTAGTGAGAATATTTTCTTTCAGCTGATGCTGGCAACCCTGCATACTGAAACCGCCACCAGTGTGTGACCTTTGGCCTCCTCCACTATCACAGCACGTGACACTCACGAAACGGTTTTCATTGTGGAGTTAGAGTTTGAAGACTGCGGTCGTGTGCTGGACCTCCGTCACAACAATGGAAGCACGGAATATTGAGCAGTGCTACGCAATCTCCTTCTGTGTGAAACTTGGTGAGATTGCCGCGGGAACGTACCGGAAGCTTCAGCAGGCCTTTGGAAATGAAATATTTTCAATAGCACAGAAGTATCGTTGGCACAAAATGTTTGCGAAAGGCAGAACAAAAATCGAAGATGAACACCGCAATGGGCGACACACAACAACACAAACGGAAGGGAACACAGACACGGTGAGGGAACCTGTGCTAGAGGATAGACGATTAACGGTAAAAATGCTTGCGAATGGACTGAAAATGAACCGAGAAACAGTACGTCTGGTATTAACTGAAAATTTGGAAATGCGAAAAGTGTGTGCCAAATGGATTCCGAAAAATCTCACAACAACAAAAAGATGACCGGAGGATTGTGGCGGCTGATTTACTTGACCAAGTGGAATATAACCCGGATTTACTGAACAGAATTATCATTGATTATGAAAGTTGGTGTTCTCAATATGACCCCCAAACGAAACGTTAAACTGCGTAATGGTGTTCGAAATATTTGCCATGACCAAAGAAAGCCCGCATCTCGAAGCTCAAGGTGAAATGCATGCTTGTGTGTTTTTGTGAGTCCAGGGGAATTGTCTATAAAGAGTGGGTATCTCCAGGCCCGAAAGTAAATCAACATTTCTACACAGAAAGTCTCGAAAGACTTCGAAAACGCGTCCGTCGTGTTCGTCCAGAGATTGCTGATACCTGGATCCTCCATTACGATAATGCACCAGCCCATACTGCATTCTCTGTTCGGCAGTATCTTTTGAAGGTGAAGCTATTTTTTGTATATCTAAAATAGTTTGGTATTATCCATTTATTATCCTCCAACATAGACAAGATTTCCTGTACAATTAGGGGAGCATCCACTGTTTCCATAACGGCCAAAAATTCTAACTATCAAATATTGTATCGTGAGACGTAAAACTTGACAATTTCATTCCATTTCATATACTTATATTTTGTTTGCACAAGAAGCGCACTCACCGGAATCCACACGGTCCGAACCCCTTCAATCTTTCGTCTTCAACCTTCCAAGCACATATATGGGAATGAGTATGTATGTGCAAACGCCATGGAAACAGCGCTAACCATAGTTTCATAGAAGACAAATGGTTGAATAATATACCACATTTAACAATGGTGACGCACATCACTTTTACTGACTCTCGTGCAAAATATGAGGGTTCTCACTTGATCAGATTCTTCAGCGCTGGCTGTTCACATAACCATATAAATTCAATCACCGTTCATCAGAAATATATACCTTGTCAAGTCTGTTTTGTGTTTCGAATATCTCACGAAACCAGAAGCAAAATCGATTTTTTTTCATTCCATATAGATTTCTTTCATTCTTGTACAACATGAGCGCAGTAGTAAGCCTGAAATGTAAAATATGAAATGGATTATCTAATATAAAATTTGGCCTATGATGTTCTTTCGATAAATAACGGAATAATTCCTTTGGTGAATACACTAAGGTAACTAGTATATTTGCTAGCGGGAAGCATGGTCCGATAGTCCAGAGAACTGAAAGAATCTTTCCTCTGACCAATGATATTCTAGGAGGCTATCAGTGTCTTAGAGGTTGCTGGCCCCTCTTTGTCTCATCTACTTACTTGAATGGGTGAATGTGGGTAGAGGTATTGTAAATCTTTGAAACTTGTCTATGTCACAACACTTTTTGCCACAGGGCATGTCACTCACAGATCCAGTATCGTAGAAACTTCTCGAAAGACTTTGAAAACGCGTCCGTCGTGTTCGTCCAGAAATTGTTGATACCTTGATCCTCCATCACGATAATGCACCAGCCCACACTGCATTGTCTGTTCTGCAGTATCTGGTATCAAGGTCCATTACAGTGCTACCACACCTTCCTTATTCACTGGACATTGCCCCGTGTGATTTTTTCTCTTCCCAAAGCTGCACTCTGAAGCACAAACAGACATTCGAACACCTGTAACACGGGTTTTGGCTGGTATCCCAAAAGACGACTTCAAGAGATACTACCAACAATGGAAACGCTGATGGAGTAAGTGTGTGCAGGCAAAAGGGGAGTACTTTGAAGGTGATCACATTGTGGTTGGTTAAAAATGTAAGTAAACTTGTTTTATCCAACAATTCTCATTACTTTATTGTCAGCTCTCGTTTATTTTTGATCTTTACAAGTCAGCGTCGAGAAAGGAATGGAAATGCTCATTTGTATTTCTCATGATGCTCTATGAGATGTTCTATCTGTCAATCTGATTTCAGCGAGAACTTGTGGGACCTTCCAGTGTCAGCAAGTTCTTTCCCTTCTTGTTCCACTTTTTTCCTTTTTCGCTACCATTGGCGCATTTTTTGAATGTTTTATAAACGTGTATATTCCAAGACCATTGATTATACGAACTGAATTAAGAACGAACAATAGTTTTACACGTCATGTAAGGGACACGGAACACGACGACGGTTTGCTATTGCGCAAAGCAAGTCGGTTTGGCCTCATTTCAACTGACTTCAAAGAAACGATTGAGCAACAGCAAGCATGCACAACAAATACATTGGTGGACAAGTAGAGTCGTACAGACCTGTACGGTCACAGATCATTTGACACTTTTAGCGGTGGTTAGGAACGGCTGTTCTTGATCACCGCCGAGCAGCATAATGAGAAACGGTGTACTATTACACAACTCTACTTTTATAGTAATATCTGGGCTGCCTCTTAAGTTTTTAAAGCTATAATTTACCTGATCTTGAATGCAGACCATTTTGCCCCAAATGAGAGATGGTTCCCTCAGTCTGTTTACTTTGTTACACTATTAAAATGTATCCTTTTTGGATATTCAGTATCAGGTCCGTAGAAGGATCAAAAATGTACGGGGGGGGCGATCCATCATGTTATAGTTCACCACCATATTATTGTTCATTTGTAAGACTACCGTGAAAATTTTGGATTCCGGCAAAATAATAGGGGCGGCCCCTCCTAGACCCCCTTGAATACGGGCCTGCTGAGTATTATGTCGAGAATTCATGAGTAGCTTTTTAGATCAAGTGCCAATTAAATGTTAGCGCTTTCAATAGTTTAAGACATGAGATAACAACTTGTAAGTAAACATATATTCACGCCATGACCCTGACTATTATTAGGAAAATTAGCAATTAGATTTAGGAGTATTTAAACTACTATTAAGTCAGAAATTTAACTACAAGAGTTTCTAGGTTAATGGAGGAATTCGTTTACAGATCCTGTTTTAGAATATCATAGCGAGCGATCTGACAAACGTTTACATATATACAGAAAACTCTAAATGTTAGCCGAGAGAGCGTTTTGAAGAATTGAACTGTTTCAGAATATATCTGGAATTTTGAGTTTAAACCAAAATCCCTGAACTCGGAGCAATTCTATGAAGGTGATTTTTATACTTTTCTCTCCCAGACATTTTTTGATATTATGTACCTATTTTTTAAATAATAATAATACTTTTACTATGCATATTTTTATATGGGGTTTATAATTTTTGTAGATTGTGTGGGTGAGGCCAAAGCGCCAAGTAGGTTACTTCAACATTACGAAGTTTCGTCTTGGAATAGAGAATTATTAGTAATTGTTAGCAATTTGTTTATCGCAATATAAATACACTTTAAAACTAAATTGTAGTTACTAAGCTTTTTAAATGGCAAAACACCGCTCTTTAGAAATATTAATGACACTGTCCATTTTGTGGTCATTTCTTTTATTAGAATGGTGTTGCATTATTCGCTTGACTTCAACATTACTTATATCATTAAATTCACAGCACGTAGAAACTCGTCTTGTTGTAACTGATATATTGACAGTATAATCAAAACATTTTTTTCAAGCATTTGCGGTAGAGGAGTTTATTTCACACCTAGGCACTATATTAAAACAACTACAACTAAACTAATATCTTTTAAATTCAGTGAACTTCTTTGATATCTGAAATGAACTTGAAAAATATGCTAAGAAATATATACAATAGTGCATAAATTAAAACAGTGTAAATAGTAAATACTGTTTGGTAAATTACGTTGACTTCCATTTCTTCCATAATAAGTATAGCCACTACAGAAATTGGCCAGTTTTGAATTAAAAAAATGTTACCATCTACTAAACATTATTGTAACTATCACGATAAACAGTATCTGGTCGATAGAAACACGACGCTAGGTTTAATATCCTGGACGCAAGCGGAGGAAAAGCGTGGTTTATATGGAACAGACTACGTTTTTCGTATGCTGAAGACAGTAGATTTATATTACTTGACCAACTCGCAAATTACAATAAAAACATGTCAAGGAAGCAGCCAAGAAGGGAATCGTACAGTGCTCCTGGGACATTCAACCCACTTGATACCCACTAGCGTCACATTTGCTTCATCGTCTGATACAAGTACTGGAAACGCTTTTCTGACCTGTAAAATTTGGTTTTACGGTTTACAACAAACTTTATGTCAAATATTCAACTGTTTGGTTGTATAGGGTAGATTCAAGTTAGATAACATTCACAGGGGGTTCAGTAACCTTAATACTACTATATTTACGGAATTCATCCATATTTTGCAGTTTAATTTTAAATATATAGTTAGCAAACATGTGTTCGACATGAGATACCAGGGATCGACTCCCAGTAGGAAGACACATGATTCAGATTTTACTTTAAGTAGTAAATCTTATTTCTCTAATGAATTAATAATAAATAATTTATTTTAGAAATGCTAGTAACCGAAGTTACCGTGTAATGTGGGTTCCTGCCACCACGGCATGGCGCGTCCTCAGGTTGCTGATCGAGGACAAGGCCTCTAGATATAGAGGTTAGCTGCGAATATACTGAATAAGCAATCGCGGACAGACGACTATGACTGGTTCTTCAGCTTGGGGGTTTGGGTAGGGATAACAACCTCATCCTGTAAAAAAAAGGCACTTTTTCAGAAACATTCACAAAAGCCTCGGACAAGGATTCATAACTTGGCACGACTTCGGCAAAAGAAAATAGACATGAGATTTGGAACATGGAATACTAGAAGTCCTTATAGGGCAGGCGCGTTGAAATCCGTAACGAGTGAGTTAGAGAAATACAGGATGGACCAAGTAGGAGTTCAGGAAGTTAGATGGGAAGAAATGGATCTGTGAATTCCGGAAATTTTACGTTCTTTTACGGGGAAGGAAATAAAAATCACCAATTAGGAACAGGAGTTTTCGTTCACAAACGTATATTACCAGCAATTAAGCGGGTTGAATTTGTTACTGACAGACTTTCTTTTATTACTTTTAAGGGTCGGTGGTGTGATATTATTGTTTTAAATGTACATGCCCCAACACAAGATAAGGATGACGATATAGAAGACAGTTTCTACGAAGAAGTGGAACGGATTTTTGACCAATTCCCCCGATACCATTAGAAAATTCTACTAGGGGATTTCCATGCGAAGGTAGGACGAGAGGATATTTTCAAACGAAAGTCTGCATAACGAAAGTAATGACAACGATGCTAGACTCGTAAACTTTGCAACATCCAAAAACCTAATCATGAAGAGTACAAAATTCCCACATCGTGACGTTCATAAATACACATGGATCTCACCAGACGGAAAAACACATAATGGAATTGATCACGTTTTAGTAGATAGGAAAAGGCAATCTAGCATAATTGATGTCAGGGCGTTTAGAGGGGCTGATTGTGACACTGATCACCATTTGGTAGCAGCGATAATAGAGAGAGATTATCGTTGAATAAACCTAATATTCATTGTCCGAAAACGGAGAGATTTAATTTAAAGAAATTAGAAGAGAGCCAGGTCAGAGAGGAATACAAGATTGCATTTTCGAATAGATTCTCGGTTTTAGAAGATCCAGAGTGCACTAGTGTTGAAGACACTTGGATTTAAATTAGAAATACACTAGTATTAAAATGTCAGTAAAAGAAAAAATGGAACACGCGAAAATACATAGGAACAAACCATTGTTCGACCAGGAATGCATTAAACTAGCAGAGAAAAGAAAGCAGGCAAAATTACGTTGGATACAAAATCCGAATGAAATAACTACACAAAATTTCGTAAGCATCAGGCAGGAAACTTCCAAAACTTTGAGAACAAAGAAACGATATTTTTTGAAAGCTAAAATTAAGGAACTTGAAGATAATGGTAAACATAAAAACATTCAGGACATGTATAAGGAGATCATGGAATTTAGGGAGAGCTATCAACCTCGTGCTTATATATTAAAGAAAGCTAACGGAACAGTTGCGGATAGCATCTTAATTAGATGGATCTTTATTTTACAATTTACTGAACACGCAGGAAAAAAACTAATGTGCGTGGAGGAAATGAGATACATACCGCAGAAGCGTATACTTCAGAAGCTGGGGAATTGAAATGGAAACCGCTATAAAGAAATTAAAGAAACTCAAATCT
Organism: Thermobia domestica; assembly: GCF_964235325.1. NCBI lineage: Eukaryota > Metazoa > Arthropoda > Insecta > Zygentoma > Lepismatidae > Thermobia > Thermobia domestica. The sequence goes on from NC_137455.1 coordinate 365,370,032, forward strand.
CTCGGTGTAGACGAAATTCCGACTGAGTTAATTTTAGCTGAGGCGAAAAATTGTGGAACAAGATACACAAACTCATTCTCCTTATCTGGGACAAAGAAAAATTGCCACAAGAGTGGAAAAAATCATTCATTGTTCCAATTCACAAGAAAGGCGACAAAACTGACTGTAATAATTATCGAGGCATTTCTCTTCTGTCAACATCCTATAAAATCCTTTCAAATATTCTATTAGCATGATTGACATCATACGCAGATGAAATTATTGAAGATTATCAGTGCGGATTTCGACGAAAGCGATCAAATATCGAATAAATATTTACCATTCGCCAAATACTCGAAAGAAGTGGGAATACAATACCCCGGTACATCAATTATTTATTGATTTTAGAAAGGCTTACGACTCGGTTTGGAGAGAAACATTATACAACATTCTTTCAGAACTTTTAATACCCAGAAACTTAATTAGATTAATTAAGATATGTTTAAATGAATCCCAAAGTAAAGTCCAGGTAGGAAAATTTTTGGCAATGAGCTTTCATGTCGAAAATGGCCTGAAACAAGGAGATGCGTTGTTGCCGTTGTTATTCAACTTTATTCTGTAATACGCTATAAGAAAAATAAAAGATACCAACCATGGCCTAGAGTTGAACGGTGTTCACGAGGTTATGGCATGTGCTGATGATGTAAATTTAAAAGGGGATGACAGGAGAGCAATAGAAAGAAATGCAGAGATCTTATTAAACGCTTGCAGGGACATGGGTTTAGAACAGCAGAGAAAACTAAATGCGTGGAAGTGCGTCGGGAACGTAATACAGCAAATTATGGATGCGTTAAAATATTAAATAATACTTTTGATAAAGTGGATACTTTCAAATATCTGGATCAATATTGACAGACGAAAATCATATTCACCATGAAATTAAATGTTGACTAAAAGCAGAGAATTCATGTCATTATTCAGTTCAAAATCTCTCGTCGTCGCGAATTCTGTTTAGGAATTTGAAGCTTAAAATATACAAAACGATAATCAGGCTTGTTGTTTTGTATGGTTGCGAAACGTGGTCGCTTACCTTGAATGAAGAACATAGACTGAAAGTATTTGAGAACAAGATCCTGAGACGAATATTCAGACCCAAAAGGAGCGGGAATGGGGAGTGGCGGAAACTTCATAACTAGGAACTACGTAAATTATACTTCTTATCAAAGATAGTTAGGGTCATCAAGTCTAAGAGGCTCAGGTGGGCAGGACATATAGCCAGGATGGAAGAAAGTAGGAACGCTTTCAAAGTCTTGACTGGAAGACCAATCGGAAAACGACCATTAGGAAGACCTAGGCGCAGATGGGAGGACAATATTAAGATGGATCTCGCAGAGATTGGAATACGAAGTAGAAACTGGATGCAGTTAGCTAAGGATAGAAGTCAGTGGAGAGCTTTTGTGAGCGCGGCATTGAACCTCCGGGTTCCATAGGCCATATTGTTAGTTGGTTTGTTAGTAATCGAAGTTATATTTGTATTTCAATGCAACATTGAATTCCTATTTCTGAAGTTGATAAAAATAAAAATGTACCACGAATGAAGTTAGTTAACGTCAGACCATTACGTTGTTTTGCAAATTTATATCTGTTAATTGGTACATAATAATATTATTTGTATAGAATCGATTGAAAGAGTTAACATCTGAAAATACAATACATTGACCAATGTTCGAAATGATTTGCTTTTCACTTCTTGAATAGCTTGACTTTTTTCTACATGTATGTAAAATCAAGTTTAATAATTCTGTGTGTAAGACATTCAGGGGTAAAACTAAGGGGGAACGCGGGTGAACTTCGTCCCCCCGCTTCGATAAAATATCTATGGCGTCCCCAACTCCCTAAGAAAATTATAATGGGCAGAGATGTGGAACGGGGACGGCGTGACGTCATTCGTCCCCCTACTTTTTCATATTCACTTTTACCCCTTCATATACGTATATAATTATGATTATGGAATAGCAAATTCGTCGTTATTTTTTCTAATAATTTTAATTTATATATGAATTTAAAGAATGCCGTAAAATTATAGGGTGGTCCTTAATTTTCGATTTCCGAATTTCTTTGCTCCTAACCCCTAAATTGGTTCCATGTCGGACCAAATTAATCTGTGAAAAAAATGGGCTCAATCGAAGAATATTTAACCGACACCCAAGCGACCTAAGCATCTGAATGAATTTACAATGTATAGTATATGGTAAAATTTTCTCATTCCCCACAACATATATATATATCCCTTTATAAATGCAGAGATATTATTAAACGCTTGCAGGGACATGGGTTTACAAGTAAATGCAGAGAAAACTAAATACATGGAAGTGCGTCGGGACCGTAATACGGCAAATTGTGGATGCGTTAAAATATTAAATAATACTTTTGATAAAGTGGATACTTTCAAATATTTAGGATCAATATTGACAGACGAAAATCATATTCACGAAGAAATTAAATGTCGACTAAAAGCAGGGAATTCGTGTTACTATTCGGTTCAAAATCTCTTGTCGTCGCGAATTCTGTCGAGGAATTTGAAGCTTAAAATATATAAAACGATAATCATGCCTGTTGTTCTGTATGGTTGCGAAACATGGTCGATTACTCTGAGGGAAGAACATAGGCTGAAAGTATTTGAGAACAGGATCCTGAAAAGAATATTCGGACCCAAGAGGAACGAGAATGGGGAATGGCGGAAGCTTCATAACGAGGAACTACATAGTTTATACGGTTTACCCAACATTGTTAGGGTCGTCAAGTCTAGGAGGCTTAGGTGGGCAGGTCATGTAGCTAGAATGGAAGAAAGTAGAAACGCTTTCAAAGTCTTGACTGGTAGATCCATAGGAAAAGGACCATTAGGAAGACCTAGGCGCAGATGGGAGGATAATATTAAGATGGATCTCGCAGAGATAGGAATACAAAGTAGAAACTGGATCCAATTAGCTAAGGATAGAAGTCAGTGGAGAGCTTTTGTGAACGCGGCACTGAACCTCCGGGTTCCATAGGCCATAGAGTTAGTTAGTTATCCCTTTATAGACACAAGTGAAAGACGTATTGATTTTAAAAAATCGGCAAGGGGTATCATAAAGGGGAGATTTTTTCGATTATTTTTTCTCAATATCTCGCACCGTTTGCAAGATTTGAGCCTACTTCTGGTTGGAGTTTCTAATTCATGTAGGACCAGTGTTTTCTTTCTTCTTGCATGCAGTATGTAATAAGCAAATACATTACATATATAATTAATTATAATGTCGGTTATAAATGGTATTCATTGGAACAAAACACACAAAAAATAAAGATTTATCTTATTCTCGAGAAATGGTTATCCTTCCGCTTTCACTATTATTTGGCCATGGAACAAACGCCTGAGACATATACTACCACAATATACAACAATGTGGTGTTGGAATGTATAATTCGTAGGATGAGATGCTTTAGTTTTTTTTTTATTTCAACGCTTCCAGTGTACCCTAGAAAAATGCAATAAAGAAATAAGTTCCATGTTTTTCTTAAATATTCAATTAAAACTGGACAATCTACGCAAAATTTCCAATCGATCAGTGAAAACGTCATCTTTCTAGAGCCTGTAGTTTCCGAGATCTCATTGTCGAAAGGATTGACCACAAACATATAAACATAGTTTAAAAGAACTCGGAAGATGGAAGCACAATTCACATGCTTTGATTTTAGAGAAGGCTTATTAAAATACAAAGGCTTTGAACAATAATTTTATATCATAAAGTTTATTGAAAACATATAGTTAACTAATTTAGACTATATAAAGTACAAATACTCAAAATGTTTGTTTCTGTTAAACGTGAAATAACACATGATCGTAAATGAAGGATTTGAGAGCCAAAGGTATAGGTTGAATTCAGGCGCTTTTAATTGCTATTGCAGCATTTTAATAGAAAGATATATGCATTTGAGCCCTCAAGGAGGTTCATTTCGCTTTCCAGGGCAGCCTTGCCGTCTTCTCCGCCTTGCCGATGTGACTCTCCTCTTGTAAAGCCGTATACTTTAAACCACAACTGGAATATCTATTTGAATTACCAACGGAAACGACGTATCAGTCAACAACAGTTGCCACATGAAATCGTACCACTTTTTTCTAAAAGACTTTATATTATAAATACACTATATATAAACCAACAGTATAGCAAAATGATATTGAAAACATGAAACTTAGTTCACATCGATGCAGAACCTTATTTTCACACAGAAATCTTAATACCGCTACTGTTATAAACTACAGGATATTTTGTTTTCAAAATACCCTGTTTCATGTCTAACCACGTATATTTCGATTTCGAAATGGTACTACAATAACTTTTGTAACACTCTTTGTTTCATGTGTCTTCGATAAATAGGAGTGAAGAAATGGACTTCTTTGTAAACCCTTACGAAAACGCTTTAATAGTAGTTTAAAGGTTAAATTACCTGCGTAGTTTACAGGTCAAAGAATTTACCTTCGTAGTTTAAAGGTTAATCACACGTCATTCTTTGTCTTATTCTTAAATTGGGAATTTTCAAAAAAATAATTTGGGCTACATATGTACTTGAGAATTTTGCTGGTTTCAAAGTTCCTTTTTTTTCTTAACCGGTCTTCGATAATTTAACAATCGTCTATTTTTCAGGATGGCAAATTTTAAAATTGTGCTCTATTATTTGTAAAGATAAAATTTAACTGTCTATTGTTAAATTTAATTTTAAGACAAGTATTTAAGAAACCTCATTTGTGTTTCCTCATATATATACCTCATATATACTTTGTATTATATGAACTTTATGTATGTTATATATAAAAAAAATAATAATTAATCACACATCACTAAAAAAAAACACTTAAATCACTAGCGTTAACAGATAATAAAATGTAGCACTAAACCAATCAATCAATCAATATTTGAAGAATAAACACACAAGAAAGTTAATTTGTCAATTTGAAAGCATCATCTTTCAATGTCTTGGATAGTTCCTGTCTTTTCTCCCATTTAAATAGTTGACGTAATCGTTAAGATACTGAAGCACATGGTCTTGTTTATAACATTGAACTTGAAACTGTAGAATGCTGAATCGGCAGAGTCTCAGCTGCAAGATAATCTACTCCAGCTTGGTCGTTGACTATATGCAAAGGACGTAGTGAAGTTGAAGTAGCTGTCACCAGATGGCAGATGTTATCGGCTGAACTGGAAGGATGACGCTGGGGGTGATGGGGTGTGGCTGTGAGCTTGCTGGAAGATGTATAATTATAATATATTTATAGTAGCAATATTTATGTCCGTGACGTGTGATAAGGTGAGTTTTACGTGCATCAAAAAAAATTAGTGTGAACAAAAAGTGAGAGAAAAAAACGTTCAGCAACATATCATTCCTTGCGTCGGTTGGTGGGCAAATCGTGAGGTTCAAATCTGAGCGTCGATATCTCTTGATGTCCATAAATCCTCTTCTTCTTAGTGGTGTTATTCTGCATTGAGGTACGGAAAGGGGTTGTGGGGAGATAATTTTTTTTTTTATAAAAAAAATATTAAAGGAAAAAAGGAATAGTGATTGAAGTTATCAGAAACATGTGACTCTGTATATGTGTATCTAGGATGAAGATTAAGAAAGGGTGTGTATCAGAAGGGGCAAAAAGTGAAATTATAGATGTTATAATATAAAGAAATAGGAATTGTAGCGAAAATATGGCAAAGGAACACAGTCTCTAAGCCGTGGGAAAATGTAAACATGAAAATTTTCAAGATGGCTGCCATGACGCTATGAGGGAGGGATGGGAGTTTTCGCAAAGGCTCTCGGTATAGTAATGGCCGATGTTTGTTTACAAACAGAAGGATAGGAGCAAAACAAATGACAAGTTATAATGACTGTTTTTAATTTGGGGGGGGGGCACAAGAGTTCAAAAACAAGGATAATGATATTGGGAAAGTAAGATTTGATTAAGATAACTATTATTAGGCTTTTGAAAGGCAATTTCAAAGTCAAGGTACCTAAACGTGAATTTAGTGGCGTGTCGGGGGGTTGGTTTTACAAAATAATGGAAGTGTGGAGAAGATTTGAAAGTAAGTAAAATTAGAGTGAAATGCGGTAAAGTTATTATCCGAAGAGTTACTTCCGATGAGAAACAGGGTTGGCAACTCAGGTAACAATATCAAGGTATCGAAAAAAAAATCAGGGAAGATAAATAAAGGAAGTGTCGTTATTTGAGGACTGTGAGGGTGGTTTCTATGAAAGTCTGAGGGTGATCATAGTATTTCAGTAGAGGTGGGTAGGAGGCATCAGTAAAATCGAGACAATAGAAAAGCATAAAAAAGAAGAAAAAGAAAGAGTTAGTATCAGTATAAGTACTTCATATTCATGATCTGACCAAATGCCCAAAATATCTAAACAATTTCCTATTAAAATCTTAAATACAATTTTCTTAATATCATACTCTAAAGGGGGCCGGGGGGCTCATTATTTCCAACATAAACCTAACCCATTTCCTGATTAGGTTGGGAATTTAAGGTAACTAGAGGTTGGATTGGGTTTTATCGCCCAATACTCGATTGTGTTAGTAAAATTATGTTGGAAATAAAAATTGTGGGGGGGGGGAAGAAGGTCTCTAAATTCATAAAAATAGGTATGTCCGGTAATGATTCTCAATTTTATATGGTCGTGCGTATATACGTTCTAATATCTTCTTCTAGATGCTGTTTCACAAAATGCGAGAATTGCTCGACATCTCAGTTTCCGTATCCGCTTTTAAGAATACACTATATAGTTGGAAATGTACGAAGATTTTACGTTAGAATTCCTTAATTCCAAGACGGTAGAAGGTGGTACTATAATCTCTGTACCAAAACTTCCGTCATTAACTATCAATTCTTCCGGAGGAGGAGGTAAACTCAATTCTGACACTGAATGTGCATCCTCATTTCTGTTCGAAGTGGTGAACTTTTCTGGGGTCACTTCAGGTTCTTGATCTCTTTCTTCAATCCTCTCGTTACAATTATTCTCAAAACTCTTCATCTGCAGTGGCGTATCATCACCAATTCTTTTCATTAAGCTTTTCATTACTCTATAGAGCAAAATTAGACTTACAACTGCAATAACGGTTTGCACAATGTCTAAAAAGTAGCTCAATTCTTGCAAAGAAAATTCCGTAGACGCACTACATTTTCTACAAAACCATATAAAATTGAAAATCCCATGTTCTCTTAGCAAATAAATAAGTAGAAGAGTTATGATGATATTCCAAATAATAATAATTCCTGGTATAAAATATTCATGCTTATAGATAGGCATCTTAGTGGGCGTCTGGTCAATTATCGTAAATGCTGATATATATTCATATGTCGGATTGAAGAACTCCAAACATCGTTAAGTAAAGATGAAACATTAAAAAATTCATTCCCTTTATACGTAGATCGTAATAGCATCAGATCATTAGAGACTAGCTGGCTCGGAAAAAGGTGTAAAAATACAGGTTCTGTAAGATCATTGTCGAGACACGGAAAATCCGATCTGACGAAAAGATTTCTCTCCACAATTAATTTAGTATTGCATGGTATTCGAATTTTAAGGGCTCCGTATAATCTGACTTCTTCTGGAACTCGAATGGTAGACACATTTTCTCTAGTCTTCAAAGTTAGAAATTCTGGTGGGTGTATTAAAACAAACTCATGCGATCCAATGTCTATAATCTGTGCCTCTTTCGAATCATAGCACGTATGGTCACAGTTGTGTAATATTTCCCTGACTGTACTGGCAACGAAAGCTGCGTGAGCACAATTTATTAAACGAGAACGTGTCACAGTGTGTGTAGGTATCTTACATAACTTTGATTGGCTATAATGACAAGCAAGTAGGCTTGTTCCTGTTATTGGTATAAGATCTTTTTTATCTTGAACTACCATAACTAAAGGCTGGATATCAACGGTACAAGTTTGGTTGTATACAGCAAACGGAAGTGGCTGCACATCATATAACTCAAATGAAGGCTGTATTTCAACGATCGGAATTTTCATCTGTAGATAAATGTACGTGTCGGTGATTGAACAAGTCAAAACATTAATTGAATAATACATCTCCAATAACGACTTATCTATGGCTAACTTATATCCATTTTTCAAAATGATATTCTCAAATTCAGATAAATGTGCGTGCAACACTTTATAAGGAATTATATTAGGGTTCAGCCTAGCATCTGTACACATCTGAATTGTCAGATCATATTTAAAAATTTGTAGAAACTGTACAAACTGCGTTGAAATCGAATAAAATTCTTGAATGAACGAAATGACCTCTTTATGTACTCGATTTGCAAGCTTATTAAGATGATCTCCCAGATCATGTTCTTGATCCAATATTTTTGCCGAAAAGTTTCTAATTTTTTGAAAATTATCCTGTATCTGATCTTGAAAACTTAAAAATTCTGAAGTTGTGTTTTGAATATATAAATTGTTTTTTAACAATTGTTTTTGTAAACCCAGTACAGTTTGTTCCAAATGAAATTCCTTTTTATTTATCGAATCAATAGAAGAACTGTCAGCTACGTCACAACACCAATTCAATGCTTTACCAATGAACCCTAGCAGTGCACGTGGAGATCTGGTTGATAATCGATGAAATCGTGGATTTGGAGGCTTTAAAAAATAATCGTTAATGTGAACTTGCAGATCATGTAAGTCTTTTGCAGCTTCGCAGACATCTGGAATTAGAGTGTCATTTTCGTTGCAAAGCAGAGATTCAAAAAGAGAAGAAACCTTAACATCATGCGGAAAGGAAAATGTCAAATTAAAAGATATCGGTAATGAGTGTTGGTACAAAATAACATTTGGGAGTTTACGGAAAAAAAAACCAGATGTTATTTGGAACTCGGTGTTATTAGACGTCACATATGGGAAAGAGAAAGATAGGATAATGCAGCTTAAAACAAAATAGGTTATCTGAAACACAAATTAAATATAATGAGAAATTTAGAATTTTCACATGTTCTATTGATTATTATCTCTGTTAGCCTAAGTATATATGTTCCTGTTAAATTGCGTTACTAATTTCAATGTTTCCTTCTTTTCTAGGTAAGTGGAATGCCTACTAGTTCATCTCAGTACTTCACCTAATTTTATTTTCAACAATGGAGGTAGACAAGTCATAGCTGAAACTGTTCTTGGGAGATGGTTTAATAATTCCTCTGGACCTGCACTTTAACAGAATAATGGACACAGGATTTTTTTTTGTAGTGGTAAAAGGTTGTACTAACATACTGCAAATTAACGTAGAAATAACTCCCTGTTAGGCCAGTAATAAACTAATCTCTAGGTTAAGTACATTATATAAATTTTATGCTCTTGTAAAGGACAAAAAACTCATTTCGGGAAATATTCGTGCATCACTTTTTCGTAAATAATTTCATTTTGTTTATCGAATTGAACAAAAATTATTTTTTCAAAATAATCGAGGTACTCCTCGAGATACTCCCTTACTACGTTCAAAGCAATTCTTGCAGCCTCCAATTTCGGGTAGTTAAATACTCCTGTAGCTATATTTGGAAAGGCAATGGTCGTTATGTCATTGTCCATAGCCAACTGTAGGGATTTCTCATAACACATCCTTAGGCGCTTAGCATTTTTATCATCGGGTGCAGATACATGTATAACATAATCTACAGGTAGATTATATCCTGAGGTTAATACGGCATTACCTGGGTTCAAGTGACCAATTTTCTTGCACTCCTGCCTCATTTCACTTCCCGCCAAAGACTGTACCATCAAGTCTACACCTCCTCTTGGTTGCAACAGGGTGTTGGATGAATTTACGATCGCTTGTCCTGCCAGTGACGTAATAGACCCATAATACAAAGCCACTTTCCGGTTAATTTCCTCGTTGACGGCAAACTTCGGTTTTTCAACATCAGCCATCGATTTGGTATCAGGTCCGGTCTCGTCCCACGACAGAATTTCGGACATCAATTTCACATCTCGAATGAACAATGAATCCGCTTCCCCCGTGCTTTCCTGTTCCTGATACTCCATCAAAAAAGAAGTGGACTCCTCCTGCTGCTGAAAATCCTTTTCCTGGACTCCTTCACCCAATATTTGTGCGTCCTGATTCTCTAACTTTTGCAAGTCCTTAGATATTCCCTTCTCAGGTGGATAATACTTCTTAAGCCGGTCTATAGAAAATGAGTCTATCTTAATCTGTCCTCTAGGTGTTCGAAACTTAACATAATAGCTGTTGTCATGTTTTTTGGACACAATTTGACCAGGTCCAAAATACTTTCCCGAGAAAGCAGCACATTGTCCTCGTTTTCTAGACAGATCAAAAATCCAAACCGCTTCACCCTGCTTGAATTCTTGTTGTATTCGCTTCTTGTCATAAGACTTCTTGGACGTCAGATGTCGGTTGTACAAATTTTCTTGGGCTTTTTCGCGTATATACTTCATTCGTTCCAATCTGTCTTGGTTTTCTGAAAATTGACATTCCGTACCCAACATGGCGGAATGCAACAACCGAGGAGAAAAGCCGTGGAGGAGTTCGAAAGGAGAATATTTCATGCTCAAATTGCACGTGACGTTATAGGCAAAGGTTACTTCTGGTAGAAGTTCAATCCAACGTGATTGGTCAGTTTTGTCTAAGGCGATCTTCAATTGCTGTTCTATATTTCTTACTGCGATTTCTACGCTCCCAATAGAAAAATGCCCTTGAACGTCAGCGAAATGTATTTGAGTCCCCAGTATTTTACATAACTCCTTAAATAATTGACTGGTAAATGCAACACCTCTATCACAACAGATTTGAGTTGGTATCCCATACTTCAATATGACGTTGTCATATATGAAAGCACTAACAGAAGCTGCAGAAGCATCTGGTAGAGAACCAGTGATACAAAAACGAGTTCCTTCATCTATGACTATAATTAGAATTTTGTGGCGTAAGATATTATTACTAGGGTAGGTCCCACCAAGATCCACATAAATTCTAAAGAAAGGATGGACGCTAGGATGTGTCTGAAGACTACCGAACTGTTTTCCACTCCTCTTTTTTAGCAATTGACAAGTTACACAAGATTGGCACTTATCATACACAAATTTTTTCATATTGGGGAAATAGACAGACTTTACTAAAAGGTTGTATGTTTTCGAAAATCCACCATGGCACGCACCCAGTTTCCCACAATGCAGTTTCTCAAATACAATGTCTCGCAATTTCGATGGTAATGCATAAGACTTTACCGAATGGTGTCTTATTCACTTTGTATGCTACATTATTCTTCAAAACAAAATACGATGCCTGTCTTTCATAGGCTGGGTCCTTTTCTGCTCGATCCTCCAAGTGATCAATAATTTTCTTCAGTACCGCATCTTCTCGCTGTTCTTTTGCGATATCAATGATGTCCATGTCTTCGATTAGGAAAATTCTCGGGTCAGAGGCACTCTCTTCTTCATCTTCCTTGTCGCGACTATGTTTAACAAAGCGACTCAAACTGTCGGCTTCTATGTTGTCGGTACCTTTCACGTGGGCGATGGTAAAATCGTAACAATCAATCTCAGACATCCAGCGTGCTAATTTACCTGTCAGGTTCTTACTGTGGCGAAGAAACGTAATAGCTTTGGAGTCCGTATGAAGATAGAAATGTCGACCCACCACGAAATATCTGAAAGATCGCAGTGCATACAGCAGAGCCAAGAGTTCCAAATGGTACACTGACAAATTTTTTTCTGAAGGTCCAACTGCTCGACTGGCATATGCGATCGGTACTAATTCAGCTTCAGGATCGTCTGAAATAGGTTGTTTTGCTACAGCTGCGAGGCCCTTCTTGCACGCATCGGTGTAGATATGTAGATCCCTCTCTGGTTTGTATGCCATCAATGTTGGGGCTTCCAAAATTGCTTTTTTCAGAGCTTCAAAAGATTCTTGTTGCTGGGTTCCCCACTTAAAATCTTGGTCTTTTCGAAGCAGAGTTTGAAGAGGATAAGCGATTTCCGAGAAATCCTTAACATACCTTCGCAAAAAGGAGCACACCCCTAAAAAACTTTTTAAATTCTTCTTCGTGCGTGGACGTTGGAAATTCTGAATCGTGGCTAACATTCGATCTGACACTTGTACTCCAAATTTTGATAAACGATGTCCCAGCACTATCAAAGAATAATGTGCGATCTTTGTCTTCTCGGGAGACAATTTTAGTCCGCGTTCTCTAAGTTTTTCAAACAGGACCTTGCACCAATGCACCATCTCGTCTACAGATGACGCGATAATGTAGAAGTCGTCCACATAATGCATAATATTTGTACTTGGAACGCCTGCTAACGTCAATTTGACCAGTCTATTAAGCGCTGCTGCGGAAGAAATGTGTCCCATAGGTAGGACACAATATTGATAACTTGACATGCCTGGTATCGAGAAGCCTGTACACTCTTTCGACTTCTCTCTAATCGGAATTTGGAAGAATCCTTTGGTCAAATCACTCGAGGTATAAAGGAGATGTCCTGCCATACGATTGATTATGTCATCCACCGACGGTGTCGCAAAGTTCGAAGGATGGGACTGCTGATTTAGACCCCTCAGATCACTTACGAATCGGAACTGATTATTACGCTTCCTAATCAGCAAGATGGGGTGGTTCCAGGGCGAGATTTTTTCCCTCAGAATCCCTTGACGAAGCATCGTGTCTAACTGCTGCTTGAGTATTCCACGAAGATGATAAGGGACTGAGTAGGGCGTCTTATTCACGGGTGTAGGATCGGATAGACGAATTTCATGAAGGTAGCCTCGTGCGAGTCCTATGTCCTCCTCAGACCAACTCCAAACATCAGGAAATTCTCGTATGAGACTGTAGAATCTTTCTTTCTCTTCTGGAGATAGCTCGGGGTTGACATCGACACGACTAGGATCACAAAGTCGCCTGGAAAGCTCCATCTTCTCCGGGGACGGTAGGCTTTCTTCTACCGACGAAAAACTCCTTTCCTCAGGCTCCTCTGGGACCTCCTCAAAATCTTCAGCATCCCCAAGGTGTGTACCTTGTCGCAGTTTGATCTCCTTAATGGTGGGATTCGTAACATACACCACGGGGCATCCTCCATTCACTATCGCACATGGAATAAAAATGTCCAGTATTTCTTCTATCCGGCGAGAGGGCAACAATAATAACTTCTTCCCCGAAATATCCCAACAACTGCGTAGCTTCACCAGAGTATGCGAGCGAGGTGGTAAAATCGTGTTTTCCAATACTCTAAAAATAGCCCGAGATCCCTGCGCAAGCCTGGATGTTAAGACTTTTGACAAATTGACTTCTAAATTCCTCGGAGGTAACGTTTTTGAAGGAGGGCGTCCGAATCGAAAAAGAGTTAAATTTTGCTTATTGTAATCTAAAACAGCCCTGTGCTTTTCCAAAAAATCGGCGCCAATCAAAGGCCCATAATCAAAATTTGGAATAACTCTGAATACATGAGTAAACCATTTTTTACCAATCCTAAATTTTAATAAAGCTATCTCAGAAACTTGTATAAACTTCCCTGTTACTCCCCGAAGTCTAGTATTAATACGGAAACGTTTAGCATTTTCCGGGACCAAATTTTCCCCCAGACAACTGATCTGGCTGCCGCTGTCAATCATCAGTTCTACGTCATTCCCGTTCATAAAAGCTGACACATGAGGCAATTCGTTAAAGGACACTATAGGGACTGTAACGCAACCTTGAGTAGATTCGTCCCGACCATCTACTCTGTCTGCGTGTTTAAAGAAGGCATACGACAATATCTCGCAATATGATTCGGTAATTTGCATTTATAACAAATAATTTGGCCTCTATCCGGAGTCGAACCCTGACCTGGCGAAGAATTACTATTACTTGAGGACGCAAAATCACTGCTGGACTTTTTATTAGTATCAGCATTATTATTCTGACTTCTGTTGTTTTGATTACCGTTCCGTTTTCCTTGGTAATCCTGACCTACATTTTTCGGCTGATTAAACTGCTTTTTCCTATATTGAAAATCATCGCTCCTTTCACAATTTGTTGAAGGAGCTAAGGCTGAAATCTGCAGCGTCAACTTTGACAGTTGTTGCTGTATGTCAGTCAACGGGTCGATTACCGGTTGGTTCTGTTGAGTCTGCTGGTTTTGCAAGTATGCTGACTGTGTATTATATGGTTGAACAGTAATCGGACTTTGAACCCTTACTTCAGCATTATTCTGAGTATTAGCATCTATGCTAGTCGGAGAAAATAAAGACGACTGCAAAACAGCAGAATTCTTTTTCAAGAATTTCTCTAATTCCTTACGCTTCAATAACAATTTAGTCCTTTCCTCGATAATTAGGTCGTTCAGAAGGTCACTGACCGTGTTGTACTCCTTTCGTACTACAACTTTAAAGTAATCGGGTAAAAGTCCTTCCACAATAAATTGTAATTGTTTCTTTTCATCGGCAGTCGGGTCTGCGCGTAAAATCAAATCCTGCTTCGCATAAACGTACTCTAGAACGGATTCTGATTCATTCTGATCACGGGCTCGCATCTGAGCTTCAGATAATTGTGGCACCAAATTGTCCTTAAAAGCGTTTATGAAAGCTTGCTTGAACTGGTCGTAAGTCATTTGGGCAAATTCTGGCTTTCTTTCTATGCCAGCAAACCAGTTTTCAGCGGGGCCACGGAGTAGGCTCCCCAGCTCCAATTTTCGTCTCATACCATCCCATGAATTAATGCTAGCGATGGTCTCATATCGTCTGATGTACGTGTTTACATCGTCACCCAACCGGGCATAAAAAGGCTCCGGTTTCACAATCGTGCCGTGCATGGACGGAGGTGGATCATTTCCTCCTGTAGCCATACTGTTAGAACTAGAACCACGAACAGTTACGTCTAAAGAATCAGGAGAAATATCCGAAAATGATTCCGAAAATTCTAGCTTCTTTTTAAGTTGCTCTAAATAATTACGTGTGAATTTAGTCGATTTAGGAGACGAACAGGCCGCGGGATCGAAATAGACAGTATCACTTAAGTTAAAAATATCCTCTAAAGGTATCAAAAATTCGTCCGCTAGTTTTCGCAACATATAACACAAGTAATAAAACTATTGGGCACAAGTCAAAACCTTAAATATGCTATACCTACACTAAAAACTAAATACAACACATAAAACATACACAAGAGGTATTGGGGCTCCACCACTCTCCGAAAAGGAGAGAAAAAGAAAGGTAATTATAGAATAGCATAAGAAAGATTGCTCAAAAATAAAAAAACAAAAGAGAAGAAAACTAGTTTCATAGAGGGTTGGTGGCGGGGAAGTTGGAGGTGATTCTAAAAAGCCTAAAAAATGAAGAGAAAACAGTTTAGAAGTTTGAAAGACAACTAGCATTGATCACCTTCTTACGCTGATGAGAGAAAAAAGATCAGCATCTCCATCATCTTACGCTTGTGCATTCGGTGGGAATGCTTTCGTCGTTGTTTTGAAGAAAGAAAGGAAACTATTATCGTTAACTTGGGAAATATAGCTCACTGGTAGAATTGAGAGGTAACTGAGAAGACGACGAGCGTTTTAGTTTATAGGGCATGTGGGTAGAAATAAATAAAAACAAATATTTAAAAAAAGAGAGAGTCGAGAGTTTGTTTAGGAAGAAAGAAAAGGAAGGTTGTTTGGGCGTTTAGGACCTTGGATGTGTATTCCGTACCTCCGTTCCTGGTCGTCGACTGGTGGTCTCCATGTCTCGGCTTCTGTGTCGAATTGGCGAGGAACTTGGTATAGGTCTCTCCTGTCGTTGCTCACACTCGCTCCTCGTGAACTTTACCGCTCCTCGTGTACTTCACCGCTTCTCGAGTGCTACTCCCCCTTTCCGGGTCCTGGGACGTTTTTATATGAAACAAAGTAGGAAGATGGCCGACGAAATTACGGAAAAACATCCAAAGTACGCACGTGTAGGATTCAGGAAAGTGCAAGGTAAATGGAATTCTCGACTTATTTAATAATTTGTCAACAGTTACAGAACGCTTTGGTTACATCAGATTACATAAGTTACATAAATTTACCAAGAATGAAGAATGAGGAATCGTCTACTAAAGAGAATTTTGAAATGTTTGCTGACTGTCTTATTATTCCAAGTTGTGTCTGTCTCTCATCATCCACAAAAAATAAAGAAAGAAAAAAAAAGTAAAAAAAATATAAAAAATAAAATCGTTTTTAAATCTTGATTTGTTTATATACTGAATATTAAAAATATTAGGGAAATCCAATATCTCTACACTTGTCTATTATGGAAAGTGTATCGCGGCTACAAAAGAGCACACTACAGTAGATGTATCCCCAATGAGCAGCCGGGAGCATTATCTCCGGGGAGGGGAATTGGGTAAAGCACCTGCGGAGGTATGTCTGCTAGAAACATTGGCAACAACCGTGTCTGTGTCACTTTTCTCCAATACAGATTTCTACTATCCCGATATGAATCAGCTCAGGTTCAGCTTTGAATTGAAGCAATGTTGCCAGCCAACACACACTACAAATAAATTTATGAAGTATTCTTGGTCCAGATGTTAAAATTTAAGTTTACTAGAGCTTTAATTTTTGCCTTTAATATACCAACAACCGTCATGTATCATCTGGTGCAATTTGGTGCTCACAGAGTTGCTAGTAGTGAAGAAATATTCAGAAAATCAGGTTCTTAAGCCGTCATGAAAAATGTTGTTTAACGATCACCCCATATAATGTAAACACATATATTGATTTGATTCGATATTTTTGCCCGGACCACATGTAGAACTACAGAAGAGATTATCATGACATTGTAATTTGGAAATGTTTCATTAAATAACAGGTTTTCATCCATTTTAAAGTGATTTTACACGTAACGATATTCTTACTCTTCTCACCTCTGTACTTACTTATGTGCTGTATTTCATTCCTTAGAAACCTATGCCAAAGAATCACATTTTTCCTTTGCAATAGGGATTTATGCCACAAAACAGGTTTCATTCTCGAGTTATAACAGTTCAAAGATTACGAAACATGATTTTGTATTCATTCTGAGCTAACGGACGTAAGTTATGTTATTTTAAGCTTTGCTGAAACTAAATATAAACGCTCTATATTCACGAACGATTTAATGGGTGATTGGTGAAAAGTCAAAATCCGAATAACTATCATCATATTTATGATACTCTAATCCTAGGTAATATTTCAGTAATACTTTTCAAAAATTTCACGGCTTTGCTGTAGGCTCGTCTCGTTTTATAATCGTAGAAGTTCCAGGTTTTACATTAGGACATCAGCTTCTAAACAGACTTAGTCGAAGTATAATGGTATATTGTCTTTCTTCTTAATCTAGGTTTTTCTAATATCAATGCTGCCTTTTCTTGTGGTCATTTCTGTTATCGCAATGATCTTCTATTATTTATGTAACTTAAACATCACTCCTATTCTAATAAACTGACTATACAATAGAACTTCAAAGAACTGAAATCCATTTAGTGCTAGCACAATTATAAACACATTGTATAATACCTAGGTAATATATTGTTACCAGTCAATTGTAGTGAAGGTGTCTACATGACATCTAAATGCTATAGCAGAAAAACATAACTGAATTAATATTTATTACATACAGTTAACCTTCTGTGACAGCTAAAATGAGCATGAAACACACACACACACACACAAACACACACACACACACACACACACATATATATATATATATATATCAGGAATTACGTTAATTATAACAGTTGAAATACTGTATAATGCTTATGAATTTTATAGACTCTTATTTCTTAAATGAACAGAACAACCCACAATTGGAGAATTTTATGTTAATAGATCCTTTGGCGTCTACAGAACACTAAGCTAATTTTTACGGTCATATAACAGGATAATTTGAATCTTCTCTTTTTGGTAGTTGAAATAGTGTAGTTAAAAAAACAAAATTCCAAATTTTGTTTTAGTCATAATACATAACCGTATTCGATTCACACTTACTCATAAAAGGGCTTAGATGTAACAAAGAAGAAATAGATGTAATACCTAATAAAGAAGAACGATATATACTATTCATAATGAATCTAGGAACTGCCAAATTTAAATTTGTGGATTCACTTAGATTTATGGCTTATAACCTAGACGAATCATAATTAAATGTAACAACAGAACATATGGCTCGTACACAAGACTTCTATCATGATAAATACAATAATTCTCATGATCAATTTAAACTTCTAATAAGAAAGGGTTCTTATCTATACGAGTATGTTATTAATAATTGGGGCAAGTTTGAAAAAGTACCAGAGAAAGATGCATTATTTAACATGATAAATAACCCAAAATTACTGATAAAGATTATCGACATGCAAAAACTACTTCATATGTTATAAGCTCAAGAACGTGCACAATCTAATGACTTCCACTTAAAACCTATCGCGTTATTATTACCAGGTGTGATTGAAAATTTTAGAAGAACATTTATAAAAACTTGATCCGGCTTGACATACGACAGTATTAGGTTTAGTGTGAAATACGGTGTTAAAAATGAGGTTATCGACGGTGTTATAACTTGGCGGGGGCTGGGATCGAACCCGGGACCCCAAGCACCAGAGGTGAACGCTCTACCACTTTTTTAAACCTTCTTTATTGAGAAGAACAAACAAAGTACATGAACATATTAAGAATTAAAAAAAAGTGAATTAAGTCATTTGTAAAAAAAATATGGTAAAATAAAAAAAAACGAAAAGAAGAAAAAAAAACTGACATAATGAACAAAGGCAATGCATATATACATAGGTGTCTGCACGGGGCAGGCAGGTTACATTATTAGTAAATTTACCACGAGTTATTCCTACATTATCATGAGCTGATGTGTCAAAAGTGTATTACAGATTTGTCATCTTTCTGTTTTTCTTTTTTTTTTATAACATTACATACATGGACAAAGATTCTGTAAGAACAGTTAAATAGTTTGCAAAAAATTTCCTTTTTCGTGCAGGTGAGAGAAGGCTGGCCTGATATTTAAAATATTGCTTGTATAATTCTATATGATAAACCCGATTAGTATGCACAAGAAACATAATTGTCTGTATAGTTATCCAGATAACAGCATTGTTTTTAAATGTCGGAAAATAATTAAAAGCAGGCCACAAAATAAGTTCTGTTACAGTAAAGCTATGAGGTGAAAGACGACAAATTTTACTAATTAAATTACAAAAATACGTCCAAATGATTGGTACGTTGGAACAGGCATGAAACTTATGTGCTAGTGTATCAAGATTGTTGCAGTATGGGCATATATTACTATTTACAATACCTATATTGTGAAGTTTTTCCAATGTTTCGTATACATTATTGACTATGAAATACCAGGTTGTACGTTGGTGGTGGCTGAGAAAGGAAGCGTTGATGTTTTTCCATATAGCATTCCAATTTTTGTGTGGGTGCTTTAGGACAACAGTCGGTATACTAGTAACCCACAAGCGAACATAGCGCCAGTAAAGGTTGTTGACCGAACCAGTTTCAATTGGATCTTTTGCTAGCAAGGCGTATATCATATCAAGTATGACATCACGTAAATGAGGAAATTTGTAGCTCCAAGGTAACACGTGTACTGGCGACTGAAGGTCTAAACAGTGGAAGCAGACATTGATAACAGCAGCCGTAATCGAAGTC
This sequence comes from Thermobia domestica, assembly GCF_964235325.1. Lineage (NCBI taxonomy): Eukaryota > Metazoa > Arthropoda > Insecta > Zygentoma > Lepismatidae > Thermobia > Thermobia domestica. The sequence continues at coordinate 365,389,675 of NC_137455.1, forward strand.
TCGTGTTCACAGACCACCTTACAACTTCTGTGCATAAGAAGGGCACGTGCCTGTGCTTCTATGTGCAAAAAGCCTATGCCTCCTTCACGTGAGGGGAGGTAGAGTTGATTCTTAGCCACGCGTAAGATTTTGGAATGCCATAAGAAAAACAAAGCTTGACTGGTTAACTGGTTAGATATTTTAACTGGCATTGGTAAAATCTGTGCAATGTGGCTGAAAATACTAAAAACAGACGTTTTGAGAAATAAGTTTCTAGTAAAAATGTTCATGTTTCGCTGTCTATGAGTAATAAGAAGACTTCGGATTTTATTTGCTGTAAGATTATATGACTGTTCTACTGTTTGATTGATATTATTGTACCACCATACACCAAGTATTTTGACACTTTGAACCGTATCATAGTAGTTGCTATATGAAGCATTGTATTCTGGATGAATACATAATATTTTTGTTTTTCTGTGATTGAGTTGCGCTCCAGAAGCCTGTTGATATAAGGTTAATAACCGTTGTAGGCAATTCATGTCGGCCGGATTTTGTAAACAATAGTAGGAATCATCTATATAACTTTGTACAGTGAGTTTGGTATTGTAGACAGACACACCAGGGAGTAAACGTTCAGTCGCGTATATAAGTGGTGCAAGGGACAAACTGAATAATAAACTTGACATTGGGTCACCTTGCAAAATACCATTATTAATGTTTATTGAGTTACTTAAGCCACCATTAACTTTAATTTTTGACAATCTATGCGTATAAATCCCTCATACAAGAGAAATAAAGGAGGACCCAAAACCATATTTCTCAAGGACTTTGAATAAGTAGTCATGGTTAATCCTATCAAAAGCTTGAGAATAATCTGTGGCTAAAACAGCAACGGGTGAAGGAGCAGTGGATTCGTGGTAGGAAATGAAATCTCTAAGATTTGATAAAGCCTTATAGATCGGGTTCTTTTGGCCTATTCCATATTGATGTGAACTTAGCAGTTTGTCACTAAACACTTTTATTCGTGCAGTAAGACAGCGTGTTAAAATTTTTAAATCCGTACACAGAAGGGAAATAGGTCTTAAATCATTAACACTGGAACTGCGAGAATGTTTAGGTACTAAAACTGTAACACCTGTGCGGAGAGATTCACCTAGAACAAGAGTCTGCCTATATTCATTGAAAAGGTTTGTAAGAAAGGGTGCTAATATATCGATAAAGGTTATATAGAATTCTAGAGGTAGGGAATCAATCCCCGTAGATTTTCCTCGACGGCCGGAAGCAATGGCTGATTTAACCTCGTCGACTGTAAATGGACTAGATAGATATTCTTGATCCTGTTCCTGCAAGACTGTAGGAAGATAGTTTAGAATTTCAGGACTGTCACAGAAGGAAGTAGGTTTGGCATACAGCTGTTTATAATGATTTGTGACACAATGTATTACTTCCTCACCGACATACACGTGACCTGTGGCATCTTTAAGCTGAGATATAAATTTCCGCTTTCCGCGCATGAGTTCTTTGCTGATTTGTACAATTCCGGGAGTTTCTAAGTCGTCATATTGATGTATTTTACTGCGAGTCGTGAAACCTTGGATGCGGCGTTTGTGCATGGCTAATAAGTGGGCTTTGATTTCTTGAATTTGAGGTCGAAAATTGCTACCTTGAAGTTGTTCTTTCATGTAGTCTCTTAAGAGATTGGTGTAATATTGATACTGGGTACAATATGAAGCATTCCGATCCCGACAATATTGTTGGGTAACCACACGAAACTTCGGTTTGACTCTCTGTTCCCAGAAATGCATAAGGGATCCTTTGTAATATTGATGATGGGTAAAGGGCTGCCCATTCTTCGTGAATAAGATGGATGTAGTCAGGCTCCTGGAGGATGGATGTATTAAAATACCACAAACCACTTCTTTTTAAAAATTTTGAGACGGGTAGATCGATGGTCATTGTAACTGCCAGGTGGTCACTAAAGCAGATGGGGGTAATTTGTACATCTCGAACCCCTTGAAGAAGAGACTTACTGATATAGAATCTGTCCAATCGAGAGGAAGACGATCCAGACGTGAAGAATGTATGTCCTGGTTCATTAGGATGAAAATGGCGCCACACATCCACTAAGTCATAGGTTGTTATTAGTTGACGTAGAGCAGACGAATTACTGAAATGAGGAGAAGCATCGAGGGGAGAAAGGGTGCAATTATAATCCCCGGCAAGAATGCATGGGGAGCGACCATTATACAAAGCCGGTGGGAGTTCAGTAGCAAAGAAATTATTTCGTTCTCGTTTATACGAAGATCCAGATTTAGCATAGACACAACACAAACGAATATTTTGTAAATCTCCGGTGGTAATACGTTCACTGGGATGTTGTAAAGGTGCCAAGAAATTGAGATCGCTGCGATAAATAATGGTGGTTCCTGAAGCTGTTTCACTAACACTGCTAACATGAGAATGATTGGGTAGGTAATGGAATTCCGTGACTGCGACTTCCTGAGCGAATAAAACATCGATTTCTTCTTGATGAATAAAATCACTCAGGGCATGTTGCTTAACTAGAGAAGTGAACTTATTGAGATTAACAGTCGCTAAACGGAACGTAAACATAAAAACGAGGAGAGACCAGAAATATATGCAAGCGCAACACCACATGAGAAATAGGATGTAATATTACTGCAAAAAGAATAAAGAAAAATAAAACAATATAGTATTATGATGCCACTACAATTTTAGGGACCCCCTCCTTCGGAATTAACCACTGATTTCAACTTTTTTGTTAAAGCTCGCGTTTGGCGTGCATGATTGAGAGGAAGATCCTGTATGGGACGCAAGGCCTTACCACACACACTACTGAGTACTTTTTGCTTACTGAGTTTGCGTTTATCACTATGAATCATTTCTGTATCTGAGTCACTTGTGGAGTCACTACCGCGAGAGCGTGATTGTAAGTTTAGAGTTAATTCTGGTGGAACAGCTAAATGTACAGTCTGAGAGACGGGACAAATTTCTTCGACTAAACCAGAATCACTTACCGTAGAAACTGGTGTTACGACTGTTGAAACAGGTGGTGCGGTGCCGGGTGTTATGGGTGCTGGAATAATTTTAGTATCCTGAGTTTCTTCCACTTCCATGGTATTAGAAGGTGCAGCTTCTGCAGGAGCCGATTCGGAGTGAATGTCGGGATCTGTTAGCTGGTTGTCTGCGTTATTCGGTGGATTTGAAGAAGTTGATTCCAGAACATTCTTATGAAGCACGGGAAAAACACTGTAACTACCGGTGTCAGGAGCTGATGGATCCACTGGTAAATTATGAGGTACTCGCACAATGGGAGAAATGGAGCTGGTTGATGAAGATGGCACAGTAAGACGTGAATTCCTCTTCTTGGAACACCCCTGTACAAAATGGTCGGGGGAGTTGCAGATGGCGCAAGTTTGAATTTGACCAGGAAAGCTGGTAAACAAACGTAAACCACAGACCGTGATAAACGAAGGAATGTTTCGTTTAATAGTCATTTTAACAAGCTTACGACCCGTTCTGGTAGCATAGACATGTTCCTTTGAATATTGTTCGTCGACAATACTAGTGACATCGCCATATTGGGAGAGCACACGGGATAATTGCATGTCACTAAGTTCCATGGGGCATAAGGACACCTTGACTATCACCACAGAATTATCCGCCAAATCAATAGGCAACACATGGTCCCCATTATTATCTGAGTAGGTCACTACTCCATTAGTATTAGCTAGGATTTGTTCACATAACACTTTGTTAATTAACTTCAGATATAAATTCTTACGTATAAAGTCTATTTCAATGGACAACACTTGATCAACAGTTAACTTAAATACCTTACGTATCCATTCATGAACGGCAATAGACGTGGGCTTTTGACTCACCGTGACAAAGTTGATGCGCAATGTATTTGCTCGTATGCAACTCATGGCACTAATTCGACGATAAACGTCACCAAACTATGAACAATAATAAATATGCACTGAAAATGCTTATAAAGTTATAACTTTAAACTGAAAGTAAGTCACACTGAAACTTTAACTTCGCACAAGAAAGGAGCGATGTAAAGAAACACGCGCAACTGGAGCGACGGCAGAGACGATGTTACTCGCCTCGTTGCGAGCGCTGAACTATATCACTGAGCCACCGCGGCGAGGCTATGTGAGACGTGGACCTACTGATTAACGTGGAATCCTAACCACATGAGCTCCTGCCGGGAATCGAACCCGGGTCTCCCGCGCCAAAGGCGCGTATGCTAACCGCTTAGCCAGGGAGGAGCTCCACTAGTTTAATCATAATGGGTACATAATTTAGCGCAGTTTTGTGTGGTAAAAATGTTATAGAGTTTGAAAATATAATGTTCAACAGTCAATTACGAGAACTGAATCTACCTGTCTACCAAAGCACTATAAATAAACAAATTATAGATATATTAATATTCATCATATCCAGTTAATTTTCTTGGGTGTTAAAAAGGAATATGAAATATGTGTATTAGAAAATGTAAACAATAATATATAAGTTATAATAGTGTAAATACCTAATGAAGTTTGTAAATTCTTTTGACTCTCCTTTGTTATATAAATAACGCAATTTATCCCCAAAACGGACTATTTTGTATCAATAAACTTATTGCCATCTACTGAACAGTAAGCTATTCTTACAAAAAACTATTATTGTGTGACAATAAAATATTTTCTCGTAAATTTTTTCCTCAAGCAGTGACGAAGCTAGCTTTCTCTTCAGGGAGCGAAAGCAAAGTAGCAGAGTCACTTTTGTGGGTGAAGCTATTTTTTGTATATCTATTATAGTTTTGTATTACCCATTTATTATCCTACAACATGGACACGATTTCCTGTATAATTCACTCACATCCTACAACATGGAGCACTCACGGGTGACATAAACTGTTTCCATAACGCCCAAAAATTCTAACAATTTCTCAAATATTATAACTTGGGACGTAAAAGTTAACGATTTCATTTCATTTCATATACTTACATATTGTTTGCACCAGAAGCGCACTCAACGGAATCCACACGGTCCGGACCCCTTTAATCTTTCGACTTCAACCTTCCAAATATATGTATGTGAGTGAGTATGTATGCGCAAAAGCAATGGAAACAGCGCTAATCATAGTTTCATAGAAGACAAATGATTGAATAATATACCACATTTAACAATGGTGACATGCACTCACTTTTATTGACTGTCGTGCAAAATATGAAGGTCCTCACTTGATCAGATTCTTCAGCGCTGGCTCTTCACATAAATTCAATCGCCGTTCATCAGAAAAATATACCTTGTCAAGTCTGTTTTGTGTTTCGAATATCTCACGAAACCAGCAACAAAATCGTACTTTTGCCCCCTTTCATATAGATTTCTTTCATTCTTGTACGACATGAACACAGTAGTAATCCTGAAATGTAAAATATGAAATGGATTATGTAATATAAAATTTGGCCTATGGTGTTGTTTCGATAAATGACGGAATAATTCCTTTGGTGAATCCACTGAGGTAACTACTATATTTTGCTAGGGGGAAGCATGGTCCGATACTCCAGAGAACTGAAAGAATCTTTCCTCTGACCAATGATATTCTGGGAGGCTATGAGTGATTTAGAGGTTGCTGACCCGTCTTTGTCTCATCTACTTACTTCAATGGGTGAACGTGAGTAGATGTATTGTAAATCTTTGAAATTTGTCTGATGTCATCAACACCTTTCACCACAGGGCATGCGACTCACAGATTCAGTATCGTAAAAATCTCGAAATATTATGTTTCTATGTACTATAGGCTTGCTAGCACAATTATTTCCCTCGTCTAGCCAAGACTGTTCGTTCTCAAGAAAACACCAATGATAAACACGCGTTTAGAATGGGTAACACGTTTCAATAGAAAATATAAACAATAAAAACACTACAACTAAGAAGACGGGGAAGACAGCCATAACAATCAAACTTTCTTTCAGAATATTTCGTCGCGTGGGGAAGTATCTAAATGTGAGAGGCTTACACTTAATTGCCAAAATACGTAGGCCTACTTTTCACAAAAGTAAAAAGTAATCGCAGTTTAGCTTCGACCAGAGAGGAGGGCAACTGTGGGAAAAGGAAGAGCAAAGCACTTTGGGAGGCATGCCTGGTAGAAATACTGGCAACAAGTGTGTCTATAACCAGGCCCGTGTCCGGGGGGGGGGGCTAGGGGAGCCGGGTCCCCCTAAATTTTTGCTGCTCCCCCCTAAAGTTTCACGGTAGACTTGCAAATGAACTATAATATGGTGATGAACTATAATATGGTTGGATCTGCCCCCACCCCTAACTTCAGCCGGGCTCTCCTACATTTTTGGGTTAGCTACGGGTCTGTCTATAGCACCTTCCTCCAATACTGATGTCTACTATTCTGACTTGAAACAGCTCAACTTCTGCTTCGACATTGAAGCAATTTTGCCAGCCAACACACAATACAAATAACTTTATGAAGTATTCTTGCTTCAGATGTTAAAATTTAAATTTGCCAAATTTTCATTTTTTCCCCTATAATATCCCGTCACGTATCATCTAGTGCGGTTTGGTGCTCACAGCGTTGTCAGTAGTCAAGAAATTCTGAGAAAACCAGGTTTTCACGCTGACATTATAAAACGCTATTTAACTGTCAACTCATACTATGTAATGACACATACCGATTTGTTTCGATATTTTAGAACGTGTCACATGTGGTACTTCAGAAAAAGTTCTCATGGCATTGGAATTTGAAAACATTTCCAATCAAACAAAGAGTTTTCATAATTTTTTATTTCTACACATATCGTCATTTTTTCCCTTTTCACGTGCGTCCTTACTTATGTGGCATATTTCATTTCCTCAGAGAAATATGTCAAAGGGACACATTTTTCTTCGTGTGAAGTTGGTATTCATGCAATAAACACGTAACAGTTCAAAGTTTACAGGACTGTACTTTATGAACTCTCTGACCTAAGGAGGAAAGTTACGTTCTTTTAAACTTTCCTAAGATATGTATAAACGTTTAAATTCACGAACGAGGTAAGGGATCATTCGTGTAAGGTCAAAACTAAAATAAGTCATCGTATTTACGACCTTTTTATCCTAAATATAATTGCAGTGATACTATTCAAAAGTTTTACTTCTTCGCTGCAAGGGCGCCGATTTCTCTGGAAATTTGGGGGGGGGTCCCATCCAGATGTAGAAGGTACATATGTGAAGTTTTTAAGACAAATTGCACTCACATTATAGGTACCAAATATTTACAAATACAATAGGGGCCCCACATGAGCTTTGTGGGGCCCGGGCCCCCTCGCCCTTGCTTCGCTGTAGGTTTGTCTCGTTTGATCTATTCGAAGTATTATGGAATGGTCTTCCTTTGAAATATTCCTTTCTGATCTTTCTGATGTCAATGCTCCCCTTTGTGTGGTCATTTCTGTTATGAAAATTAAATGAAATATTTCAGTTTAACATCCCAGAATTATGCTCTTGAGGCTGAGAGAGACAAGGATTAAAGTGAATGATGATGGATGGATGGAATGAGAATGTTGTTATAAAATGGGACTATCCAGAGAAAACTCACGGAAACACTGTTGCTTCCAAAAAACCAGGGACTAATTTGTCGTATTACAATAATCACACGTTATTTTTCTAACTTAAATATCATTCTCATTCCTCTAAACTGACTGCACAATATAATGTAAAAGTACAAAAATCAGTCTCCTCCCAACTTAATTACAAAATTGCTGTATAATTAATAATGTATTTAACAATTAATTATGGCACAGGGTTGTACATAACTGACTTGTAGATACTATAATAGAAAAAACACATAGAAGAATAAATATTTATTAAATACAGTCAACCTTCTTTGACAGCTAAATGAACTTGAAACATGTATATATATTGGAAAATGTAAACAATAGTACGTTAATTACAACAGTTTAAGTGCTAAAGCGCTTCTGAATTTTGTGGACTCTCATTTCTAAAATAAATAAGACACCTCAATATTGCACAATTTTGTATTAAAAAATCTATTACCATCTACTAAACACTAAACTAACTTTTACGATAAAGAGTGATGACGCTAGCTTTAATTTCTTGGCAGGGGGATAAGCTGAGGAACCCAACAATTTAGGAGGTCAGGATATTTTTTGTATATCGAAAATAGTAGGTTTATACTATTGACCAATACTGCAAAAAGAAAAAAAAAAGTATCAAGGGCCCAGCCGAATTGGGCCGTGCGATGCTTCCATGGCACCCACCGTGATTGACCACCTCTAGCGTCATCACTAGTTCAACCTCTCTTATGTAAGTACTGGAAACGATTTTGTAACCTCTTCTAAAATTTGGTTTTTGGTAGCTACAACTATTTCATATCAAATATTCAAATGTCAGGACAAATAGAGTAGGTTTAAGTTGGAGAATATTCACACAGAATCAGTAAATTCAGTCCCAATTTAATGGCATATTTTGGAACTTATTCGCGAAAGTATTAGTCCTTGGGAGAAGCTGATGAACCACCATTTTATATATATATATATATATATATATATATATATATATATATATATATATATATATATATATATATATATATATATATATATATATATATATATATATATATAAGATTTTTCAGCTGGTCTTATATGATTTTGAGGTGCTGATTTCGAATCCGATTAGTGCCACTCTCAAAACCTTGGGGAAACTTCACAAATGGGGGATAAAGGGGGTGGTGTTCTATTACTTTCCATGTCTTAAATTATAAGATTATTTCAGCATAATTTCTTTTTTCTTGTATCCTATTGACAGTAGAATGCCAATACATGTATATGTTGTAAATAACCATACTAGTAACGGATTAACAGAATTTGATAATTTTCTCACAAATGCCAGGGTTGCCAGCTATCAATAACATTCACAAAAATATGTTTTATACAGAATATTTTATTTTACAAAGTTTTTACAAAGAAAATGTTAAAAACAAGAAAAATATCATATATATTCCAAATATACAATGGCTAAACTCTCATATGAGCTATGGATAAAAGCCACACAATCACCAGAAGTGAAATTGGGAAGTACAACTTTTGAATTCTAAATATTGTAGGTGCAAATATTGCATACTCGGAACAGTTCAAATATATATTTCTTGTAAACTATTTCCAGTTTGTCTCTTAATCGTTTGTGAATAGCCTTAAACGTCTTCGTTGCGTAGAAATTCCACTTCCGGAATTGAACGTCATAGTTACCAACTATCGCGGATATTTTTTTCGTACTTTGAGTCGAGTTTTTAGTGATGAAAAGGTACAAGTAAATATCACCTTCGCAAAGTATCAGCAACATTTTTTTATTTACTCTTCATGTTACTTCCAATACCCTGTAATCATAGGAAAACTGGTTATTCGGGAAAGCTACAATTGTGATAGCGATATGAGAAATGTTTCTTTCGTAAAATGGAGAAATATTTTTGTAACTGTCTCATTTTAATTTTTCACGAAGTACGATAAACGAAAAACCAAACCAACTATGTTTCCGCAATAGTATCTGCATACTTACATGCTGTTGAAAGCATTAAAGTGTGTTGTTTGGAGAAAAGACAAACAAGGTACAAAACTTTATCAGAACGAATGTAGAAGAAAAGCAATGGACTCCTCTTCATCACTCTCTTCTGTTTGTTCTGATCCATTCATATACTCATTTTGTCAGGTACAGAACGATGTGCACTTCGATAACCTTTTAAGGCGATCACAACCACGATAGCATACCGTTGTACATGAGCAGCTAATTAAGTTCACCAGTACATCATCTGCTATTGGTGTATTTGCTTGCAACATACGTTCTTCTGCAACACATGGCAAAAATTTCCATCCGAAATTTCTTGGATCTAGATCATAAAGATTAGTTTGTTCAGCTGATTTTCATATGGGGGCTGTCTGAAGATGAGCGCTTTCCTTCAGTATACTGTCAGTTAAAAGAAGCTTAGAAAGAGATGGCAGACTAGTGATTGTCTTGGTAGCCATCCTTATCATCCAGAGTCGAGCTCGTAATCCTTTGGTAATGATTTCTCCATAGCTGTATAACTGAGCAACAAATGCATCACATTGCTCTGCTATTACAATTTCTTCAGCTTTGGGATTGCCAACTGCTTCAAGTGTGCCTCGAAACTTTGATAGAATGTTCAGAATTCAGCCTTTACCACTTCCAGCAAGATATGAAGTAGTATCGCAGCCAGTTAGAGCATGGACTGCCAGAATATTCACCATATACGGACTGTGCACTCTTACAACTTCATTTATGTCAATTACTTCTCTGGATCCAGAGCATTTTTCCATTACGATTAGTGTAGTTAGCTTTTGAACATGTACGTGATATGCAAGCAGCACTAGTACATCACTATCGTCACACGCCACGCTTATAGATTGGTCAGGAGCACGTTTAGTTCTCTTAAGAACTATGCGCACCATATTTACGTCAGCTTCTTTGTGTGTTGTTGGTTCACCCCATAGTCCTGCTCCAATTGCAATGGGAGATGGTTGTGGTACAGTGATATCCAATCTATGAGATTCATCTATGCGAATGTCCATTAGCGATTCTTTAATTAATGAAATAAGTTGCCTTTTCGTATTCATTGATGTATTGATACGAACTCTCTTTTGGGTAAAGAAGTTAATAGTGTAAGTTTGTATTGTCTTGAATTTCCTTGTTGCATCTTCCTTCGTGTTGCTGTTTTGATGCTGTTCACATAGTATCTATCGAATACTATATGCAGAATATGGGTTTGTTTGAGCTCACTTTCCACTATTGCTGTGAATTTCTTTACATATACTTCTACAGCAGCCGGATGTGCTGGCCATGATACATGCCAGAGCATCGCACAATCGTAAAGAATGACCGTTTGGTGGGTGCTATCTTGCTTATTTCATTACAGCAAATTTGTGTTGAAGCACACTTTTTTTTTTGCATTTCGACCTTCTCATTAAACAGAGCAGTTGGAACTGGAGCTAATTCATGATCAAGTACATCATCCACATTAATATCACTAGATGATAATAGTAGGCCCATTATACGATCATAAATAACATTGTAGTCAATTATCACTTTTCCTTTATCAGTTGAGCCTAACTTTACTGATGACATAACGTCCAACATTGTTTTAGTTCTCTTGGAAATACTTTGGTGAAAACTTTCAGGCCATTTACACACAAAGTTAGTCAGCTGCTGAGTTTCCACTTTAACAGCGTCTTGTACGCTTAGCGCACTTCCACGCAAAATTTGACCACTGACCATATTAACTAAGCCCGTCAGTGGATGTTTTTTTGCTATGAAAGAGGTCGATACATGTTGACAAAAATTCACGAATCTTCTCGCGATCTGCACAGTCAGCTTTGATACGTGGCCTTTGCTCCTTCTTGTGATGGAAAACAAAGTCCTAATTTTCCAGTTTCTTCATGTTGTCCACATCTTTCTGAATTTGAACAAACATGTTTAAGGAAAGAGCAAATTCGGCTCCAGAGTAAATCCAATTACCCCAGGAAGTCCATGACCATATGTACTTTCGATAAACTGATCAGTCCATATTCCATTCCAGACACTTTTTGTGCCTTACTACGTGTTCACCAACTATGAATTTTGAAGCAGTATGTTTTTTCTCAGATATAAATTAGTTTACGATCTCGCCTAAACAACACACAAGTTTGTATGTTCGTAATTTGAAAACTTTTCGTTTACTTTAATGTGTGAAAAGTTACTATTGTACAACTACATGAAAAGAACGAATAAACATACGATTATGAGAGCAAATTTTCTGATGAAGTTTTGCTCCCAATTCTTGTCTCTCTTGCTCGTCTGAAATTATATGAAGTGTAAATAAAAATATTGCAGATATTTTGCGTAGATCTTGTTTACTGTTACGTTTTTATCACTAAAAATTCGAATCAAAGTACGAAAAAGAAACATAATTCTGTAATAGTTGGCAACTATGGCGCTTAATTGAGGATGTGGAATTTCTACACAACGAAGACGTTTAAGTCTATTCACGGACGATTAAGAGACAAACTGAAAATAGTTTACAAGAAAAATATATTTCAACTGTTCCGAATGCGTTACGTTTGTACTAACCATATTTAGAAGTCAAAAGTTAGACAATCACCAGAAGTGAAATTGGGAAGTACGGCATTTATCCATAGCTCACATGAGAGTTTAAGGATTGTATATTTGCAATGTATATGATACTTCTCTTGTTCTTAACATTTTCTATGTAAAAACTTTGTAAAATAAATTATTCTGTATAAAAATTATTTTTGAAAAAAATATTGATAGTTGGCAACCCTGACATCTGTGAGAAAGTTATCAAATTCCGTTAATCAGTTGCTAGTATGGTTATTTATAACATGCATGAATTGGCATTCTACTGGCAATAGGATATGAAAAAATGAAAATATGCTGAGATAATCCAGTAATTTAAGACATGGAAAGTAAGAGAACACTACCCCCTTTTCCCCCCATTTGTGAAATTTTCCCAAGGTTTGGAGTGTGGCACTCATCGGATTCGAAATCACCACCTTAAAATCATATAAGAGCAGCTGAAAAACCTTTTATATAAAAAAAAACCATGGTATGGCTAAAAATGGCATCTTCTCTCCCGGGCTATATGGTTATCAAACTCGTCTTCCTCATGGGATACCAGGAACATATGATTCTAGAAGGTAGTAGAACATATGATTCTACGTTAAGCAATAGGTCTACAACTTTGTTGTGTAAAATAGTGATCTAACGAATTAACAATTTGTTTTAAAAATGATTGCCATCGAATGTATGTATGAATTGCTAAGCAACACGAGAATATTATCGTGTTCCTATTTTTGAAGATAAATACACAAATATAAGCGAAATTAAGTTAATCAATTTTGCAGCATTATTTAGTTTTGTATAAGTAGGCCTATGTATATTAATGGGTATATAACATAAAAGAATATTTTTTACAGAATATTCGAGCGGCGGATCTAGAAGGTAAAACCAAAGCGAAGGAGTACTCAGAACCCAGGCTATGATATGTATATCTTGAGTTTACATTAAGCTTTCAAAAATATATAAGTAAATGTATTAAATTATTGGATATAGTATACGAGAGTGCCTCATCATTTAGCGAGGACTCACGAAGTGCAGTCTTTTAAGGATTATTCATTGATGATATAGGAACTTGAAAATGAGGTAACTAGGCGACTTTCATTTAATTACTGAGTAATATAAAATAAAATGTACGTCGGTTTGCGTTTCGTTTCGTTGTGTTTTATGGTATGCGAAGAATAATAATGTGCCCTTGTACGTAGTGTATGAGTATATGTGGGGGATTTGAAACACATATCGCATGTCACGTGCACGTGGATGCTTCTTACTACTTCTAAATGTAATAAAATCATTTTTATACGTAGTGCAACAGTAGGAAGTATCCACGCGCACAGATCATGAGGCACTGTTGTATACTATTACCAAATTATTTTTTGTCATACAAAAATGTAGGGCACCAAGGCCCCCTGTCCCTGGACTAAATGCGCCACTGGGTTGACCAATGTTTGCAACATGAATTGATTTTCTACTTTTTGAATAGCTTGAAGTCTTTCTAGTGAGTTAACGTAGTTACGTAAAATTAGGTTTAATAATTCTAAATCTAAGTTATATACAGTATATAATTATGATTTTGAAAAGGCAAATTTGTTGTTATTTGTCCGTAACATTTCTACTCCACATCAGAGGTTAAAGAATATCGTTTAAATATATATATAAACACTGGAGCCCTCAACGACGGAGGATGATTTTGCTTTAGGGGTGGCGATAGACAGGTTTCTCTGTTTGCCTATGTGACTTTACAACGATATTGTACCTATATTTGTACGATATTGTATATTTGTAGTACTTCCATTATACTTCCATTTTTGTAATTTTAATTATTGTGCGCAAAAGGTGTTGCTTAATTAAAAACGCATAAGATGTGATGACGAAGAAGAGAAAGATATATACAAATATATTATATTTAACCGTTGTTATTGTCATAATAGATTCGTCGTTTTTCGGGGTTACTATGACAACCAGTAGTTGTTGATTGATTGTGATACTAAGAGAGAATATAGAGATAATGAAAGCCGACGCTGTCTAAATTCACTGTGTATTATTTCAAAGTAATAAGTGATTCATTACATTGTGTGATTCCATTTTACGTGATATCCTATAGGTATTAAATTAGCGAACTGGGAAAAGTAACCACTGGAATAAACTATTTGAATTATCAAGCAAAGCGATGCATCCAACTACAGCTGCAACATGTAACACCACTATTCTTTCTCGAAGACCGTATATAACTGTATTTTCACCAACAGTACAGCAAAATACAATTAAGAAGTTCAACTTCTTTCATAGCTATGTAGAATCTTGCTCCACTGAAATACCCCAATATCGCTAGTGTTTTCAACGTAGGACGTACTTTGTCATATTCCTAAACTAAGAATTTCCACTAAAATATTTTGGGTTAGATCTGTACTGGAGAATTTGCTGGTTTCAAAGTTTTCTGTTTTTCTTTTTTTGTTAGCCAATATTTATTCATTTAACACTCGTCTATTTTACAGTATGTCAAATTTTAAAATAATTGAACATTGTTTATAAAAGATAAAATGAATAGTCCAGTTTTAACACAAGTATTTAATGAATCTCTTTTGTATTAGGTCTACCATTGAAAGGATACTTCGGCTACAAAACGTCACACTACAGATTCATACCCTATAACTATATACTAATACGTTATATAAGAAAATATGCACGACAACATTCTTAAAATTCTTCGATTATCTTAAGAGGCATCCTAGAGTATCGTAGCATTTCTAATCATTACGCAAATGAGTTTTTAACGAAATATTATTCCTTACTCTGTTATAATGGCGTAGGAAAAATTCTTGGAAAGCGCTTAAAGGAGAAGGTAGTGAAAGTAGAATGTATTGATGATAGAGTTATGATGTTAAGACTTAAGGGGAAAACGAAGGATCTAGTGGTGATACGGACATATGCACCGACAACTTCGCATACAACTGAAGAAGTAGAGGAAAGTTATGAGAAAATAGAAGAAATTATAGATAGGGAGAAAAAGGGTGCATGCATAATTCTAATGGAAGATTTGAATGCAATTGTGGGAGAAAAACAGGAAGGTAGTATCGTAGGCAAATTTGGTTTAGGCGAAAGAAATGAAAGGGGAGAGGGGCTGGTGAATTTCTGTAGACACAATTCACTAGTAATGTGGAACACTTGGTTCAATCAGCACAAGAGAAGAAGATATACATGGAAATCACCAATAGATGGCGGAAGATATCAGATAGACTATGTTATGATTCAGGACAGGTATCGGAATAGCTTAAAGAACGGGAAGACCCTTCCCGGGGCTGATACTTTCTCTGATCATAATCTTGTGCTGGCCGAAGTAGATATTCAACTGAAAAATGTAGGCAGAAGAAAAGTAAGTAACAAAGTGTTGGTTACTAAAAGTTGAAAAACGAGGAAATAAATCTTTTCGTTGAAAAATTCGAAGAAAAATGTTCAAACAAGGAAAGGATAGGCGCAGGTAATAACGCACGGTGGGAACATATTAAACGTTGCTTACAGCAGGCTGCAGAAGAAGCAGTAGGTTACCGCGAACACAAAACTGCTAAGAAACCATGGGTTACAGAGCAGATGTTGCAGAAAATGAGGGAGAGGAAGATGTGGAAACAGCTTGATACAGAAGAGGGCAGAAAGATGTACAGAAAGTTAAATAATGAATTACGAAGATAAACAGGCCGAGCGAGTTTTGCAAAAGAAAATGCGAGGATATAGAAGAATTAGAAAGAGTTGGGAAATATGAAGAAATGTACAAGTAGGTGAAATTTATGGAATTTCGGAGGAAACAAGGGGGTATTATGATGGCAGTAGAAAATAAGAATGGGAAGGTAGTCAGCGAGAGAAATGAGGTTATAGGAAGGTGGAAAGAATACGTTGAAGACTTATATGAGAGTAGGAATAGACCGCGTAGCCTAAATGTTGAAGTTGAAAATGAAGTAGGCGAGGATGATAAAGGATTTAGTATTCTTCGGGATGAGTTTGAAAAGGCTATATCCGAGATTAGGAATGGAAAGGCAACAGGAATAGATAACATACCAATTGAATTCATTAAAAATATAGGAGACAAGGGAAAGAAAGAATTGTGGCGACTATGCAGTGAAATATATGAAACAGGAGAGTGGCCAAGAGACTTTCTGAAAACGATCATGATACCGATGGCTAAGAAATCGAACCCAAAGAGATGTGAGGATTATAGAACTATTAGTCTCATATCACATGCACCTAAAATTCTACTCCGAATACTGAACAGAAATTTATATGAAAGAACATATAAACATATTGAGGATGAGCAATTCGGGTTCAGAAGAGACAAGGGCACAAGAGATGCAATTGGATTATTAAGGGCGATCGGTGAAAGATTTATAGAAAAAGGGAAAGAGGTGTATGTTGCATTTATTAATCTAGAAAAGGCTTTTGACCGCGTGAATTGGGAATTGTTGTTGGGAGTTCTAACGAAGATAGGGTTGGAATGGAAAGATAGAACACTCATAAGAAAGTTATACATGAACCAACAAGTAAGTGTTAGGATAGGGAAAGAACTGACGGAAGAGAGTGCAATTGGAAGGGGAGTTCGACAAGGATGCTGCCTCTCGCCAACACTATTTAATGTCTATCTAGAAGAGATAGTGAAAAAGAACCTACATGAGCAAGATGGCATTTCGGTAGGAGGTAGAATGATTAGATGCATAAGATTTGCAGACGATATGGCGCTTCTTGCAGAATCTGAAAAGAAAATCAATAAAATGTTAGAAAAAATGAGAAAGGCTTTGAAGATAAAGAGATGAAAATAAATGTTAGAAAGACAAAAGCCATGTTGATGGGAAGGAAGGGGTCTGTGTCAAATATAAAACTGGGAGGGGAGAAAATAAAACAAGTGAATAGTTTTCGATATCTGGATAGTATTCTTAGTGATAACATGAAATTGCGAACGTGAAAATAAAGGAAGGATAGGAATGGCGAAAGAAACCTTTAGGAAGAAGAAAAGACTCTGTTTTGTGGGACCTTGAATAAAGAGTTGAGAAAAAGACTCATAAAATGCTTCGTGTGGAGTGTTGTACTGCGTGGGGCGGAAACGTGGACATTACGTAAAGATGACGAAAATCGATTGGAAGCCATCGAAATGTGGGTGTGGAGAAGAATGGAAAGTATTAGTTGGGTCGAGCGGAAAACGAATGAGAGAGTGTTAGAAATGGTGGGTGAGAAAAGAACACTTTTAAATAGTATTAGAAAGAGGAAGAAAAACTGGTTGGGACATAGCCTAAGAAGAGATTGTATCATGAGGAACATCCTAGAGGGTATGGTGACGGGAAAGATAGGTAGGGGGCGAAGGAGACTACAATTAATGGATTATATAAATACAGAAACATCATACGCGAAGACGAAGAAGTTAGCGGAGGACCGTAGAGCATGGAAGCTTAGCTGCGGCAAGTGACCTGCCAATAAAGGCAAAATATCTATGATAATGACTCTGTTATATTCTAAACATTTCCTATATTTACACTATTTCTGAATCTAGTCACGATATAGGTTTATTTTGTTATTATATGATATTGTTTTTTTGTTCATAATAACATATTATTTCTATTAGCCCAATTAACTACTTCATCTAACTGCGGTATTGTAATTTTTCGTAACTTCATGGAATTTTAAATCATCAGCATCGAATACAATACCGACATCATTCGTCAAATCTGATAAGTCGTTCATAAATGTTGAAAACTATAGAAAAATTTAAAAAAGATCCTTGCTATATTCCTTTTGAATTCTTTTCATAAGACTTTCCAATTTAAACCTTCTTCCTGCTACTACTATTTTACCTACTACTACTACTACTAGTGAAATAATAATAATAATAATAATAATAATAATAATAATAATAATAATAATAATAATAATAATAATAATAATAATAATAATAATAATAAAATGGTAACAAGAACAATATTTACAGAATTGAAGACTTCGGGGCAAAAACCCGTCAAGTCCAAAAAGTGAAAGTGTAATGGAGATAGCTTCACAGGGGTTTCTCGTCATCCGATTTTCTTCAAACTTAGCATATATATACTACATCAAAAGTAAATAGACACTTATTTTTTTGTTTCTTTGTGAAAATAGGTTAATAGTGGGGGGGGGGAAGGGCCTCTTTTCAAAAAAGGATCCCTTTTAATAAAACGGACACAATAAAGAAATGAAACTTTGCCGTTGCAAAGATGATTTCCAAGTAGAAAATACGGGTTTCGTCGCTTTTCGAGAAAAGGGTTGCAGGGGGAGTATCCCCCTTTGAAATGACAAAGGACTCCGCACAATCCTTACGGAAATTGGATTTCGGTGGAATTGCTTGAAACTGTCATATGTTGTAGATATTGTGTTCCTAAGAAAAAGTATTAATGGTCACAATGACAAATCACTGACCTTTTGGCCAGTACAGATTCAATGTTTTGAAAACAGCAGAAGATACCGACGTTATGGATTTCTGTAAAAATGACTAAAACTATGATCTATTGTAGATATTGTGATCCTCAAGAAAGGTCTCAATGGTCACAACCACCAACCACTGACCGTTTGGCTACTACAGGGTCACTTTTTTGAAAACATCAGGATACCCCATCAGGAAGCCACGGTCGGAAAGAGGGATTGCCGCCGTCGACGGAGGCGGGCCGCCTGAGGCAGCTGTCACCCGTCCGCGGTGGCACGATGATCTACTTGTTCATAGTTGCCGACCTTTTCCCGAGGAGGCAAGCGGTCGAAACCCGTAAAATAAAATACCCTTTGCCAACTCTTTGCCGACTCTTGACGACCGCGGGAGTCGGCAAAACAGTCGGAAAGGCCTCTTTCCAACCTTCTGCCGACTTATTATGCCGGCCTCTTTTCGACGGTGGCGCCGGCGCATTTACTGCGCCTTTACGGCTGTTTGCCGACTGTTCGGCAAGACAATTTTCTGATGGCGGCGCCGGCGCATTTAATGCTAATTTCCGGCTGTTTGCCGACTGCTCCGCAAGGCAACTATTCGTCGCTGTCGAATATCGCGCTGAAAGACGTCGGCGTCCGGCGCCGGCATTCTGACCGAGGTATTTGGCCGGCATGGACAAATTGTTCGACTGTAGGCGGCGGAATGCTGACGGGGTAATAAAATTCTGGATTTCGGAAAAAATGACTAAAACCGTGATATGTTATATATGTTGTGATCCTGAGAAAAAGTCTTAATGGGCATAACTATCAAAAACTGATCGTCTGGCCACTACAGGCCCACTTTTTTTTAAAGCAACCGAAGACAGTGATATTCTTGATTTCGGTGAAAATGTCTGAAACTGTGATATGTTGTAGATATTGTGATCCTCCAGAAAGGTCTTAATGGGCACAACCACACTGAGAAAAAATGTATGTGGCGTACGTAAAATCGTATGTTACATTTGTAAATCCTTTAGTTTTTGGACTAAACCTAGAGCAAACGTATAACTGAAAGCGCATGTTTCATAATACTTTATATGTAAGTGTTTCATCTGTACGTACTTGACGTATAAAACAATATAGGCGGTCAGGATCTCACTAATGGACGTATATAACATATAGCTGAGAAAGGTAACATACGTATACGCATGTAATATAAGGAAGACTGTTAGAGATCACACATCCTGCAACGGCATGATGTAATATCTAAGAACAGTAATAGGCGGCAGTTTTACTCTATAGTTGTAGTTTCCATGAAAACCAAATAAGTCATTTTTTCGGAAACTGCACTTGAAGGTTACTTTGAACAGTGCCGTTTTTTTTTTTTTTCAGAATGATGCCTGATCCATTGAAATGTGTCTTATGCTATTATGTGTCTCCTGCTATTACATATTCAGAATTATGTTCTTATCTAAAGTTAGAATTATGTTCCTCAAAGTTACAAAAGTAAAATATCATTAAACAAAACCAAGCACTTCCAAGCCGAACTCACAATAAGCAATGGGAGTAGCAACGAAGATTTTTCCATTGGAAAATCCAAGACTCCAGAATTGTTCACACCAATGCTTATCCTACACTTTTTCTGATTACAACACTCTAAGCGTAGCACAATTTTTTGTTAGCTCCCCAAATCGAAGCAAAGAAAATGTATTGCAACAATTTTCATGAGAAAATGAAGTATGCCACATAAGTAAGGACATACTTGGAAAAAATAAGAATGGCGCTATGTGTAAAAACAGAAAATGATTAACACTTTCTTTGCTCGGGAACGTTTCTGAAATCCCATGCGATGAGAACGACTACTGTAGTTTTAGATATGCCATGTTAAAATATCAGAACAAATTGAGAGGTATGTGTGCATGTTATAGGTTGAAAGTTAAACAACATTTTCTGAAGTCAGCTTTGAAACCTAGTTTCTGAGAATTTCTTGACTGCTAGCAACATTGTGAACTCCAAAATGTACCAGATAATAAAGGACGGGTGTCAGTACTTTATAGGCAGAAACGGAACGAAGCTCATGGAATAGGCGTTTGCTCGAAAAGTTAGTAAACCCTAGTTATTTATTTACGTTTCTAGTAATATTTGTTTGTTCTTTTCAGTAAATGCTGGAATTGTCTTCTATCGCTTCCACGCAGCATATCATACGACACCGTAAATTACCAAACACTGTTTTCAAAACTACAGACTTCATACTGTCAACGAACTGCTAGAGGGACGCAGGCAAATGGAGTATCAGGTTATTTTTGAATATTATTATTAATTGCTACTATTTTTTTTAAATCTAATATACACTGTACAAGTAAATATATTTTTAACGAATTTGTAGAATGTCAATCCCTGTTTCTTTTAAGGTCAATTCCGTTATTACAATGATCTATCTAAATTAAACATCAATTCTATAATTAATTCACTGCTCAATAAAAATCAAAACAACAGAAATTCATAATCAACACAATCTTTACCTATCTATTAGGGACTTTGGGTATATCTAACATCAGATAACTATAAAAGAAAAATGTACCTGGATTAGTTTAATTGTTAAGTTAATTTTAATTTATTTAATATACAACATAACAGTATTAATGCCCAATTACAGTGTTGTGCACATACAGTAAATGTTACATATATAAATTTCATAATTATTTCTTCAGAAAATTTCTTGTTTTACGTATGATCTGAACCTGTTTTCTTAGAAACTAAATATATCCACTTTATCAAGATTATTTACAATGTCATTGTATAATGTGCATGGCCTCTACATAGGGCATTTATATAATGTATTACTTCTGGCTTTAGTATAACAAAATATCCCTGTATTCTCTACTCTAGTTTTGCAAGTGGGAATCCGCAGTGATATTTTCGAAACCAAATCCAAACACTCAATCTTATAATTTAATAACTTGTACAAGAATAACAAGTGAAGCATCCATCTTTTTTCTAGAGTTTGGAAATTAAAGTTGTTACTAGGTCATTACAGGAAAAATATTTGGGATAACTAGTTTTTTGTATGTAAGCATTTTCAAGAATTTCATTTGGATGCTCTCAATTTTTTGAGAACATTTTTTATTATTGGGGTCCACATAGTAGAACAATATTCTAATTTTGATCTAACATATATCAAATAAAGTGTTGTAGACGTTGTTTCACATAAGAAGTCTTGTCCTATCCTATGTATTAAAGCTGTTTCAATATGTGCTGTTTGTTATTATATTTATGTGTTGCTTGAAATTTTTTTTCAGGATCAAAATAACGCCTAAATCTTTAACAGTACTTGGCGTAGACGGTTTCGTTTCTTTCAGTGTATAGTCAAAGGTGATGAGATTTCTTTTTCCTTTAAAAGAAAGGGATTTACACTTCGATACATTTACGACTAATTTGTTGTCATCACTCCATGTTTGAACTCGCTCTAGGTCTTGTTGTAGTTGTACACAGTCTTCAGTTGAATTAATTCCATAATATAATTTTAGATCATCAGCGAATGTTAGAATCTCAGTTTTCAATAAAAGTCGGAATATAATTATTAAGTAGGAGAAACAGCAGAGGACCCAAATGAGATCCTTGAAAAACCCCAGCTCAAGTAGTAAACTGTTCAGTGATATGTCCCTTGTATAGAATAGATTGTTTCCGATTACATAAACATAACACAATATATTCTATTGCCGACTTTGTAAAGTTTAGGCTTGCTAATTTCGTTACTAGAACATCATAATCCACGACATCGAATGCCTTACTGAAGTCGATATAAATAACGTCTACCTGGCCGCCTTTCTCTAACTCCGTTGCTATATCTTTTTTTACAACTGCTAGGTTTGTTGCAGTAAATGTAATGCGTAAGAAACGATGTTGATGTATTGATATTTCTGGCTTTGTGATTCAGAATTCTTGTAAATAAAATACTCTTTTAGAATTTTAGCAAAAGGGGATAATATATCTATAGGACTGGAGTTGTTTATTTCCAGACTTTGTCACTAGACACAAGAAACTTTCTTTCCATATATCCAGAAAACTGCATGTTCTTATGAACATATTGAACATAGTACGGAGCGGATACTTAAATATATCAATACAGAGATTGACAACATACGAAAGAAATCAATCAGGTCCACATGACACTTTTGGTTTGTCTTAATAGTCACTTCAATTTCTTGCAGTTACCTTCTTTTGATAACTAAAATTCACTTGAAACATATGTTTTAAGAAATGTAACAAATAGTACACCAATTATAAAAATTTAAACACCAAATAAAGTTTGTAAGTTCTAGTGATTATCTTTTATTATATAAATAGCGCAGTCATCTCAAAAACTGGACAGTTTTATGTTAATAAATTCATTACCATCTCCTGAACACTCAACTAACTTTTACCATAAACTTATTTTCCCGTAAACTCTCTCTCTTTCTCCACTAGCTATAATTTTTCGGAGAGCAACGAGAGAAACCGAATCGTACTGGGGTGGGGGAAGCTATTTTTTGTGTTCCGAAAATAGTACTTTTATATTATTTAACCTACATTACAATAAAATATGCCTGGGGAGCAGCCGACGAGGGGAAGGCGTCTCGGGCTCCCACCCCACTTGATCTTCACTATCGTAATCACTGTTCCATCGTCTCATACAGGTAATGGAAATACTTTTGTAACCTGTAAAATTCGATTTTTGGTAGTCGCAACGTGTTTCATGTCAAATGTTCAATAATTACCAGGTCGTATAAGGTAGCTGTAAGTTGGAGAACACCTGCAGCGGCTTTAGTAAATTTGGTTCCTACTATACGCAATGAAATTCATGCATATTTTCGAGCTTAATCGGGAATATATGTATAGCAAACGTATTACGCATAGGATACCAGGGATCGACTCCTGGTAGAAGCACATGTGATTCAGTTTCTGCGTTAAGCAGTAAGTCTTAGTGCGCTAAAATGAATGGTCCAATGAATTAAAATTTCAAATATTATTAAGAACTTGAAACACTATTATCTTGATGCTGTGTAGGGGTAAATGTGGATCTGAAAAAGTAGGGGGCACATGAAGGCACGCCGTTCCTCATGCCTATCTTTGCGCATTGTTATTTTTTCTTGGAAAGTGGGGGAAGCCATCCCCTCGCGTTCCCACTCGCTTTTACCCCTGACGCAGAACCTTGTTTCCCCCCAGATAAACCCCAATTCTGCTATTGTTTTCAGCGCGTCATTCTTTGTCTAACGAGGGAACTATCCAAGTGTAACTCTGACTTCGAGTCGAGAGTATTGCCGTTGAATAGGCCTACCTTGTCCCAAAAGAACATAACACGAAAAAGGGATACATCCTCGATCGCAACCGTTGCGGAGATATTAGCAGGGAAAGTTAGAAATTGAGCTCCATACTATACATTACAGTCAGAGTCCGGGTCAAATTTTTCGGAAACGGTGGAGTAAGGAAACTCAGCGAATACATATAAAATTAGTGTGGAAAGTACAGCATCATTTGAATGAAACATTTGTGTCGCCAGGCACTCGCAGGGTCCCAGGCGGGGTCCAACTAAAAATTTGCAAATGGAACCGGGGGTGAAGTAGCATATTGTATGAAAGCTATTGTTAAATAAAAAAAGATAGAACAAATCTCAACCCTCTACGATAACCCTGTGAAACCGGGCAACTGGTGAAAATGTCAATACAATCTACATCAGAAAATCTATGGCCACGCTTCTAAATCCGTTAAGTTGCGACAATAACAAAACAGAAAAACACGTTTGAAAATGCAAGGTACTGACCTTCTAATGTATAGTATGGAGCTCAATTTCTAAATTTTCACGCTTATATCTCCGCAACGGTTGCGACCGAAGATGTATCCCTTTTCGTGTTATGTTCTTTTGGGACACGGTATCCAACGGCAATAGTCTCGACTCGAAGTCAGAGTTACACTTGGATAGGTTCCCTCGTTAGTCTTAAAGTGAGAAATTTCAGTAAAATATTTTGGGCTAGAACTTCAGTGGAGTATTTGCTGGTTTCAAAGTTGTTTTTCTTTTAAATGGGCCTTTTGTTACTTAACACTAGTAAATTTTTCAGTATGCAAAATTATAAAATTGTGAACTATTGTTTAAAAAGATAAAATTTAATTGTCTATTGTTTAATTTAACTATGAGACAAATATTTAATATTTTTTATATCTCTTCTATCCTGGAAAGTGTACTGCGGCTACAAAACTCTACACTCATGCCTTAGATCAATAGAGAGGGTCAACTCTGAGTTTAAGGTACGGTAAACCATTTCCGAAAGTATGCCTAGTGGAAAGAAAGGCAGTAACCGTGCCTGTATCAACCTCGTCCAATGCTGATTTCTACCGACCTCACATAAACCAGCTGAGATTCATTTTTGAGATGACGCAATGTTGCGTGCCAACACTCAATACAAATAACTTTGTGACGTATTCTTGCTTCAGATGTTAAATTTTAAGTTTAATGGATTTTTTATTTTTTCCCTATAATATACCACGTCGGTCATGTATCATCTGGTGAAGCTTGGTGCTGACAGAGTTTCTGAATAGTAGTCAAGAAATTTCCAGAGAATCAGGTTTTATTCTGGTGTCATAAAATACTTTTTTACATCAACCCTAACAATGTAAACACATATATCACTTTGTTATGATATTTTAGCTAGTACAGAATTTATTCCCGTGGCATTGAAATCTGCAAATTCATGATGTCAAACAAAGAGTTTTCATTATTTTTGATTTTACACGTAATGATATTTTCAAGTGTCCTTACTTATGTGGTGTGTTTCACGTCCTAAGAAAAATGTACCCAAGGATCACACATTCTTTGTGTGCAATTGGCATTCATGTCACAAACACGTTTCATCTCAGTGTTGTAACAGTTCAAAGTTTACAGAACAAGACTTTGTGAACACTCTGACCTAATGGACGTTATTACGTTATTTTAAATTTTCTTAAGATATACGCACCTAGGTATACGTTCTAAATTCACGAATGATGTTAGGGATGATTGTTGTAAGGTCAAAATAAAAAAAAACAATCATCATATTTACGACTTTCTAATCCCAAATGTCATTTGGATTATACTTTTCAAAAATTTCAGGGCTTTGATGTACGCTTGTCTCATTTGATAGTGTTAGATATTCCAAATTCCACATTAGGACATCGGCGCCTAAACAGATCATGAAATATTATTGTATGACCTGTGTTTCTAAACTACGTTTTTATAATGTCTATGTTTCCCCTTTTTCAGGTCATTTGTTATCACAATGATCTCCCGTTATATACTTGACTTAAACATGACTTCTATTACCATATTAACCACAGAATAGAACTTCAAGGAACAGAAATCAGTTTAATCCTAATTGTATCCAGTAATTGTGATAAGACTATTTACCTAACATTTAAGTACTACAACAGTATAAGACATAGGTGAATTAATATTTGTTAAATACAGTTATCTTTCTATGCTAGTTAAAATGAACTTGAAACATACACATGTATTGAAAAACGTAAACAATAATATTTCCATCATAACAGTTTAAATACTAAACAATACTTGTAAATTTTGTTGATTCTCATTTGTTAAAAAACAGAACGCTCAAAAAATTGGACAATTTTGTATTAACAAACTTATTGCCATCTACTGATTACTGAACTAAATTTTACGATTAGTTTATATCATCTCTTTCTCTTCAAGCAGTGACGACGCTAGCTGTAATTTCGGGTTAAGTTCCAAAGTTGGTAGTCCGTTTCTAGTAATTGGGAAGAAATGAATAATGAACTCGTTTGTGTGCTCAATAATATGTAAGGAAAGCAGAAGTTGTGTTTATTCTTCTTTATAAGCGGTTATAATGATGGAAGTATTTAGCAAACAGAAGGAACTACTTCGCGCAAGGCTACCGCATGATTAGATTGTGGGAAAGCAACTGGCATTTGTACAGTATTTTGAACATTCCTGCAGGTGTACAGAGACGTTTAGTTGGTATCCTCACACAGAGACGATAAATTACACTCCATTAAATTTAAGAAAGTTGGTCCAAACTTACCTAACCCTATGCTAACCTGATCCTATTTTACCCTACTTATCCCTACCTTACTCTACTCTACCCTACCCTACTCTATAATACCCTTTTAAAGCGGTTCTAAAATTGATAATAACGGTGTAAATTATTATCTAGTTGTTATGCTTTGTGTCGAAGACTCATGTGGACGACCAACTTCGGAATAAATTCCGTAATTTCTTGGGAGACAAGCGAAGGAACCCAATAATTTTAGGAGGTCAGGCTATTTTCTTGTATCCCAAAAGTAGTAGTTTTACATTACTTGACCTATATTGCTATAAAGCATGTCTAGAGCGAGACGAGTTTGGCCGTACGATGACACCATGGTACCCGCCTCTCCTGACCAATAATAAAGTCGTCACTGTTCCACCCTACTTATACAATTACGGGAAACGATTTTTTGGTCTCCTGTAAAGTTTGTTTTTTGGTAGTTACATCGTATTTTATGTCAAATATTCCACTGTTAGGTCATATAGGGTAGGTTTAAGTTGAAGAACATTCACAAGGGGTTCAGTAAATTAGATCCTTCCGTAAGTACCCAAATTAATGCATGTTGTAGAACTTACCTGGGAATATATGGTTAACAAACACGTCTTCTGCATGGATTTCCAGGAAACTATTCTCCGTAGGAGCACGTTTGATTCTACGTTAAACACTCGTTACGCAGTAGGCGTTAGAAATGAATGCTCTAATGCAGGAATGCAAATAAGTAACAAAATTTTACTAGCTCAAGAAAAGAGCTACTAGGCTACATCCCACAATAAAAATCATTTACATACATTCGGTATAATATCAAATACTCCCTCGCAAGGATGAACCACTCGCCCCGGGCAAGTGAGCGAGTTATTGTTTGCATCCGGATATGATTTCTTGGGAACATATAATATAATTCTAAAACTGAACGTCGTGATTGGGAAAGAAGTGACCCATCTTGTTTTTGCCAACTTGAACTTCGATTTGTTAATACAATAAATAGACTAAAATAATTTTCCTTTTTCTGTTCTAGATATGTTTCATTATTAGTTATTTAATATCGGACTAACGAAGAGAAAATTAATTGAATTTGTTGACCGCGCCTATAGCAACAACTCCCGGTAACGACTTCTCTTCAGTTTTATTTAAAAGTACGAAAGACTAAGAGAGATATAAGAAAGACAAGAGGTAGTTGCAAGAGGGAGAAGGAGAAGAATGGGCATATAAGGAAGAAAGAGGGTTAGGGAGGTCTTTAAAGGAATATATTATGTTTGAGGTAGGGAGAGACCAGAAGAAAACGTTGCAGGAAAGGGATGTTGGATAGTCTATGGTTAATACAGAAGATTATAAAACAGGAAAAGGAAGAAGAAAATAGGAATGAAGAAATACTGGATAGTTATGGAAATACGGTAAGGAAGTTTAGGTAGATATTAAAAGGTACCTTCATATCGGAATTTTATTATTCGATAATCAATTCTGGACTGTTCTCGATGAGCCACATGTTCCCTCTTTCTACTCTTACCTGCATCCAGGTAACCACACAAGTTGAAGTTACCCTGAGCCAGCCCAGATGATGAGAAGTATTAATTTAATCATTTATCTGTCATTTCCGAGCATCAAACAACTTTCATCCAGTTACGGATTTTACATAGTGAAGATCGATTACACATTTGAGTAAGTCAAGGAAAGAAAAAATCAAATGATACACTTATTTGTACAAATCGGAGTTCTTGAAATTTTGCATTCGGTCGTCATCCCCAGCTTATTCTGCCGTCACGGCTTGCCTTTTAGATCCGATTTGGATTACTTTAGGGTTAGTTACCTCATGACCTTGGTCATGAATCAGATATACACATGTTATAGTAATACACATACATAAGTAAATACACATACATATTCTATGTTAACATTAGAAGTTACCAATTAAAACTAGAGTTATCATTGACTTACACTTACAAACATACAGGACAATGTATTGATACAGGAAATAGGTTTTTAGACTTGGTTTGAAAGAAATTATCACCTAGCTACATTTTGGTAATATTTATTATATCTGTCAAGAATAAGCACAAAGAAGATATTAATTACACTGTAACGTAACCGACACATAAATGGATAAAATTGTATTAAATTGTAAGAGAAAAAGAATGTACAAGATTTGGTTATAGAATGAGGACGCCTACTCGTGCTTGGTAATGCGACCACCTCTAGTGGCAATTCTCGAAACTAAGAAATCTGCTTGCTGGATGCGGAAGGAACGTCAGCGATTGCTGACTGAAAACTCCGTGCTGAAAGTTGGTGACTTTCTCTCCGTTGATAATTTAATATAATACTTTTATTTCGGCTTCTAAATTAACATGAAAGTGTAAATTTTTGAAAACAGGTTTGGTAAAATATAACTTATTAATAATAACTTCTAGTGTAATATGTTTGGCTACTTGAAATTAGGAAGTGGGAAAAATTATAAGGTAACTTTTCACTTCGTATATGTGCCATGATACATATATTTGCATATCTTAGTCCGATATTCCATTACTTATATTTGTTGATGTTCAAAATGTTTTATTACTTCCATGTTTCATATTTTGTGCTAATAACACTATGAAAGTGATTTTCGGCAACTTTAAAATTCTTTTGTGATACGTGTTCGAACATGTGCTCCGGGGTCGTAAATTCACGTAGCTTATGGTTTGCTGCTAATTGGACTAAAGAAAAAGAAAAACATTAGCAAAGTGAAATTTGAAATTGAACTACATCCAAAGGAAAATACTTTATGAATATTCTATATTTAACTTGTTGTTGTTGTTGCCTATATATTCTGTTACTGGGTAAAAATAAAAAGAGGACTAAAGGTATATAGTATTAATTTACAGCTATTTCCATGCTTTCCGTCATTCAGCCACCACTATAGTTTGTATGTGCATTTTTTTCTTTCCTCGAAGTTTTTATTTCTAAAACCGCTACAACACGCAAATAAGTATACATATAGTTTTATCATTATACATAGAATGTTAAATTTTGTCAATCTATTTTTTTTAAAAAAAGAATATACAGATTAAACATTAGTAATATCAAATCTTATATCGTATATTAAGAGGTTTTTTTCAAAAAAAATGTCAAACGAGTCCTTTCTCGTCGTTTCGGATAGCATTTTATTTCATATGTCCATACTGCACCTATTTGGCGTTCATACACGTAGTTCGTCTTTATTCGAATATACACATGACGTAATATTTAGGTATTTGCAACTAACACACACATTTAGCTTATGGAATTACTTGTAACGGTATTGTGTAATTTTTACATAATAACTTGTATTTACGAGAAAATGTGCTTTTGAAATATGCACAAGCTGTTCAAAAAGGAAGAAGAAGAAAATATAAAGAGAAATAGATGAAATTTCTTTTCTATTATTATGATTGATGTTCTGTTGTGATTTCAATATGACATGTTTTGTAAGTCGTCATAGCAACGAAAACTATATAATCTAATTTATAGAGAATCCAACTTGTGAAACTTACATATACAATGGGTATAATGTTTAACGATATTACGTACAACAATAAAAAAAAGTAATATCGAAATGAAGTGTTCAGATGGATTTTGATAAAAAAGCAACATTGATTATATAAATATACGCACTGCGTTCTATAACGACACATAAAATATGCAGAACAAGCATTAAGCTAATTACAAACTGGTGTCTTTCATATTAATACACATTCAGTGGTCATTATATACTTATTTATATATTTTTATCCATTCGTAAATTAAGAGAGACTAAAATTTCTGTCATTGGCTTTGATTTGACTAACTCTCTCATTTCTTTACTTAATTTGTTATTTTGTTAAATCAGTATATCTTAAGTCATCGTTATATTATATCATTTTGTACACATACTTTTTGCAGTCATATTTGTACAATTTAAAGAAAACGAAAATTTCATGAATTCCTAGAGGTTTATGTAATAACCGCTGAAGAATAATTGGTATGGTATTACAGATGTTGCTAGACACTTTCGCTCTAAGACTAAAATAATATATAAAATAATATATAAATAAAATAATATATAAATAAAAATTATTTCCCGAAACATAATTTTTCCTAATTATTCTGAAGCTTATGGATTAATTTTTATTAGGACAAGAAACAAACAGATTTAATACATAAACTAAAAATTATATAGTAAAATATAATGATACGATGAAAAATTACTTGGACCCAGAAAAAATATTATACTACCTTAACTGTAGCTGAAGGTTACAATGCTCAACCAAGAAGGTAGGATTCTGTTCAATTTAGTGTCTCCTGCAATACCAAGGCTATACGGGACGCACAGAACACAAGGGAATCAAGTCCATTATCAAAGTTGTAGTAAAAGAGACATAAAATTTATAAGGTATACTTAAGTACATGGAAAAAGATATATAAAGTTTGTACAGTATGTTTAAGTACAAGGACAAAGTGGCCTAACGTTTGTACTATATGCTTAAATGCGTGACAAAAACACATAACATTTATATAGTATGCTAAAGTATATAATTTTCATATTATAAGAGTTACAAGTAAAGTTTAGCAAGATCATCATTTAAGGTAAGTCAAACAAAGAGGCATAACTACAGGCTTGAAGACCACTGGCAAATTTTAACTTTGGCTCCTCTTCTGGTTTATATAACTTACAATTAAAATCCTCATAAATTTTATAATAATAGTCCCCAGATATTAGGAAAACAGCAACTCTAAATAATTATAATTTATATGCTAATTATATGGAATTTATTTCTGAGTGAATATTTTTATAAACGTAGTATTCTATAACATTTTCCATATCTTAAGAAATATTGAGAGAGTTTCTAAATGTAGTATTGGAGGACTATGGAGAGGAAAAAACGGAAGGAAAGAGAAAGAAATGAAGATGTTTTAAAATGGGTTGGAGAGAAGAGGGCGATTTTTAGACATCCTTCGTAGTAATACTAATTGATGGAGACATATCTTGAGAAAATATTGTCTCTTTCATACAGCAATGAACGAAAAGGTGGAAAGAAAACAAGGACTGATTTGGTCGATCGCCAGTTGACCAGTGGCCACCAATTATTATCGGTACCAGAATAATTGCCATTCTCTTAGGTATTAAATTAACACAAATATCATCTCTCTATGACTTACCGTTTTCGGAAACCATACGTTGTAGAGAGATGATATTGATGTTGATCAATACCTAAGAGGATGATAAATATTTTGGTACCAAATATTAACCGGTGGCCACTGTCCAACTGGCCACTGGTTTGGCTAGTTTTCAGTTGTATAGTGGCCATCAATTAATGTCGGTACGAGCATATTTAACATTCAATTAGGGAATTAACACTAATGTCATCTCGCTATGACTTACCGTTTCCGTGACATTGGCCAAAAGGTAGTTCCGATTACGGAAGATTTAAGGAGCCAGATCTCGGGAACCATAAGTCACTCAATACCTAAGAACGTGGTCAACATTTTGGTACTGAATTGTAAGCGGTGGCCACTGATTAATTGTTTGCTGGCTAACTGGCCACAATTGCGCAGATATTCACCGAAACATTTCGAATTTCTAGATATTTAAGCAGCCATGTCTTATTTTACATCTAGGAACAATGACAGTTATCCTTCCCGCTCCATCTCTCCATTCTTTTTAAGTTCGTTCTGGCAATGCTCTTGGAATATTCTCAACTGGTGTTTTCCGTAGATTCGTAAATAAACATTATAGAATGCAGGACATTTTTTCAGAAAAAGTCTAAATTTTCATAGAACAGTAGGACTTTTTTCTAAATTTTAAAACTTCTTTTTTTATCTTATAATTGTTTTGGTGAAGCTGAAGCTGTCCTGTTTTAAACAGGAAAGGTCTTTTTTGAATCGCTGTTCAGGCTTTCTTCAGTTCTAAAACAGAATGATGATAATAATAATGTTAGTCAGTTTTAACTAGTGTTGCTCAGAAGACAAGAAATTTCTCGTATTGTCTTGTCTTCAAGATTAGAAGTACATTTTAAAATTTAAGACGACGAGATATATGAGTTAATTCTCGTCTCGTTTTTAAGAAGAGACAAGAAGCTTCTGGGGATTTGTGGGAAAACTAGTGCACTAAATGTATTATAACACACTCTTCGTGGTTTAAAATATATTATAACACACTCTTCGTGGACGCGGAATGCATCTTATAACTTATAGATAAAATTCAGAAAAAATGAAGGTATAAATTTTATACATAAATTTTAAAATTCAGAAAAAATGAAGGTATATATTTTATACATAAATTTGCGAAAGGAGAGTAGCAAATTTCTCCGAAGCGAGACGAGAAAATCTTTCCGAGAATCGAGACGAGACTACCTTTTTTCTCGTCTCTTTCGAAACATTAGTGATCGCCACTTGGGTATGCTATTCACGTCATATTGGTTTCTATGTTCAGTTATGTCACGTTTTGCATATACAAATGAAAGCGAATACACACTTCATTTTTCGAAGAGTAAAATATCAGCACCAACTAAGCGCAGTACTATATGAAAACGAGAAGAACCTACTGATAACAAAAGTAGACTTTGATTACGCGCTTTTCAATAAAAAAGGTGTATCACGAACACACCTACATTTTATTTATTTATTTAACAGTCACCAGATACAGCTCAGAGGCCATTTTATACTGGATATCTAACAACAACAACAACAATGCAAAGGATTTGGAAAGGTATCGGCCAGGGCCTGTCTTAGTAGGTACCATCCCGGCATTTCAATGGTAGAATTGAGGGAAACCCGGGAAAACCGCAATCAGGATGGTCGGCAGCGGGAATCAAACCCGCGACCTCCCAAATGCGAAGCCAACGTTCTACCACTTGAGCTACTTCGCTCGGTGAAATTAATCGGTTTAAGAAATCGATGTTGAAATATGCAATACATTTTTTCGTTATACACAGCTAGCACAATTTAAAACCTGGTACAGCTTTATAATTACAATCAAGCTCTCCTTTTATAGCAGAATGCTGAACATAGTTCCAGTACACGTGATATCAGATTCATTCCCGTGTGAATACACATTTCTCTGGAAAGATTTCAGGTACAATTGTGATATTAGATTCTGTACTTTATATTTTCGGAGTTGATTGAACCGGTGATGATTTCAAGGCCCGAGAAGATTACTATCTCTCACGAATCTACGAAATTTCCGTCGGTGAATATCTCCGACCGTGCTTAGTGACTGTTATTAATATCAGTATTTCAGTATGTATTTCCCCTTCTCCCGAAGAAACGTGGTGTTATAATCCCTGAGCTAGTATTACTGCTGAAAGAATGGTGCCTGTGTACTCGTGCAAGCGTAGTGTGATTTAGCTATATTAAAGTAACTACGATCCACATTTGTTTTATTTACTTGCTTTTTTGCTTCTATGTTTTTGTTCACTTTTCATGAATTTTGTTTTCTTTTTGCAAAAATATACAGTGAAGTACACCCAACCAACAAAATGAAATGAAATGAAATTTTTCAATTTAGCGTCACGCGATTATGCCTTTAGGCTAAGGGAGACCATCATTAAAGGAAGTGAATGATGATGGAAGAATTGGTGGAATGAGAAACAGGGAGAAAATGGGAGTACCTCGAGAAAATTTACTGACAAGATGTTATTTACCATAAGCTTACTTAGCTTGGGATCTAACCAGGGACCCCTAGCACCAGAGGTAAGCACTCTACCATAAGCGACCGAGACCCCTATCCAACCAACAATGAATGCAAATTATGCTACTTTCAGCACATACACACAAACTATGGCTATTGTATTTGTTTACTTCTGAAGAAAAAGAAATATTTAAGCATTGATATAAGTCAATCAGTCGACTACAGAATTTCCCTGGATTTTTCACGTTTTATCGAAAAATTCTTTTTTGCAAAATTTACCTATAGAATTTCTCCTAGATTAGAGAAATTTCCCTTAAACTACGAACACTGGCATATAGAGACGTGAAGAATAAGGGGGTTCTTGCTCATATGTGAATGATGCGCTGTGCACAGAGCTCAGGTTCAGCTAGTGTTCAATACTCAATTATGGACCTGGAATTTACATAACACATATATGCCTTAATAGAAGCAATCATAGTTGATTTAATATTTATTCCACTAACTTATCTCTCGTTGTTACCTAAAATGAACTTGAAACTTATGTTTTAAGAAGTGTAAACAATAGTCCATCAGTTATAAC
Source organism: Thermobia domestica (assembly GCF_964235325.1). NCBI lineage: Eukaryota > Metazoa > Arthropoda > Insecta > Zygentoma > Lepismatidae > Thermobia > Thermobia domestica. Next base: position 365,424,482 of record NC_137455.1, read on the forward strand.
AGTTTAAACAGTAAATTATGTTTGTAAATTCCACTGACTCTCATTTGTTATATAAATAGTGCAATCACGTCAAAAATTGGACAGATTATTATTAAAAAATTAATTGCCATCTACTGAACGCTAAACTAACTTTTACGATAAACAGTTATATTTATGACGACATAAGTCTAAGCAGACGTGACATTAGATTTAATTTCTAGGAGGGAAAGCAGTGGAGCAGAGTAATTTTTGGGAAACAGGTTATTTTTTCTGTGCTCAAGATAGTAGATTTATATTACTTGATCTACAGTACAATAAAATACGAAATATTCGTAAATTGTACTTCCCACGCCTATACTGGCTAGGCTAAAGGAGACGGTGATAATAACAGATGGGTAAATGAAGAAAGTGGGAGGAAACCGGAGAGCCCCGAGAAAACTCACGCACACAATGTTTGTTATCCGCAAAGTTCACTTGGCGGGAGATTGGATCGAAGCAAGGACCCCCATGCACTAGAGGTGAACGCTTTACCACCGAGTCACCTTACATTGCAATATGTTTTCGTGACTCCTGAAAAATTTGGTTCTTGGTAGGTATAACGTATCTAATGTCTAATATTCAACTGTCAAGTCATATAGGGTATGTTTAAGTTGGAGAACGCTCACAGGGGTTTAGTAAATTATTTTCCCCCTATACTTACTGAAATTCATGCATATTTTGGAGCTTAATTGCTAAACATGGTTTAGCAAACTATCTTTCGCATGGGATACCAGGGCTTGACTCCTGGAGGAACACGTGTAATTCAGATTCTACGTTAAGCAGTAGGTCTTACGTTAGTGAGCTAAAAACGAGTGGTCCGATGAAATAATAATTTGGTTAAAAACTATAGTAATCAATTCATTCTAAAATATCAATGCAACATGAAAATATTATTGCGTTATGTCGGATTAAAATATTTGAATTACTAAGCAAAGCGGTCTATCTGTCAATCGACTCAAACATGAAACTAAACATTTATTTCTTGAATGACCTATATATACACACAGAACCCGAAACGACTCAGTAATGGATGTCTTTAAATCTGGACATATTTTAATGTGTACAAATGAATTGCCTTCTAATGGTCGACATAAGAATATATGTAGTTTTTTTTGAGACTACGGATAGGTCAGCCATGAATATAAAAATTTCACCAACGTTAGCATGTCGAAATGACCTACTGCCATGTTCTCACTAGTTTTGACGGATTAGTATGTTCTGTCATGATCTTTGAGGCAATTTTAGAGTTGATGTACTTGCATGATAAAAAATTTACACGCATGCGCGAAAAAGTGAAGTGCTTGTCGTTGTATCTTGTTATCAGAGTTACTAATGTAGAAACTTTGTCGGTTGATCTAGAAATCTTTAGATATTTTAACAACAGCAATTGGATCACTTACCATTATTATAGTATGGATTTAGCGACATTTTAAATGTTATCTAGCCACTAAACTAACATTATTTACATTAAAATTAATTTTTCTAGCGTCTTCTTGAGGTACGTTTAACGACATTATTGTTCACGTTGTTGGGAACACTTCTTGTCATGTTTACCAATACTGCCTCTCATTTTCGAGCAAAACAAACATCTACGAAGAAAAGAAAAAAGAACCACTCATAAGCAATATTTTTCTTTATAAGACATATGGTAAGTATTGATTGAAACATTAACACTGTCGTTATTGGCTGTCGTTACTTCTTTTGATAAATACATATCATTAATGTGCATTTTTGTGTAGTAACTTGTAAGATAAAAATGATTTCGAAGTAGTGGGTTCATCGAACTCCTTCCCTTAGGATATACATGTGAAATATTTTGTACAAGTGTATTTCATGCAGAAACGAATAAGCATGTTTGTACAAAGGCCATTAGTGCCGTATCGCCGGACGACTTTGAGAACTAAAAAAAGCACCAAAATGTAGTGCATTCGGTTATATTTTGTTGGATTACATTAAGTTACGTTAGATGACGTACTTTACGTTAGGGGCATAAAACGACAGTACAAAAACACAGACCAACCTGTACTAGGTGACCACTAAAAGCACAAATGGTATCTAACCAAGTCATAACAGGAGCGGTACAGAGGGGCCCGAATAGAGCAAGGGGGTGCGTCCGAAGGAAGCAGGCGCGTCAGCGACGGTGGGCATACGCATAAATGATGGTAGTGACAACATAAAATTTCAATAGCACTTGTCATGGTTTCATACTGGCAACGCTTGACTTGCTAACATACAATAGAGCTTCTGTGCACTGTGCACAAATACATTCCCGTTCTGTTAGAAGTCACTTACCTTCAAAACTGAAGCTTGTAAACTTTTCCAATTTAAAAAAAAATCGTGTACAACAATTTCGTTTTTTCTTTTCTTAAATAAATACTCCGCTAAATAGCCCTCGAAATGCCCTTCCTTCTTCCCCAACGCCATGCCTTTCGCGGTACTATATCATAAGAAATGTACCTCTCCGCAAAATAGTCCTTCTGCCTCCACAGATAGTGCCGCTAACAACATCAAAAACAACCGACAAAAACAACAACTTTCTTCACTTTTACTATTGCACTTATCTCACTTTCACTCATTCCTTCTCACACACTTAAATAGATTTCCAAATTTACCCGATAAATTTGCTAAAATTGGTCCGGCGATACGGCACGTCTCATCTTATAAGTGCGTGAGTGTTGGCAGTGGGTGATATGAAATTGTACCGAAAATCAACCGGTAAGCACCTCAGGTTGAAGTATGTGCGGATGGCCGGTGTACATCACCTGCTGCAGCGTCACATTGCCAAACGTGAGACTGGCTACATGAAATTGTATGAAAAGTACCTGGCGGGTTCTAAATGGAAGAAATTTTTTTCACAATGGATGAATCATATGTGAATTGCATTGCCGGTGGTCACATTCGGATGATCACATACCGTAACCTACATTACAAGGAATGGATGCAGCAACATGTTTATTTATTTAACAATCACCAGATACAGCTCAGAGGCCATTTTATACTTTGTTCATCAGATCAGGGAAAGTTTTCCTTCTGTTTTTACGGTTGCTTAATCATTCTGATACGTTTCTGATGCGCAAAATGAACAAAACGTGAAAGTGAATGCAAGATGCTTCCAAGAAATCATTCTGACACCTATCTATCGGAGAGACATTCCACAATTGTAGAGAACGGATGCAACACAGATGACGATCCAATAGTCAAGGCTTTGAATGATACTTCCAGAACATCAGTACGTTGTTATCAGGAACTGGCAGAAGAATTAGGAATGTGTGTCATTCCGTTTGAAGACATTTGTGGGAAAAGCCCAGATGCCATTCCAATCAATTTTGCACATTATGACTGTTGAAACGACGTCTCCAATATTGCTACCAGTGTACACTGTAGGTCTATGGTGTAGCATGTTGTAAGAATATATATAAAGTCATTTAAAACTAGCGCCACTTCTAATGGGTGGTGAAAATAGGAATTAGTATTGTTCTTGACGTAGTTAATTGACCACCTTGTGGTCATTGGAAAATTGAATAACGACGGAGAGCACATGCTCTGGTTAATCGTCGGAAATGGTGTAATTTTAATAGGAACTTCAGAACTTTGTCTTCAACGCCTTAATAATTTAGTAATTTGTGATATATTCGACACAATCTGGATAAGTATTTATAATATTTTCCGTAAAGTGACTAGTGAAATCAGTAGAAGTTGAACAGGAGTCTAATCTGAATAGTCTTACGAGGCATTTTTTTCTTTTTTTTTTGTGTGTTATAACATCTAAGAGTGTAGTTTGCAATTTATATTCCTATTTTGGCTGACTATATAATAATCCTAGTAATAGTGAAGATTTTCACTAAAAGCCAAAAGTGTTATCTGAATGAACTCTTATTAATATTAAGAAATTATGTGGAAAAAGATATGGCAACGAGTGATCCAACGGAACATTTAACGCAATATATCATGATTCATCGATGGATTATATAATCAGATTAGCTGTATGTGACACAACAATATTGTACGCTCTAGTGAAATTTTGAACAATACCATTATAAGTTTTAGTGTACAAGTGGATTTAGTGAAATTTGTGCAAATTGCATTAAAATTTTGATATCTCTATCGTCACCACGTGTTTCGTATTTCTAAAACACTCACCCAAATTCCATTATAATGACTTTATTTTTTAATAAATTTGTGTGGGTTTTTTACCCTGCACCACGGCGTCTTAATTGATACAAGACGTCGCCGCAATGGAAAGGGACAAAATTCCCATGCCTGTCCTGCGTCGAAGCTTGCTGGAATGGAAACTGAAATGGCGTGTGATTGTGCACGATGCTGCGGGTCCAACAGAACATGATCGTTGTTGGAGTCGGGGTATTTCTTAATTTGAGTAGTTATCAAAAATGATCGGATATAAAGCAAATAACCTTCAAATATAGCAGAGAATATAGTGTATTTTGCTATACTCACTATAGCAAAATACTATTGAGTACGTGAAACTCTGATCTTATCTATGCAGTAGCTCGCTCCTCCCCAGAAAACAACTCAATATCGCCACTGTTTTTAACGAATGCCATTCTTTGTCTTATCCGAAACTGACAATTTTCAGTAAAATATTTCGGACTAGATATGTAATGCAGAATTTGCTGGTTTTATAGTTTTTTACTAACGTTCGGCCATTTAATACTCGTCTATTTTTCAGTTTCTTAAATTTTAAAATTGTTGTATCTTGTTGAAAAAAAAAAAATTAATTGTTTAGTATTAAGACAAGTATTCAGTGAATCTATTTAGTATTTGGTCTATCATTGAAAGAGTTCTTCGGGTACAGAATTTCATACTACAGACGAATGCTTTAATGCGTATGTAATTAATACTTTATAAAATGAAATATGTACGACAACATTTTTTGAATGCTTGTATTGGTTCAAGAGACACCCTAAAGTTTCCTAACATCTCTAGAAATTATTCTTAAATGCTATTTCAATAAAAGGTTAAAAAATAAACGTTATTCTTAATTCTCTTATATATTCAACTTTTTCTACATGTAGTCACCACCAAGGTTTGCTTTTCTAGTGTGCGATTTGTTTGTTTATAATGACATTTTATTTGTATTAAGCCGCTCTATAAGACTTCCGACATGTATGCATACCATAGATTGGATTTTTAACAAACCAATCTATGTGGGTATGTCAATTTTAGATTTGAAAAGATATTTAATGTATAAGTTAGATTCCAATGTGATGAAACAAAGTATCAAGACCAAATAGGAATACACTATACAGACACGGACATATTTATCGCATTCAAGCGAAAGATTTTTTCGAAAATATGAAAGTTTTTATTAACTACTTTTAAGGAATAATTATCCTCAAAATAAGAGATACGAACTAACTGAAGTAGTTAAGAAAATTTCTTGGTGAAATGAAAGGAGAAATTTTAGGAGTATTATAGAAGAAATTATCGTGTTAGGATAAAAAAAATGGTCTCAATTAAATCACTCCAGAGACTTTAAAAGCAAATTCCATAAAGGAAAATATAAATTGCGAAAACTGTGAAAGAATAATGTAAGGAACTCAGATTTAATGAATATAAAGACTGTTTGTTCAATCAAAAGAAATATTATAAAAAGATAAATAAGTTAGAAGTTATAATCACGAGTTAAATGCTATAGAAGTCAATACCCTCGGTCTAAGTTCTGTAGATAATAAAAGATGTACATTAGAAGATGGAAGATACACCTTGTCATCGTGCGTTTATAAGACATTTAGTTCGTTCAATAATGATTGGCACTCCCCCTCTAACTGGTGCTAAGTTGCAGTTTGAAATGTTTGTTGATGTATGCATTAAGATAGACTATAGTACTATCAGACCAACTAAATGGTTTTGTTTCTTTCCGTAGGTAGCACATTGTAGCAGCAGTCGTTCCAACTTGTAAGGACGCTTGTGGACAGCAAAAAGACAGCATCGAAGCAGGCACCTATTGGACAGTGTGGTTTCTCTGGAGGGAAGGAGTGAATACTTCAGACATCCACAACAGATTATTAGCCGTATGTGGGGACACAGCACCAAGTAGCTGATCAGTGTTTCGTTTGATATCCGAATTCAAGGAAGGCAAAGAGAATGCTGCAAAGAACAAAAGCACTGGGCGTCCTGCAACTGCACGCAGACCAAGCAATGCCACGCGAGTGAATGATTTGATAATAGAGCACAGGAGAATCACATTTATGAACTAGAGAAAAAAACAAGTCTATCACGGGGTTCCCTCTACACTACTATTCATGAGGACTTTTAGCTGCACAAGATGTGTGCACAATGGGTGCCTCATGACCTCACCGTTGCACAGAAACAAAAGTATGTGGAGATTTGCGAGCAGTTGATGCAACAGTACAGTGAAATTCCGACCGAGTTCTTTGAGCATCTGGTCACCGTCAACGAAACTTGGTTCTTCTACGAGACTCCAGAAAAGAAACACCTGTCCATGGAATGGTGGCATACTGGAAGCCCTCGTCCCAAGAAGGCACGGATGGGACTATTCGTGCAGAAACAAATGGCGGCCGTTTTCTGGGATCAGGAAGGGATACTGCTGGTTGAATGGCTCCCTCCCAATACGTCCATTGACAGTGAGAGCTACTACAGTTCACTGCATAGACTCCGCCGACGCATCCAACAACGCCGACAAGGAAAATGGGGCCGTGGCGTTCTTCTCCAACACGACAATGCACGGCCACATGTCAGTCGACAGACAATTGCCACATTGCATGAACTAGGATTTAATATACTGCCGCATCCTCCATATTCGCCGTATCTGGCTCCTAGCGACTATGCTTTATTCGACACAATGAAAGAGGGCATGAGAGTTCAACACAAATGATGAACTCCACGCATTTGTCCGCCAGTGGCAGAGAGATACCCCCAAAGAATGGTTTGCTACACAAATAAGGAAACTTCCAGAACGGTGGCAAAGTTGCATAGACATTGCCGGGAAATACCTCTAAAATAAACTGTAATCGTTTGTTCAATAAATGGTTCTTGTGAAAACAAATTAATTGTAGTGCCAATAATTTCTGAACGCCCCAAATAAAAGCAAAGTAAATGTAATTTTTATGTAGTTACAGTTTCAGACGTAATTTATTTGTGATTAATTTAACGCAATATTTTTTTTTACTAAAATGTGTTTATGGAATATTATTTATAAATTCACTTAAACTGTGGATCTGCACTCTATAAGAGTCAGAATTCAGGATCATGTTTTAATATGCACAGTTTTAGAATTCTATGCAATGCTCAATCTAGTTTAATCATAGATAATTTAGTGAAGCATTTTTGCATAAAATGTGTTTCAGAAATATTGTCTGTTTACTGTAGCTTGGTGCTGTGTTTTGACACAAAACCTGGCTAGCGAATCTTAGCAGTCCCTCCCCTTCTTTCCCCTTATAGCAGTGGTAACAGTGGCACTAACTCATCAACTTTAGCACTAGTAGGGTTTGGTATTTGCAAGTTGCGTAAATTTCGAAACAGTTTACTTCTTCTCTAATCAGGGCCGTAATTTGTGTGGGTAAGGGGAGGGGCAACTGCCCCCCAGGGAGGTTCCCCGCCGTTCGAAGGGGCTCATTTGGAGACAAAATTTTCTTAATCCATATACAATACGTAAATGAAATCATAAATGAAGCATCAAATAGTTTCACTACATTACATAAAGCAGCGCACAAAAGGAAAATAAAACAAGTGAGTGGTGGGCCCACCTCAGTAAAAAACGTCTGTTATTAGGGTCCCTATAAAGGTGAGAAGAAAGAAAGAAAGAGAACGAAAGAAACACTTCTACATTTACTTCATAATGAATGTAAGCACATATAAACGAAAAAGGGATATCGGAACCCACCACCATAATATTTGTCGAAGTGTTGGCAACATAATATTCTGAAGGAATATATTTCCTCCAATTCTGGGGCCTCAGTGTTTGGGCCAATTCTGACCTTACAACAGTGGCGGATCCAAGGGGCGATCGCCCCTCCAGGAAAGGAAACCTTATTTTATATATTTAAATAAAACCCATCCGAGAATCTGGAGCTCTTAAAAGTAGCTCTAAGTAGCAGTATTAAAACCCACCGCCCCCCAGAAGTCCGTCCTGGATCCGCCCCTGGCTTACAGAAGCTACCATCTAGGCATTCACCTCGTGGGACTAAGGAAAACCTTAATAAGGAATACCGGCCAGAGCCGGGTTCATTCCCACGCTTGACCTACCTATTTTAATGCCATTTTTTGTGCTGGACAGTGTCTGGTAAAGGCAGCCAAACAGGGCAAATGTGTACAGCTTTAAAATGTTTGCATGTTAAAATTCATTTTATACTGTACTTTGAACACGTAATTCAATGTGTATTATATTCTCCTTACAGCAGCATGCTTCATTTCCTAATACTTTGAGTCTATGGTTGTTAGCATTTATAATTATTGCATCATACTCGTCCTTCTCAAAGCTCGTTCAATTAGTATGAAATTTTAGACTTAGCAGTTTGCAACATTGCAAACCTTCACCAACAGGCAATATGTGGCGAGAATATTTCCACCTATACTCGCATCGAAATTCCCAGCCTCTGTTTACAATCAGTACAATATGTTTCTGTCGCCTTATCATGAAAACAACGCGCTGTCCAGCAAACCTAACGCTCTTCCCTCTCTCTGTTTATTGTTTACAACACAAATTACAATCTTCCAATATTGCCAGGCGTACAAGGTTTTCGCACAGTTTCGAACAAGAACACTTGTACAAAATTGAGTGTGCATTATATGTAAGATAGTATTACATAATAACTAACACGATTTTTCATAACGTTAATATATTAGCCATCTCAAAAGCAGCAATTTATGTAGTAATAGTAATTGGTCAATGACTGTCCAGAAGTAGGTACATTCGGTTCGGCGATTCATGTGCCTGGCAACCATGAATTAACCATGTAGTGGTGAGAAGCAAAGTTTTGACGCTCGCACTGCAATTGTTGTTTGTAAACAATTTTCCATCCTAGAGTGAACGGACAATACTCCTAAGAATCAAGACAATGTTTACAAGTCAATTGCGGCATTGGTGTCTACTTCACACTTAATCCCATAAGAGAACAAACATAGTTGTGTTAATATTTATTGCATTCAGTTAACGTTCTTGAAAATCAAAAAGGAATATCAAATACGTGTATTAAAAAATATAAACAATAGTACCTCAACTATAACAATTTAAATACCTAATAAAGTTTGTAAATTTTTTTGACTTTTATTTCTTATCTAAATAATCAAATCAACTCAAAAATTGAACTATATTGAGTTAATAAAGTTTCTGCCATCTACTGAACACCAAGCTAGATCTTACTGGAAACAGTTGTATCATAAAAGTGTATTTTCTCGTAAATTCTTTATCCTCAAGCAGTGACGAAGCTAGCTTTATTTGTGGGAGCAAAAGAGAAGGAGCAGAGACATTTTGGAGGTGAAGCTATTTTCTGTATACCTAAAATAGTAGTTTTGTATTACTCATTTATCATCCTCCAACATGGACACGAATTCTTGCACAATTAGGGGCGGCCCCACTGAATGGACCCACTGGATCCATATCCCTAAAAATTTCGTAACTATTTTTCGAACAATATTCATATTTTGTGTTTTGTCTGCACTAAAAGAGGACTCACTAGAATTCACACAGTCTTCTTTGAAGCTCCCAAACAAATATTTAAAGGTGCCCGTCTATGAGCAATGCCCATGGAAACAGTGAAGCGCTGATCACAATTTCATGGAAGACAAATGGTTAATAATGTGCTATCTTTAACATTGGTGACATACGCCTAATTTCACTGAATCTTGTGCAATAAATGAGGTTTTCCGTTGCCCAAATTCAGATATTCTGGCGGTTCAGATAACCATATATATTCAATTAGGCCCGTATCCACGGGGGGCCCTCCCTAAATTTTTGCTGGTCCCCTGTAAAATTTCCATAGTAGGCTTGCAAATGAACTACAATATGGTTATAGACTATAATATGGTTGGAACGGGCCCCGACTAAATTTTGGGGCTGGATACCGGCCTGAATTCAATCATCGTACATCAGAACAATAGTCTGCTTTCTGTTGCGAATGTCTCACAAAACCATCAGTAAAATCGTACTTTTTTACTTTCATATAGAGTTCTTTCTATTCTTGTGAAATGAACAAGATAAGTGTGAAATCCAAACGTATGAAGTACCTCTACATTTTGGTTTGTGGTGTTCTCTTGATAAAATGACGGAATGATTTTCTAGATGAATGTATTGAGGTAACTAGGACAATTTGCTAGGGGTAAGCATGGTATATTACTACAGAGAATCTAAAAAATTTTATCTGTATCCAATGATATTCTAGGAAGCTAGTAGTTTTCTAGGGGTCATCTGGCATCTGATCTCCTCTGGTTACTTCAATAGGTGAACGTGCGTAGATTCATTACAATGCTTTCAAAGATGCCAGTTATCACAACAACTTTCACTTCAAGGCCTGTTACACACAATTCCAGTATTCTGAAATTTTTGATGAAGTCGCAATATTGTCTTTCTATGTAGTATACACCTGCTAACACAAATTGTTCCTTTAGCTTTTCAAAATTCCTTCTTAACAAGACATCCTTGCAATATTTATCAAATTTCATTAATAAAAATACACAATAACAACACTACATGTAAACAACTAACACAGAGAAAACAATACTAACTATCAGGCTTTCTTCAAATATTTTTGGGGGAGGGAAGAAAACAATCAAAATATATTGGGCAATACTTTGACATTATTTGCTTAAAGACGTACTTTCCACAAAAGTTCAAAGAAATCGCAATCTAAGTTGCCTTAGCTACGATCAGGGGAGAGGCAACTCTGGGGAGGGGGAAAGTCAAAGCACTTCCGGAAGTATGCCTGGTAGACAGGGCCGGCATTAAGCCGCACCTAAGGGGCCCCGCACTAGTGCCGTCTACTGTCTGGTCTCCAGTCTATTCTTCAGTGCCGTTTTAACAGCATATTTGGCCCCAGAGCAAACAAGTGTGTTGTGGTCCCTATGAATAAATTTTGTTCCTAATACATGTAATTAGTACATGACATTCTGCTGGCTGTGCGCCCAACCAAGTGACTATGGTACCGTTACGATAGCTCTGGTACTCTCGGTTGTCAAGTACACAAAAGAACATATTGCAAGACAAGTATATTCATGGACTCGAAAAGGGAGGACATTGCCTCTCCATAACAAGTAAACGAATACTTTGTATTAAGTTTCCGGGCATAAGGAAATATTTACTGAATTTAATGCTGCAGTAGTTTCTTTATTTTTTTTTTTTACGTTTACAACTTCTGTTGTAAAAATATATATCATGTCTGGAGTATTTTGTACACCCCTAACACTCCCACAAATTTTCTTACACACAACCCTGCGCGTAAAAATTGTGTTTAGTGGATGTAAAAATCTATATCAATCTGGGTGAATACTCTCTTTTATTTTGAACACCCCACGAGCTTGTAAGTAAAAGTTCCTAGCGTTCTTACTGACTATGTCATGTGATATTATCGTGAATACCGACATGGTATATAATAACGGCCTCAGTGCGACTTTCTTGCACATTCTTTAATTTATTATAGCTATATTTAAAATTCAAAATCAGATGATAAACTTTGCCCTCTCCTGAAAAAAAAAAAAATAAAAAAAATGCATGTATTTTTTTTTTTAAATCAAGTCTGCAAAACCGAATGTATACTAGTGCGAACTGAATAGGAGTCTGCTTATGAAGGCTTCACTTCTATCTCAAATAAACCAATGGAAAATACGTCATCCATCTTCCATCATTTCCTTAAGGTTTGTGATCGTCTCATCACCATTTCATTTTGTCTGCAGTGGATAACGATTAAATGCTGATTATACGTTTCATAAATGGCTTTCCTACGATGTTCTCACTAGCGTACATTAGGTTTCCCTGACTTGATTTCTTTTAAAAATATACAGCTGTTAATAAAAACAACGAATTTATGTCAATGTGCATTTCAGCATGCCTTACAATTATAAAGTTATGGAAACAGACTTCGCCGTTGTATTTCTCGTAAAATTCTAGCCTAATTTGATATATTGCATGACCCTCGGCCCCTCCTATTTAAAAATGAAATCTTTGAGTTTTACGTCCCACGGTTACGCCGGTTAGACTAAAGGAGACGGTGATTATGAGTAATGAATGAAATGGTGGAATGAAGAAAGTGGGTGGAAACGGGAGAACCCCGAGAAAACCCACGCACACGGTGTTTGTCCACCACAAAGTTCACTTGGCGGGGGCTGGGATCGAACCCGGGACCCCTAGCACAAGAGGTGAACGCTCTACCACTGCCCACCTATTTAAAATAGTCGAGAGAAATACAAGATGGCCACTTCAAGATGGCGGCCATGATAAGTATACCCTCTAATATATACCTACTTCCTCTTGGTGTCGGTGAATGTTTTTGTTTTTCAGCCTTTTACCCATTTTACAAGTAAAATGAAATGTTGAAACTTGAAACCGTAGGCCTTACTAGCGACCTACCATAGCCAGGTCAAGACTTCACTTAGAACTAATATGTGCGCTATCTAAAAATCCATGTTTCAGAATCCTAAGGTACTCACGCGACAATTTTGATAGAGGGAGTTTGAATACGGGCATATAATTTGAGGTACTCACCAACTACCTCCATAAAAGCAATTGTGGGAGTACCGCAGGATTCTGAAACATGTATATTTAGATAGGCCACAACGGTAGGTTCCATAGGTTTGGAGCTATGGACCTCTAAAATTAATCTTTTCATGTTTTGCGCAGCCTATAACAACGAGAGAAATCATTTGTGCACCAAGGTTAATCTAAAGTTAATCCAAAGTTTTGTCTTATCGTGGTGTCAGGATTCTATCTATCTATCTATCTATCTATCTATCTATCTATCTATCTATCTATCTATCTATCTATCTATCTATCTATCTATCTATATCTATATCTATATCTATATCTATCTATCTATCTATCTATCTATCTATATATATATATATATATATATATATATATATATATATATATATATATATATATATATATATATATATTAGGGTGCAGGCCCTTAGCCAGCCCAAAAACGTAGGGGGGAGCACGGCTTAAGTTAGGGGGGGCTCGATCCAACCATATGATAGTTCATCACCATATTATAGTTCTTTTGCAAGCCTACTGTAAACCTTTAGGTGGCCAGCAAAAATTTAGGGCCCCCCTAGACGCTCTGGATACGTGCCTGTTAGGGTGGTCCTTTTTATAACTCTGTAATTTTTTTTCGGGACACCAATTCATTTGGTGTCACTTGTTGAGAAACTATCCCGTGGAAAATTTCAATCCAATCAAATGAGGATAAATGGTGCCGTATAGGGCCAAAATTTTTGTCCATTTATCGGGAGTTTCGGAGTTATCCATTAGATGGCAGGATCTGTAAAGATATAATAACAAGCACTTACAAGCGACATTTTCAAATCCTTTTCAGTAATTTTCACGAAAAAAATAGTACGTTGTGCTACGAAAGTAAATTATTTTGATTGGATAAATGCCGTTTTCTTTTTTTTTTTTTCATAAATTTTATTTAACCACCTGAAACTACATTCATTTATTGTTTACCTGTCAGGCGCTTACATTTAAAAGTTTCTGCTGTTTCGCTAGTTCTGGTTTTTGTTGATGATCAGTGAAGTAAAAGCGAATATCTTAGATCAATGGAAACTAGAAGAACCGATAAAATTTCTTTTAGAGCACAACAATTGCAAAATTGTTGGTTTTAAGTTGCCATCAAATGCAGAAACTCTCAGAGCGTTATTTTACAACCTTAGAAAAGTTAAGTTAAATTTACGTTGTAATGGATTTTTAGTGATAAAAAAGGTTGATTTTTTTTTTTAACGAAAAGGCATTTATCCTAACCAATATTCCAACACAGTGTAGAGAAATTGGAATCTTTACAAAGAATGGAGGTCTTTGCAGAAATCGCTTGTTCGACGAACTGAATTACAAAAGAAAAAAAAAAGAAAGAAAGACTTTTTCAAAAACTGAATGATCTTTTCGACATTGCTCATCTTTTTGCTTTGGATGTCATTGAAAATAAAGAAGCAAGGGTGTCCATGTTGTGGTTTCCAAGGGGGGGGGGGGCAAATATAAGCGAGGTTTCAAATATAGTTTCAAATTTTGCTATAACTAATGTAAAAATTATATTGGTCTTTCGATATTCCCAAGTACTATTTCCTCTTAGGGAGGGCGAGCGCCCCATCTTGCCCCCCTGATGGGCGCCCTTGTGAGGAAGATAAAAATGTTTATTCTTAATCAGAAGAAAAAACGACGATCTGGATGCATGATTAAAGCTTACATTTTCCTACTGGAACACGAGAGAAGGCAGTGTGTTCGCAAAGAACAAAGGAACTTATAAAAAAGCGATCCGAAAAGCAGTTAGTTTATGTTTTACAGACAGTTCAATTGGCATCATCTGACAGTGAAGAAGATGATTCAACATCTGCACAACAAGAGGAGTTCAGCACTTCAAGCTGTTCAAATACTGCTGGTGATAGTGATGGCCGAAAAAGAAAGTGTGCACGTAGAAATTTCATTACATCGAAACTTCATTAATGCAATTTTGGGTAAATGCAAAGTTAGTGTCATAGATGCGGTTAATATTTTAACTGCTGTAGCCAAAACAGTGAATCAAGATATAGATACTTTGGTTATTAATAGAGCATCTATGCGCCTTTGTCGTCAATATTTGGGTCTGTTAGAAGCTTCAAGCTTGCAAGAATTTTTGGGGTGTGAAATTGAAAAAAATAAATGCTGTTATCGTGCACTGGGCTGGAAAGGTGCTTCCTGCATCAAGGAAGACAGGGTTTGTTGACAAACTATCTGTTATTGTTACTTTCAATGGAAGTCAACGATTATAAGCAGTTCCGAAATTAGCAACTATCACAAGAGAACATCAAGCGATTACTGTGCATAATACTCTGGAAAATTATGGTCTTGTTGATAGAGTTCAAGATCTTTGCTGTGGCACAAACTCCGCAAATACTTTACGAATGAAAGGTGACTACATCTTGTTGGAACAATATTTGGGAAGAGATATTGTATATTTGTTACGCTTGCATCACACTTATGAACTCGTTTTAGAAGTTCTTTTCGAGTTCAAGCTCAATGACAAAACGTTTTTATTTTCAAGAATTTTCAGCAAGCTTGGAGTGATATTCAGAAAATTAAAGTCAAGCCCAGTATACAAGATGAACGCATTCAAGGAAAAGCCACACGACACCACCAATGGCATTTCGCAGATTCCTATACAGAATATCCAGAATAACTTACCCAGAGAAGATTACCTTACACTGTTTCTAAATGTGGTATTGGAGGACTATGAAGAGGAAAAAACGGAAGGAAAGAGAAAGAAATGAAGATGTTTTAAAATGGGTTGGAGAGAAGAGGGCGATTTTTAGACATCCTTCGTAGTAATACTAATTGATGGAGACATATCTTGAGAAAATATTGTCTCTTTCATACAGCAATGAACGAAAAGGTGAAAAGAAAACAAGGACTGATTTGGTCGATCGCCAGTTGACCAGTGGCCACCAATTATTATCGGTACCAGAATAATTGCCATTCTCTTAGGTATTAAATTAACACAAATATCATCTCTCTATGACTTACCGTTTTCGGAAACCATACGTTGTAGAGAGATGATATTGATGTTGATCAATACCTAAGAGGATGATAAATATTTTGGTACTAAATATTAACCGGTGGCCACTGTCCAACTGGCCACTGGTTTGGCTAATTTTCAGTTGTATAGTGGCCATCAATTAATGTCGGTACGAGCATATTTAACATTCAATTAGGGAATTAACACTAATGTCATCTCGCTATGACTTACCGTTTCCGTGACATTGGCCAAAAGGTAGTTCCGATTACGGAAGATTTAAGGAGCCAGATCTCGGGAACCATAAGTCACTCAATACCTAAGAACGTGGTCAACATTTTGGTACTGAATTGTAAGCGGTGGCCACTGATTAATTGTTTGCTGGCCAACTGGCCACAATTGCGCAGATATTCACCGAAACATTTCGAATTTCTAGATATTTAAGCAGCCATATCTGGAGAAGTGTAACTGATAGAGAGATGATATTTTGCTAATTTTTGCGAGAACGAGAAAAAGGTGTTGATAAAATATTTATTTTACATCTAGGAACAATGACAGTTATCCTTCCCGCTCCATTTCTCCATTCTTTTAAAGTTCGTTCTGGCAATGCTCTTGGAATATTCTCAACTGGTGTTTTCCCTAGATTCGTAAATAAACATTATAGAATGCAGGACATTTATTCAGAAAAAGTCTAAATTTTCATAGAACAGTAGGACTTTTTTCTAAATTTTAAAACTTCTTTTTTTTATCTTATAATTGTTTTGGTGAAGTTGAAGCTGTCCTTTTTTAAACAGGAAAGATCTTTTTTGAATCGCTGTTCAGGCTTTCTTCAGTTCTAAAACAGGATGATGACAATAATAATGTTAGTCAGTTTTAACTCGTGTTGCTCACAAGACAAGAAATTTCTCGTGTTGTCTTGTCTTCAAGATTAGAAATACATTTTAAAATTTAAGACGACGAGATATATGAGTTAATTCTCGTCTCGTTTTTAAGAAGAGACAAGAAGCTTCTGGGGATTTGTGGGAAAACTACTGCACTAAATGTATTATAACACACTCTTCGTGGTTTAAAATGTATTATAACACACTCTTCGTGGACGCGGAATGCATCTTATAACTTATAGATAAAATTCAGAAGAAATGAAGGTATATATTTTATACACAAGACAAGAAATTTCTCGTGTTGTCTTGTCTTCAAGATTAGAAATACATTTTAAAATTTAAGACGACGAGATAGATGAGATAATTCTCGTCTCGTTTTTAAGAAGAGACAAGAAGCTTCTGGGGATTTGTGGGAAAAAGTACTGCACTAAATGTATTATAACACACTCTTCGTGGTTTAAAATGTATTATAACACACTCTTCGTGGACGCGGAATGCATCTTATAACTTATAGATAAAATTCAGAAAAAATGAAGGTATATATTTTATACACAAGACAAGAAATTTCTCGTGTTGTCTTGTCTTCAAGATTAGAAATACATTTTAAAATTTAAGACGACGAGATAGATGAGATAATTCTCGTCTCGTTTTTAAGAAGAGACAAGAAGCTTCTGGGGATTTGTGGGAAAACTACTGCACTAAATGTATTATAACACACTCTTCGTGGTTTAAAATGTATTATAACACACTCTTCGTGGACGCGGAATGCATCTTATAACTTATAGATAAAATTCAGAAAAAATGAAGGTATATATTTTATACATAAATTTGCGAAAGGAGAGTAGCAAATTTCTCCGAAGCGAGACGAGAAAATCTTTCCGAGAATCGAGACGAGACTATCTTTTTTCTCGTCTCTTTCGAAACATTAGTGATCGCCACTTGGGTATGCTATTCACGTCATATTGGTTTCTATGTTCAGTTATGTCACGTTTTGCATATACAAATGAAAGCGAACACACACTTCATTTTTCGAAGAGTAAAATATCAGCACCAACTAAGCGCAGTACTATATGAAAACGAGAAGAACCTACTGATAACAAAAGTAGACTTTGATTACGCGCTTTTCAATAAAAAAGGTGTATCACGAACACACCTACATTTTATTTATTTATTTAACAGTCACCAGATACAGCTCAGAGGCCATTTTATACTGGATATCTAACAACAACAACAACAATGCAAAGGATTTGGAAAGGTATCGGCCAGGGCCTGTCTTAGTAGGTACCATCCCGGCATTTCCCTGGTAGAATTGAGGGAAACCCGGGAAAACCGCAATCAAGATGGTCGGCAGCGGGAATCAAACCAGCGACCTCCCAAATGCGAAGCCAACGTTCTACCACTTGAGCTACTTCGCTCGGTGAAATTAATCGGTTTAAGAAATCGATGTTGAAATATGCAATACATTTTTTCGTTATACACAGCTAGCACAATTTAAAACCTGGTACAGCTTTATAATTACAATCAAGCTCTCCTTTTATAGCAGAATGCTGAACATAGTTCCAGTACACGTGATATCGGATTCATTCCCGTGTGGAACACACACTCCTCTGGAAAGATTTCAGGTACAATTGTGATATTAGATTCTGTACTTTATATTTTCGGAGTTGATTGAACCGGTGATGATTTCAAGGCCCGAGAAGATTACTATCTCTCACGAAGCTACGAAATTTCCCTCGGTGAATATCTCCGACCGTGCTTAGTGACTGTTATTAATATCAGTATTTCAGTATGTATTTCCCCTTCCCCCGAATAAACGTGGTGTTATAATCCCTGAGCTAGTATTACTGCTGAAAGAATGGTGCCTGTGTACTCGTGCAAACGTAGTGTGATTTAGCTATATTAAAGTAACTACGAACCACATTTGTTTTATTTATTTGCTTTTTGCTTCTATGTTTTTGTTCACTTTTCATTAATTTTGTTTTCTTTTTGCAAAAATATACAGTGAAGTACACCCAATCAACAAAATGAAATTTTTCCATTTAGCGTCACACGATTATGCCTTTAGGCTAAGGGAGACCATCATTAAAGGAAGTGAATGATGATGGAAGAATTGGTGGAATGAGAAACAGGGAGGAAATGGGAGTACCTCGAGAAAATGCACTGACAAGATGTTGTTTACCATAAGCTTACTTAGCTTGGGATCTAACCAGGGACCCCTAGCACCAGAGGTAAGCACTCTACCATAAGCGACCGAGACCCCTATCCAACGAACAATGAATGCAAATTATGCTACTTTCAGCACATACACACAAACTATGGCTATTGTATTTGTTTACTTCTGAAGAAAAAGAAATATTTAAGCATTGATATAAGTCAATCAGTCTGCTACAGAATTTCCCTGGATTTTTCAAGTTTTATCGAAAAATTCCCTTTTTGCAAAATTTACCTATAGAATTTATCCTAGATTAGAGAAATTTCCCTCAAACTACAAACACTGGCATGTACAGACGTGAAGAATAAAGGGGTTCTTGCCAGTGTTGCCAGACGAGTCAGTCGGAAAAGCAGGAGATTCGAAGATAAAAAACAGGAGAAAGCAGTAGACACATACAGTGGTGGCGTTTGAATGTGAATCCGGGGTGGGGTGGGGGGTAATAACATTTGCCATTATTAAGGGGGCAGTAGTCAAAACAAGCAGTCCAGAATTCATTTCCGATGAACTACGTTCAGCAAATAAAAGGGAAAAGTCCCGATTTACATTAATATTATTTGATACACACATGTGTGAAGTAAAACGTAGTGAAATTGCAAAGTGGAGTGGAAAAATGTCTTTTCATGCACGTAGCGATAACGTAGCTACATGGTGCAGTCACATATGACCGTGGCGTAAGACGATTTCTTGCCGACGATCGTGGAGAAACGATCTAAGCCACTCTTCCAACCCAAGTCCCAATCTAAACAACACTTCTTTGTAAATCTTACAGAAAGTCATAAAAACGCTAACCATAATGCATATAGAAGACGACGTACAGTTGTATATTTTGGATTCATATTACATATACAGTAAATCTCTATAACTATATGCTCTATAGAGCTTTGTGTATTATAACAGAGAAATTTCGTCTTTTTATGTGAGGAAAAATTGAAATTTCAATATTATTAATAATATATTTTTTCAACTTCTCGAAGTAACGAAAAAGCAGGAGATTGTTAACTTTTCATTTTCTTTCGCAGTAGATCAGTAGAACGTAGAAAAAGCAGGAGATCTCTTGCAAAATCAGTAGATCTGGCAACACTGGTTCTTGCTCATATGTGAATGATGCGCTGTGCACAGAGCTCAGGTTCAGCTAGTGTTCAATACTCAATTATGGACCTGGAATTTACATAACACATATACGGTATGCATTAATAGAAGCAATCATAGTTGATTTAATATTTATTCCACTAACTTATCTTTCGTTGTTATCTAAAATAAACTTGAAACTTAGGTTTTAAGAAGTGTAAACAATAGTCCATCAGTTATAACAGTTTAAACAGTAAGGTATGTTTGTAAATTCCACTGACTCTCATTTGTTATATAAATAGTGCAATCACGTCAAGAATTGGACAGATTATTATTAAAAAATTAATTGCCATCTACTGAACGCTAAACTAACTTTTACGATAAACAGTTATATTTATGACGACATTAGTCTAAGCAGACGTGACATTAGATTTAATTTCTTGGAGGGAAAGCAGTGGAGCAGAGTAATTTTTGGAAAACAGGTTGTTTTTTCTGTGCTCAAGGTAGTAGATTTATATTACTTGATCTACAGTACAATAAAATACGAAATATTGTACTTCCCACGCCTATACTGGCTAGGCTAAAGGAGACGGTGATGATAAGAGATGGGTGAATGAAGAAAGTGGGAGGAAACGGGAGAGCCCCGAGAAAACTCACGCACACAATGTTTGTTATCCGCAAAGTTCACTTGGCGGGAGATTGGATCGAAGCAAGGACCCCCATGCACTAGAGGTGAACGCTTTACCACCGAGCCACCTTACCTTGCAATATGTTTTCGTGACTCCTGAAAAATTTGGTTCTTGTTAGGTATAACGTATCTAATGTCTAATATTCAACTGTCAAGTCATATAGGGCATGTTTAAGTTGGAGAACGCTCACAGGGGTTTAGTAAATTATTTTCCCACTATACTTACTGAAATTCATGCATATTTTGGAGCTTAATTGCTAAACATGGTTAGCAAACAATCTTTCGCATGGGATATGTGACGATTTGCAGACTCCATTTTTAATTATTTAGCTCGTAATTTCCAAACAAAGATGAGATCTGCTCGCACTATAAGTTAGTGGATGTCACAAAAGTATTATAAACAAAATACACCATGACTTTCATGGGAGAAGTGGATTAACCTAGGGGAAAATGACAACATAAATTGAAATTATTTAGTTTATTATACAACTAAAATGGTAGTATACATCACATTTAATTTAGGTATTTTACAAAATTAATTAGTAAAAGTAGTGATATTTGCCTCTTCAGTGATCTTTGACTACATTATCATAATTTGAAGAACTAAATAGACTTTCAAGTATTTGAGTTAGCAAAGATAAAAAAAAATGAATTAAGAGTATGCGACGTTTACTCTTATTCGTGAGAGTTTTACTATCAACTGATGAATCATTTTGCAGTGCTGACTGACATATTATTACTTGAGCTCAAAATAGCAAATGTGCATGTACATACCTTGAATAGAAGTCTTGTTACACCCTGCAACTTGGTGTCCCGAAGGTCTGAGTTCTTATACACGTCGTCACTACGTCGTTGCCGCCCGAATGAATATTATCTAGACCTTGAGGTCCCTTTTTATTATTTTTGCAAGGGCCACTCCCAAACCGCACATCAGTCATCACATCCTGGTCGTCAGATTCACAAATATGGAAACTTATTGCTCTCTGCATTCTGATTGGCTATTAGCAAGGAACCGCACCCAAAAATTATGGCGTGATCCAGCACACACGTGGATGGCGTGACTGTTACCGCCGGAAGATTTCAATAACAGGATTTCCAGAATTATCCACATTTATCTATGACTGGTCCAGAGATTCTTAACTATTAACCAAAATTTCCGCAAATGCGGGGTCACGTTGACAAATTTGTAATATTTCATCCTGTTAGTAACCAAGCATAAGTAAACATCCTATGACCTTTTTGCGCAGTAAAACAACCATAATCAACTTCGAGGTTTTGCGTAGTTCCGTTCTCTGTTACCAGCTCATGATAAGCTAAAAGAGAAACCGTCCTGTAATTGCACATTAACCCAAAATAGTCTTTTTCAATTCCTTCAATAAAGAGCAATGTAACCATATTTTGAATCCGGCGTCACATTCCCACTGCTTCATAATTTTCGTCCTCGAAAATCATCAAGAAGCGAGCGCTCAAGCAGGCTGAAGTAACCAATACTTTTCGAATGACCCTCGTATAAAATGAAGATTTTGCAAAATATGTGAATTGTATGTCATGCACATAATATGAGTTGACTAATATGAGTTTGTTGTCGTCATAGTCGTAATTCACCTTATTTATACAATAAAATAAGATACATGTGCAATATAATGATAATTGTCCGTCTTCTCATGTAATAATTATAATTAAAAAAATACACTTAATTAACCCTAATTAACAACTCCCAATTATTAATATATTTTTTTAACAGTGGTGTGATGTATCTAAAACTATAAGGTTCATTCGTCTCTATGTCCTTGTTCGTTTGATATCAGCTTTGGCTGAACTTGTGAACGACTTCCTTTTGTTTTGTTTTATCATTACATAATTCAAGGCTGGAGAGAATAATGTTATTTGTTAGCAGAATAGTAACATAGTGGTAGAGTTATGTGTTTTAGAAATTATATTAATTTATTGTACCTTGTCTATGCTTTTATGCACGGTGTAAATGAAAAAATTAATTGAACATGAATGAACATTAATGAACATAAGCCTCTATTTATAAGATGAATTATCTACGAGGTTATTTTTGATTTTTATCTAACAAGAATATACTTTTGCCTCTTAGCATAGAATTAAAGATAATAGTTAAATGTATGCTGAAATAAGAATACAGTTTAGATAATTTAATTATACTCACTGCTCTGGCAATCAAACTTTTTATTTTTTCTGTAAAGAGAAAACTGCATTATTTATCAGAGTCACTTTATTTATTGTTGTTACATACTATTTTGTACCAGAATTTGTAAAGTAGTGAAGAAGTTCAGTAGATTAGGAGAAATTTTTTTTTTCATAATTATACCAGTGAGGCTAAGAGAGACAGTGTAATAAGGAATGAATGAGAATGAACATAAAAATAAGAAAAGTGGGAGGGAACAGGAGAATCTCGAGAAACACAAACACACTGTGTTGGTCCTCCTTAATTATTAAGATGAGTTAATCATTAAGATTAAACACTAATAAGGTCGTAGAAAACTAGGTCGACATAACGGCACATGAGGAAGAAGATGGTACGCACAATTACTTATGAATCCTACTCAAGAAGATTCAATTCGAAACTACTGGCCATCTCAGGTATAGGGGTACAATGTAGATAGCTATATCAATTGTACACAGATACCTGTAATGGAGGGTAGGGAGATTCATCCCCGTCGATGCTGCATGAGTTAGAAGGATTTCTTTGGTTGTGGAACCTGACCTATTTGCATGACTACCAATGACCTCTGTAAGGCACCAACCTGACCTAACGTTTTTCATTCATATCGTTAGGCAAGTTGGCTCCTGATGGAGTGTCTTTGATTTGCTTCGCATGTTTTCGACCAAATGGATGAAGAAGGGATTGAAGACTTTCACCAATGGATCTACACATAATAGTAGCATGTCTTAACTAGGAAGGCACTAAAGCGGGATGAGGTACATGTGTTCGGGTAACTAAATGGAATGTAGCATGATCATTGGAATGTAGCATGTAGTATTGGTATGTAGCATGTAGTATTGGTAGATAAGAGTGCATAATGACACAACTGTTTCTTTAAGGCATTGACACTGTTTCTTGCCTTGTGTAGTTATTCTCACTATATGTCATATAAGGGTGATTGCATGATGCATGTACGTATCGAGTTTTTATTTTATTTTAAAGCTTTTAGTAACCTAAAATAAAGTGCCTATAGAAATTACACATAATTAGTTAGTTGTAATTAGTTAAAAAAAATGAAATGAAATCTTTAAGTTTAACGTCCCACGGTTATGCCGGTTAGGCTAAAGGAAACGGTGAGAATGAGAAATGAGTGAAATGGTGGAATGAAGAAGGTGGGAGGAAACGGGAGAACCCCGAGAAAACCCACGAGCACGATGTTTGTCCACCACAAGGTTCACACGGCGCGAGCTGGGATCGAACCGGGGAACCCAAGCACCGGAGGTGAACGCTCTACATATTGAATAACTTTATTTAAAAAATATAATAATTTAGATATATATATATAGATATAATGTACATAAGGAATAATGCACTAGTTAACAATTTTCAACTGAATGGTAGCATTATATCTTTATATATTCTATAGACTATACAAGATGTGTATTATCTTTAATAAGGATTTATCATATAATTTATATGGAGTGTTACTAAGATACATCATGCCAATGTGCAATTATATATATATATAGTAGTCGAAAAATAATAAAATTGCGCTAAATATAATTATAATTCCAAATTATAATAACTACTTAAATATCTACTAAAAACTGAAAAATTAAACAACTATTAACTACAAGATAATACAACTGAAAGTTAGAACTACTGAGTAACTAGTGAATACTAAACATTAATACATTTAAATATCTTCAGTACTAAAAACTCAACAATAATATAATAACCTAAAATATTGAATAGTAAAAACAAATCTATTTACTGAATACTAAGCTTAAAGTGAGTTAAATAATCTTTGGATATTGAAAGGTAATAAAATAAGCTGAAAACTAAGGATTATTGGAATCAAACAACCTAATAACTACTGCATGTAGTTAGATACATATAAATGATTACACATTTTATTTCATATTTATCTATTGCTATTTTTTTCATAATAATATCTTTATTTTACTAAAAGAATCTAAATGTCTACTGAATACAGAAACGTAACAACTAATAACTATAGTATATTGAAAATTAAAACAAACTAATGAATACTGAATATTTGAAAATCAAATAACCTAATAACTACTGCATATAGATATATACACATAATTGATTTTATATTTCTATTATATATCGATTACATACCTAATAACTATTGCATATAGATATATACACATAATTGATTATATATTTCTATTATATATCGATTATATATTACTATTTATTTCATTATTTTTACTTTACAAGAAATATAAAAGCGAAACTGGCACATAGCATAGATAAAGGACTGAAAGTTGAAGTTTTGAAAAATCAGTTCGAGTATAGACAAGCTGGCAAGAAGGGAAGTTTTTACTCATGGGCCTGGCGCCTCAACCAATTTATAGCGGTCTGTGAGAATGCACTTGTGCGTAAAAGTGATCTTCTTTGTGAAGCCACTAAGAAAGCCTTCTTATCATAAAAATGAAAGCTCTGGAGCACACTTTCTGTTCTGACTAATGGAATAAAGTGCTTTAATGCAAATTTGTTTTTAAGGCGATTTAGTCGATATTGCACATCGTCATAATTCAATTCAGTAAAAATAATAAAAGCTAGTCTGTAGGAAAAGTTTTTATGTACAATTACATAGCCGATGAAGGTCATGAACAAGGAGGAGCGTTTAAAAAGAGTAGTCATATGTGATAGAGAAACCTGTCTGACTCCTAAAAGAAAGAGATCGTATTTATCATCCTGTAAGGGTTTAAGCTCAAGGAAGTAGCAGTGATTTGAAGAAGTTATGATCTCTCTGGCCTTTGAAAAATCTGCTAAGCTGTAGCAAGGTATTTCTGGCAGTAACTTACAATGCTCTGCATATAAGACGTATTTAAAATGACTGTCCATTGAATTGTCCATTTTCCTGTGTCGAAAGGATTCAATTTCTGTTCGTTCTCTTCGGCGTACGGCTTCGTGTCGTCGTTGATTATGCCTATCACTCATTTTACCTCTAAGAATAGGTAAACAACAGTAAATCACTACAGTAATATTAATTGTCTGAATTTACACAACACAATTTAGTTCCAATATATTCGTCTAAATCCAATTAACGGATGTCTACAAATTACGCAATGATTCACCGAACTTGCGCATGTAGTACATAGGGCTAAGTGATTACAGGGCAAGGCTAAAATGTTGAGATCGTTTTGATAACACACTTTGCATTTAAGTCTGTCTGATATATCATAAGGCGAATTGTGATTCGTATTACGTATGTGTGACTCATGTTCTCCATTATTTAATTCTTTTTGGTCAGTTTTAACTGGAAGATATGGCATAGCGCCTAGACGGGAACCAAAATAGTTGGATGTTGGACAAGATTCCAACTCCTGATGAACTCGTCGAACAAATTCGGCTCCTTTCAACAACAATAAATAATAACAGGTGGGAGAGTATTTTGAATGTTCGACCCAGGGATTATCCACAGGTTTCCAATTAAATAATCCCAATCCACAGTAATAACATAGAACCAAATCATGATTTCCGGTATAATAAAATCCAGATCGAACAAGTTCTTTTGAATTTTGACCAGTTCCCTTTGGCCATGTGAGAAACGTTTCTAATCGCGGTCCCGCGGTTGCATACTTTGGATGCAGGGGAGGGCTATATAGATAAGTCCGTGTATTATACAATTCGATGACATACAAGGGGTCCAAATGAATCTTCGGGGGAATGGGTTTGGGGCCTATTGATGCAATGGTTTGAAATGGCGCAGTGGTCAATCCAGAGTCTTCCTCCATAGGAATATTTTGAGTGTCGCGGCGTAGTATTAAGGGGCAATTTGGGTTGGCGTGCAATATAACCGGTAGAAAAAATTCTCCCGGACGAAAATTACCTAATGTAACTTGGCAGAATATGCACTTTACAAAATCAGGGGGTGGGAAAAATAAAAACCGTATTTTGCCAGAAAATTGGGATTTAGAAAAACATGAGGCCAATTACAAAATGTTTTTCGTCTGTCCACTTCCTTGCGGAGATTTAATGAAGGTTGCAGAAAGTATAGCGAGCCGAAGGTTGGAAATATTGCTTTTTCAGCCATACTTACAGAAAATTTAAGGTTCCGCGTGTGATTTCCTTAAAGGTCTGAAAAAAAAAATAAGTCAAGTTGTAAATGTATCCTTGTTTCCTTCTTGTTTTTTTTTTTTTTTTTTAACCTAAATTTATGTATATCGAGCATTCATTCCATTAGTCAGAATATATTTTGGGTTATCTATTCCCAATCATCAGGAGAGGGGTTGATTTCTAAGACAAGCCATTCTTTATGTGTGCTTCCAGAGGGGTGGCTTTCAGTTTCCGTTTTAGCCTTGATCTTGTGAAGCGTAAACCATTCACATAAGGCTTTGGTCTGGCTTAGAGCACATCTCGCAGAGCTCACTCGTGCGTGCGAGCTACAACACTGGCGAGAGCGGGGAAGGTGTTCTAATCGAGGACATCCTATGGTTTCTAAATCCTCAGCTTTAATTTCAAATAGTTGTTGCAGCCATTTAATTTTATTACTGCCTTTACAATAAACTCTGCTGTCGGGTGGAATTAATGTGGACAGCATATTCTGTACTGTGGAAAAGGCAATCCCCTCAGGTCGAGACCACTCAAGACCATGAATGCGAGTTGTTTGAAAATGGACTCGGCGTTGATCCGTTTCTAATAGGGATTCTAAAGAAATAGGTAAGTTGATTAAGCAGTGGAAAAGGAATGTGCTATTTGGGGTTGCGATTCCCAATTCACGCAAATAATACGATTTCCCTAATAAGAAGCCTTGGATATCAATTATGAAAGTTGGTTGGGAAGGAGAGTTTCGCAGTGGGTAAGAAGATGAACGCAATGAAGCTAGTAATGAGCGATCTCTCAATATTCCTTGGAATGCTTTCAACAACAAGGAAGGAGAAAAAGCATGAATATGTTGGTTTACGAATACTTCCTTCCATTTCGAGATCATTTCCTCGTTCTGTGAGTCCTCATGTAGCTGTTCTTCAATTGTGGTATGGGGGCTTATGCCAACTTGATTGAGATATCTCGTTAGTGAGTGAAACACACAACCTTCCTTGATATATCCGTCTGAGCAGATCATACAATTTTCCCGTCCAGCCATATTTTTTTTTATTTAATTTGTTTCGTTTCCTATAGTAAAAAGAAATGTAGTTATAAGTATATTGCTTGGCAGTTAATAGTGACAATTTTAGCTGTAATTTCTTAATTATTACTATAATTTGTAATAATCTGATTATTGTTTTTTTTATACTCGAACTGACGTATACTTACGAAATTTGTTTGTTATTATTATTATTATTATTATTATTATTATTATTATTATTATTATTATTATTATTATTGCAATATTTCGCAATATTCGGGTCTCGTATGAAAGGTGCGAGGCATTTCATATTCATCGGGCACATTTTGAGGTCGGGGGAGAGTCTTAGGGGGTCGAGGGAGTTTTCTCAATTTTCTATAATAGAAGACGGATACAATTAAAGGACAACCTAATATAATATTAATAATTAATCCCACGACTAACGTTATGATACATCCTAAACTTTCATCATGCGTTTCATTAAAATTTTCTATACCTTCTGAATTGTCTAATACCTCATAATTTGTTATGGGGGTTGGAACTTTTTCCGGTTTATGCCTTAACCAAGATGATGGAACTATATGTGACACCTTGGCCATTAATGTTTGCAATGAAAGACACGGAAATTTAGAAGTTAATGTCGTATTTTCGAACATTAGTTTACAATTGCAACCTAGATGTACAAATACAGAGCCTACCTTGGGGGTGGAATGCAACGGGATATCTACGGTTGGACATGAAATAGTAAAATCTTGCTCTTCAGCTATCAATAAGGATATTGTAGTAAAGTTTATATATGATATTGACATATCCCTTGAATGATTAAAGCAATTCCATTTACAATTTTGATCAATATCCTTTGTTCTTCCCCTTAATTGGGCCTTAATACATTCCATATACTGTAACATGTGAACAGGTTGAGTGGTCACGAGACATAATAAATCAGTGTGGATATTGCAAGTAGTATAAAGAATTTGGTTGGTGATTTGACGATAAACTATAAACAAAGGAGGTACATCCAAATGACAAATTTGGTGATGTCGCCTGAAGGCAAGAGGGGAAATGATGTATGCACTGTCATTAGCTGATAAGTCAGTGACCGGAAGTTTTATCCCTAGCATTGCATACTGAGGCGATATAAGACATTCGGCCAATGGATAATTATATATAGAAGCGGGGTCTGATTGTATTATTTTCAGTGTTTTTCCTTTTTGCCGTAACTTATATTGAATGTCTTCTATGACATAAGACAATTCAGTTACCTTTATCAATTGCGGATGAACCATTCGTCGCTGACAGCCAATTAATAATTTTTCAAATTCAGTTTCTGATTTTATTTGCCGATTAGATAATTGGAAAAACCAAGGCTCATCCGAATATTGAAATATTCTGTTATGAATATAATCCAAATTGTCCTTAGTCAACAACAGTCGCTTAGTATGTAGTCTAGTAATTGTATGAAAGAATGATCCAGTTGAGGGGTCATCAGCAGAAATAGTTTCGGATAAAATATTTTGATCAAAAGTTTCAAACTCATATTGTTCCGTAATAGTTGGAGGATAAGAAAATTTTGTGAGAATTACTACTGCTGATTCATAGAGAATTGGTGAATCAAATGGAACTATTGACAATCCACCATGCGCTAACGTAGGAATTGATAATGACTGAACAGGATGATTGATAACACTGAGCAACGTTACTAGTCATATCGCTGTGGTAGCCATATTGTCTGATGGATTAAGTCCTCGCCTCGCCGTTCTAGGGGTAGCTACGGGGGTAGCTAATGCTCTTACCGATATTGTGTCTCCTACGTTTTCTGCTTCTATATTATTGTGCGACTTCATTTGAGCGAGAAGGGGACACAGATGTTTACAACAACAATTATACAATATGTAAAGACATAGTGCAAATATGGCAATTGATAGAAGAGTGTATGAAACTACTTCCGCTATGTCGTGCAATAGTGTGGCTTCTGTAGGGGTTGGCCTCAATAAAATAAGGGTGGCTATGCCCAAGTGGCTCCTTAATTTATACCCAATCCATAAAATAATTAAGGAGATAGTGACATTCCATACAAACAGAATTGTTAAATACGGTCTAGTAGATTGAATTTTTTTAAAGGGTATGATCGGAGTGGTCAGTGGCGTAACTGAAGATAACGTGGTCGAGATTTTGAAATGGGGAACGCGAGCTGTCCAGTTTGGATCTAAGCACTGACTGAGATGCGTGAATTCAGAATTTTCAAAGGTTGATCCTTTCAACTTTAAGGTAGAAACTTGAGTCCAAGAAGCGGGAATTATGATTTTCATTTCCAATTCCTTATCATTAATTTCTGGGCAGGGAAAAGAAGGGGATATCACATGAGTCTCAGTAATAATTGCTTTACATTCACAAGGCAATGATAACTGATAAGCTCCAGGCATAGTAGAATCGAGTTGCATTGTTCGTTTTACTTTGGGGCATTCTATATAAATTTCAGAAGGGGGGTTGGTTAAAGCAAATAGTCCGGGTCTTACTTCAGTGATCAACAATCCATTCGTCTCTTCACATCGGAAAACACAATATTTACTGATCTCTGCTACTGAGGCAGTATGAAATAGTGTTCTTGCACAACCTGGTGAACGCAAATTATCCGCGGGATAACTTGGAATGTAACATAACTCACTACTCTTAGGATCGCATGCCGATAACCGATCTGTGGCCAATACTGAAATATCGTTAGCACGTTTCACAACGATAGATGGTTGATGTGAGATTAAGCAAGTAGCATTTCCGAACTTATATGGTACTGTTATTAATTCGTATACTTCGACATTGCCAGGATTTCTAGTAATAGGTACCTTAATTATTACATTTAAATCATTATTCTCATAGTGGCAAGACGCAATAGGTAATGTATAATATTTCATCAGATCCGTTAATGGTACAGCTAATATGTATGAATAACGTCTTAATTTAGCTTGTAATTTAGTCAAATTTGCTTTTAATTGATCTGGGGTAATCATAGTAGGAGGTATTCTCTGTGACATACAATGAGCTAATATTGTTTGGTCTTCATTACTTTTGATAATCCGAATCAGTAATCGGTGTAGCCCGGCGACTTGTAGGGTTAGCAACAATTGTTTTTCTGGAATGCCTTCCTCTAATTCGCGGTTTAATGCTTTCTGAGTCAACTTAATTTGGGTTTCTAATTTAGATATGGTAGCTTTTAACTGCGAATTGAAATTTTGACCAGCCTTCACAAACTGTACTATATTTCTATGGTCTTGATATATCTCAGTCTTAATTCCTTCAATGACTCGTTCCATTTCCGTGGTTCGAACAGCCACCTTATCTACCAACGAGACTGTTGCTACTGAACAACACCACGAAAGAGCTGAACCGAGAAAATCTATACCGCGTTTCACTCTTTGATCTAATATTGTATAATCAAGATGTGTCATATCATGTTCATTAATTAGCGTAGCAAGTTCATTAATGTGCTGGACTACTGAACAATATGAAAAGGTTACGTTCTCCGGCTGAGAACATACTTCCTGAGTTATCTTATGAATTAAAGCCAATTGATCTTCATCAGGGGGTATAGTGGTTACCTGTTGATGGTAAACTAATGGAATTGTAGCCTCATAAGGAATTACCTTTGAAATCTTATTCCAGAATGCACCTGTTGTGATTGAAACAGTAAATTGGTTACCTGAAGTTGGTGATGATACATCTATTAATAACCCTAAGTTGATCAGAATAGACCCTATTACAAGAAATCCCATCTGTAAAGAACAGAGTTAATTACCAATTAAAAATTCATGCCATGTTATTTTTCTAGATACTACTAATAATATTACTTGCTGAAGTCTCCTATCTATCCTGAATGTTAATTTGAAGGCGATGCCATACCTTTTCCGAAGTTTACGAATTATAGATACTAATCGTCTTTTTGATTTATATAACCAAAATCTAAATAAACATCCGGAACGAAAATGTACATATCTTAAGTAAGCTTCAGTGGCTAAGATTGACGAAAATTCAAGGGGTACTATGATCTTGACATACCTTTCTGGGATACCTTCGAAACATAGCCGTAAGATATCCTTCAACCAATGCTCTACTAATGACCTTATGGGATTCGGAATTGTTCCTAATTCTCCTATTCGAGGGTGAATCGTATAGTAGTTCATAGTTGGTTATCCTACAATATAAGGGTATATAAATTATTGTGCCAATCTCTAGTCAGTATACTCTATCGCTTTAGTCATTGCAAAAAAAAAATATACTTAAAGTGAACTTCAATACATACTTATTTTTGAGTGTTATTTGAATTGTCTACATTTTGAGTTCTATCATTGTTAATTCGTCTTCCTCTATTTGGGCGTCTTCCAAAAGATTGTCCTCTTTTAATCGGTTGACCTCTATTTGAATTTTGATTTCCACGGTGGGGTCTATTAGATTGATCCCTATACTGATTTTGATTTTGTCGAATTAGGCACTCGCGAGCAAAGTGACCATATTTACCACATGCGTAGCATTGTATATTATTAATATTTATATTCTGAAATCTTCGAATCAGATTAGGACGAGGGCCTCGAGTACCACGACCTCTATTGTTATAAAATCTTTGTCCTACACGATTTTGTAGTCTCTGTCGATTTACTTCGAACTTCGGTTGAATAACTTCCACCTCAGGGAGTTCCAAGGGTGCATCAGAAAGGGCACGTAGGCCTGCTTGAACTTTAGCAGATTCATACAATTTAAGCAATCTGTCAACTTCATCCACACTATCTGGTTCACGAGTGATGACGAACTCTAATGCACGCGGATCCAATCCTTTTAATATATGTCGTTTGCGTTCAGTCTCACTCATACTAGGATCTACTTTGTTACACAGTCTTAAAACTGCATAAATATATTCAGAAAAACTTTCATGGGGAGTTTTATTTCGTCTCGCTAGTAATGCAAAAGGTTCACCAAGCTCAGCTGAGGCTGCGAAGGCCTTTCTTAGCTGAACCTCCAGATCTTCAAATTTTGTTAACGCCACTAATGATTCTTTTTTCATATGATACCAGTCAGCGGCACTTCCTTGCAAATACGCGGGAAGAAACTTTTTCATCTCGCTATCGCTCCAGGAATAAAGATTTCCACATGTTTTATACGCGTCAAGAAATTGAGATATGTCCTCATTTAATTTTCCAGAAAAGGGCGGAATTGTGATGGAGGGCAGTTTGTTATTTACAGTTATACCAGCCATTTCTGATTGTGTTTCCACTTTTGTTTTTAATACTTTTTCCTTCTCGAGAGAACTAGAAGGGAATTGATTTTCTACACACTTGTTAATACACTTACTTCTTGTCCTGATTGGACTTCGAACAAATGAAGAATCCTTTGACATCCGTATTGGTGTAGCCGGATGATAGTATTGACCTTAATTGGACCTACAAAATATGAAAGGCGCATGCTAGTTTAAGCGTATTCTTTCATGGTATTCATCTATCGCTGATTTTATTTATTTTTTTTTCTAACGGAGGGAGATGAGTTTCTCCCTTTTTTTTGTTTTTTTTTGTTTTTTTTCACTTGGTGTTATGGGTTTGTCTGTCAGTCTGTCTGGCCATCTGTCTTATAAGTCAACACCAGGAAAATAATACCTTGCCAAGGTAAGCGGTTAACTTCCTTAGTTGTATTTAATGTATTCATGTTGTTTAATTTGTTCCTTTATTCAATTGCAGGGTTTCCGACCATTAATGGATTTTTTTTTCTTTTTACCTCACTTAGACCTTACACTTTACTTATTATGACAACGTTGTCTACAAATCAGTTAGTTCCTTATGGACTCAATCATTTATTTATTATTCATGTTTTTTTTGATTTACTCTATCATTTCTTTCAGAAAGCCTGCTTCAATATAGAATTTCACGTTAGAAGTTTCTACGCCTATCGCGATAACTTATTAAATAACATTTTTTTTAATTGGACTTTGCAATATATGATCGACTAAATTCAATCCGATTCGGAACCAGAGAACTTGGATAATACAGCTTCATTCGTTCAACATTAACCTTTTTTGGCTGACTTTTCCCATTCACATGCAGAACCTCGCATACGTTTTTAGGACATATACGTACAATTTTATAGGGGCCTACATATCGAGCCCTTACTAACTTGGGAGATAATCCTGGCTTAGTGGCGAAATTCCTAACGAGGACTAAATCGTTTTCTTTGAACGTATGGGCCTTCCTATGCTTGTCAATTTTGACTTTTTGTTTTTCCTGTTGCCTAATTAGGGCATTTTGAGCGAGCTTTCTTATTCGACTTAAATTCTTTTTC
Organism: Thermobia domestica; assembly: GCF_964235325.1. Taxonomy (NCBI): domain Eukaryota; kingdom Metazoa; phylum Arthropoda; class Insecta; order Zygentoma; family Lepismatidae; genus Thermobia; species Thermobia domestica. The sequence continues at coordinate 365,458,612 of NC_137455.1, forward strand.
ACAAGTTTTCCAAATGGAGTTCGACATGGTGTTTCGAGTTCGATACCTAATACAGCTTTTCTACCGAACACCAATTCATATGGAGAATAAGGATGATGTTCGTGTCTTGCCGTATTGTATGCATAACAAGCAGTTTTAACAAATAGCGACCAATCCTTTTGGGAAGTGGAGACGTATTTACTCAAATAGTTTGCTAACGTATGATTATATCTCTCCACTCGTGAATTTGTTCTAGGATGATAAGCAGTACTAAACTTTTGATGTATGCCCAATACACCAGTAATCTCTCGCGTCATTTCTGCGACAAAATTAGAACCAAGATCGCTTAAAAGATGACGCGGTGGCCCAAAATAACAAATTATATCATCCAATAAGAACTTTGCGACATTTTTGGCTGTTATGGTTTTCAACGGTCGGGCTACTACATAGTTTGAAAACAGATCAACAGCAGTGATGACGTACTTATAACCGTTTGAGGAGGGCAGTGGGCCAAACACGTCTAAATTTAGAGTATGAAAAGGAGCTATTGGTTTAATTGGTTCATGCAACCCTAATGGTTTAGTGGTTGGGTCTTTACGTTCTTGACATTCGCGACATGACTTAATATACTGTTTGATATCGAATCCCATTCGAGGCCAATAAAATCGCTCATTAACACGAGAAAATACTTTACGTTCTCCAAGATGTCCGCCTTCTAGACATGAAGTATGTGTAGCATATAGCACCTCAGGAACTAGACTTCGAGGAACACATTGTTTTAAATCATTATTAGACTTACGATATAACACCTCATCTACTAATACATAAGGACGAGCCTCATTATTAGTAGGATCAGAATTCACTAAATCACGAATTCTACCAAAATATTCATCTTCTTTCTGTGCTTTGACTACATCAGTCGTGTCAATTTTCATCGTGTTTATACACAGTCCTTCATCGCGATTGGCATTTTCTTCCTCACTTAAAGTTTGCGTCGGATATATTGACATACAATCGGAATGACGATTAGAGGGATTACCTCTTATCGCTTTAATCGAAAAGTTGTAAGATTGTAAACGGATTAACCAACGAAGGTATTTGCCTTTTAGATTTTTCATGTTCCTCAAATAGCATACACAACAACTATCAGTAAATGCCGTAAAGTGTGGCACTCCTATTAGATATTCATGAAAGTGCAACACGGCCTGTACCAAGGCCATTGTCTCTTTTTCTGGAATCGTCAAGGACTTAGCTTCATGGTCTGAGATTTTCCGACTATAATAAGCAATAGGCCTTTTTTCTCCGTTTTTGATCTGCATTAATACTGCACCTATTCCGTACTCGCATGCATCTACATACAACTCGGTAGCATCTGCTTCCGGATCAAAGATGGCTAATACAGGGGCAGTAATTAACTTTTCTTTTAGGGTATTAAAGGCTTGACGCTCTCTATCTCCAAAATGGAAGAGTACATCGGACTTAGTCAAATCTATTAGAGATTTCGCGATAACAGAAAAGTTTTTAATAAACCTTCGATTATAACTAGCCATCCCGACAAAGCTGCGAACATCATGAACTGTTTTTGGTTCGGGGAAGTTAGCAATAGCCTCGATTCGCTTAGGGTCTATTTTTACCCCGTCGCCTCCTACGACAAATCCTAAAATAGGTAGTTCAGAATACATGAAATGGGACTTTGATGGATTTAATTTTAAGTTAGCTTCTCGCAACCGAGTGAATACTTTTCTAAGTCTATCTAGCTTCTCGTCTATTGATTTCCCAAACACAATCAAATCGTCCATATAACAGGCCATGATATCGAATTTCAAACCGGCAAATACTTTATCGATCATTCTTTGAAATGCTGCGGGGGAAGTGGATAGTCCTTGAGGGGTAACGTGGAAACAAAAGAGGCCCGCGGAACAGATGAAGGCTGTTTTCAATTTGTCCTCTTCCCTTAAGGGGATTTGGAAAAATCCTGATCTTAAATCCATGGAGCTTACAAATTGAATATTTGCGAATAGATCTATCAAATCGTTGATTAACGGAAGAGCATAAGAGTCTGGAGATATTATAGAATTTAATTTTCTGAAATCCACTACCAATCTCTTAGTATTATCTTTCTTATTGACTAATAGGACCGGAGACGCATAAGGGGATCTACAAGGAAATATGATATTTTGTTTGAGCAATCTGTCTATTTCTTCCTGCATGGCTCTCTTAGTCTCTAAAGTCTCTCTATAAGGAGGTGAAGATACCGGAATGTTGGAAATTAATTCAATGGAGTGTTCATATTCATGCGTGACGGTCATATCGTCAATTGTCCACGCTAAAATATCTTGAAATTCAGTTAATAGATCTACTACTCTCTTTCGATCTTCAGGGACAGGTCCGAAGAAATATCAATTTCTTTATCAATATCGTGTTGTACTTTAGAATTCGATTCCTTTACTTTCTCAGGGGAAGGTGAGCTGGCCTTAACCATATTCACTCTTGCCTCTGGTGTTGGAACACATTCCTCTAAATGTCCTATGATTTGAGCATCTGGAATAGTGACGTCCCGCTTACTTAAATTAAACACAGGCAATCTAACATATCCATTTTCTTCTTCATACATTGTAGGTGGTATTAAGCATGAGTAGGTGCGATGCAAAACATCATTCGGTTCAATATAATGGTTTCCAGTTATAGGATAACTTGGTTTAACTTGCACTAACCCAACCTTCCCAGCAGGTATTCGCATGCGCTCGGCAGTCGTGATCAAGTTACGAGAGGTTTGCTGCTCAATACAATTGATTTTCAATATAGGACATTCGTCCTCAGGTTGGGAACCACAATGTGCGTCTTCAGAAAGGGAAATTGACTCATGAAGTTCTAAACTACTTTGAGGCACGTCAATATTCGTAGGTGATACTAATGTTGAACTAACTTTCCTATTCGTCCTAGAGTTACCATTTTTGTTATAAAACTGAACATGCGATAAATTAAGTACTGTTTGCTCCTTACGATTTGGCAAATACTGGACATAAAACTTCATGTTAGGATGTCTGTGATTACCCTTAATGAGAATGGACTGTAACCCAATGCCATACGTATAACGCTGAAGGAAATCCATTCCTAGAACCATTTTCTCGTCTAATTGAGACTGTTTAACTAAAGCCACATTTAACCACAAGCGACGCGATCTTCGACCATAAGTTCCAACTTGGAAACTTAATCGAACCACTGGGAGTGGTTCAGTTAACTTATCCCCCAATGTGCGCAAACGAATAGTGGCACGCATTCGCTTAGCAATTGGAAAATTTTGAGGGATCATTTCTTCAGCTAAAACCGAAATTTGGGAACCGCTGTCTAATAAAGCATCTACCTTTTTATTAAAAATACGAATTGGTATCGTGGGCAATCTGTGATCACACAAATTCGTTCGAGCTCTTTTCACTTCAATTGGCCTACCATCTCTCCCGATTTCACGTCTATATGTCCACATTCTTCTAACAAACGAATTGTTTTTAGCACCCATATACGGTTTTACATGATGTGGTCTTAATTCTCTACCTTTTTTCTTCATTTCCCGATGAGATTCAGTATAAACGTCAGCTAAATACAATAACCGCAGCACATGGATAGCTTGATCTATGGTCGATACTTCCTTTAAGACTAAAGCTTGGACATAGTTACTAGGCAATGCCTTATATAGTAGGCGTAATAACTCTCTTTCTCCAATTTCAGGTCTCACGAATTTCCAATCCCGTATTAAAATATACGCGAAGTTATCAGGTGGAAAACGAGGAGGAAGTCGTTTTCTCTTCAACTTTTGTTCAAGCTGACCTTTATATATATCATCAGGAAATGCTCGAGAAATCATTTGCTTTAATTCCCGAAATTGTATCTGTCGGATGGCATCTTTATGACATAAAAACCAATCAAGAGCTGAATTTTCAAGACAGGCCACTATATATATATGCTGCTCCCGGTCATCCCAGTTTAAGGCACGAGCTATGGTCTGATATTCATCAAGGAATTTAGTAACCGATTCGTTAGGGTTTCCTTTAAATTTTGGCAATTTAAATACCGGGACATTGGCTACTTGATTATCAGTTTCTTCCTGTACAATTGTTTCATTAAGGTTTCGCCCATTTTCTACTTGGGATTCTTTCGGAGAGGGTGAATTAACTTTTATAGATTTATTCTCGTCCAATTGTAATGAATCCTCTGAGGGAGTCTTCATATCGTGATTATCTAATATTTCATGCCTAATATTCTCATATAACAATAATGCAAGTGCATTATCGGCAGTGGGGGAATATTTCACTGAAGGAGGGTGAGAAGCAACTTGCGGATATTTAGGAAAACTTAGATTTTCTATGCAAGGTTCGTCATTTGCAAAATCTTTGAATTCTTCATTTGATTCATATGAGAAAGGACTTGGTGTTAGTACATCATGTACAGTCTTTTCCTGATAGAGCTCCTTCTTTGCCAATTGCTTAATTTCGTCTTCTGAATCATATTTACTTGATTCAGGTGGTGAATTTTCTGGGAGTTTACTTTTCAAGGGTTCGCCCACATGAGGTGGTATATCGAATGGAAAATAAACTTCATCCTTGACTGCTTCTGAAACAACTACTTGCTGCTGGGCTTCGGTCTTTAAAGGTGTTGACACAAACCTAGGATCAAACTCAAAATCACTCGTCATAATACCAGGGGATTCTTCGGAAGAACTAACTGCATCTTCATTAGAAGGGTTAGTCAGTTGTTCTGGCTTAAGAAAAATTGTCCGTTTCGCGACCACTGGTTTATATTGTGTACTGTCCAAAGGAGTCAAGGATGACATTTTATTACAAGTTTCTTCAAACTTAGCCAGATTTTCCTTATAACGTTGCGTTTTCGTTATCGGTTGCCTATCCACAGGATCTGGTAAACTATACTGCTGTGGATGATTTATCCGCGGTTCAAGAGAAGTAGGCGAACTACCTACTGGCAAACTAGCCTGCTGCACTGGCAATTCGGTTGCTTCTTTTGCCATGGGACATAGCTCGGAACGCAAAGTCTTCGTGAGCGCAGTTTTCTGAGCAAGAGATTTCCTACAATATTTGCAATTTGCCTCTCCTGATTTTGTAATATACCAGGCATGATACTTCGGCGGAGATTTCTTAGGTTTGAAAAAGGGGAACCAATGGAAAGACATTTTAAATTATGAATTTAAATTTTTGTTTTCTCTAAGCGAAGGAAAGAAGAAAAGAAAAAAATATATATGGGGTATTTCACTATGAGTAATGTAATCAATCACTAATTGCCATTATAATCCACAATAATACATTAGCAAAATTGCAACAATTCACATAATTTACTTAAAGTATAATGCACTGTGAACAATATACCAACAAAACATAAACAAAAACAGAGAAGAAAAAAAGATGATGTCATAGCAGCACTGCAAAATTTTTCGTCCCGAAAAATGAAAAAGAAAGAAAAGATCCTGGACGAGCCCCCATTTGTGACGATTTGCAGACTCCATTTTTAATTATTTAGCTCGTAATTTCCAAACAAAGATGAGATCTGCTCGCACTATAAGTTAGTGGATGTCACAAAAGTATTATAAACAAAATACACCATGACTTTCATGGGAGAAGTGGATTAACCTAGGGGAAAATGACAACATAAATTGAAATTATTTAGTTTATTATACAACTAAAATGGTAGTATACATCACATTTAATTTAGGTATTTTACAAAATTAATTAGTAAAAGTAGTGATATTTGCCTCTTCAGTGATCTTTGACTACATTATCATAATTTGAAGAACTAAATAGACTTTCAAGTATTTGAGTTAGCAAAGATAAAAAAAATGAATTAAGAGTATGCGACGTTTACTCTTATTCGTGAGAGTTTTACTATCAACTGATGAATCATTTTGCAGTGCTGACTGACATATTATTACTTGAGCTCAAAATAGCAAATGTGCATGTACATACCTTGAATAGAAGTCTTGTTACACCCTGCAACTTGGTGTCCCGAAGGTCTGAGTTCTTATACACGTCGTCACTACGTCGTTGCCGCCCGAATGAATATTATCTAGACCTTGAGGTCCCTTTTTATTATTTTTGCAAGGGCCACTCCCAAACCGCACATCAGTCATCACATCCTGGTCGTCAGATTCACAAATATGGAAACTTATTGCTCTCTGCATTCTGATTGGCTATTAGCAAGGAACCGCACCCAAAAATTATGGCGTGATCCAGCACACACGTGGATGGCGTGACTGTTACCGCCGGAAGATTTCAATAACAGGATTTCCAGAATTATCCACATTTATCTATGACTGGTCCAGAGATTCTTAACTATTAACAAAAATTTCCGCAAATGCGGTGTCACGTTGACAAATTTGTAATATTTCATCCTGTTAGTAACCAAGCATAAGTAAACATCCTATGACCTTTTTGCGCAGTAAAACAACCATAATCAACTTCGAGGTTTTGCGTAGTTCCGTTCTCTGTTACCAGCTCATGATAAGCTAAAAGAGAAACCGTCCTGTAATTGCACATTAACCCAAAATAGCCTTTTTCAATTCCTTCAATAAAGAGCAATGTAACCATATTTTGAATCCGGCGTCACAGATACCAGGGCTGGACTCCTGGAGGAACACGTGTAATTCAGATTCTACGTTAAGCAGTAGGTCTTACGTTAGTGAGCTAAAAAGGAGTGGTCCGATGAAATAATAATTTGGTTAAAAACTATAGTAATCAATTCATTCTAAAATATCAATGCAACATGAAAATATTATTGCGTTATGTTGGATTAAAATATTTGAATTACTAAGCAAAGCGGTCTATCTGTCAATCAACTCAAACATGAAACTAAACATTTATTTCTTAAATGACCTATATATACACACAGAGCCCGAAACGACTCAGCAATGGATGTCTTTAAATCTGGACATATTTTAATGTGTACAAACGAATTGCCTTCTAATGGTCGACATAAGAATATATGTAGTTTTTTTGAGACTACGGATAGGTCAGCCATGAATATAAAAATTTCACCAACGTTAGCATGTCGAAATGACCTACTGCCATGTTCTCACTAGTTTTGACGGATTAGTATGTTCTGTCATGATCTTTGAGGCAATTTTAGAGTTGATGTACTTGCATGATAAAAAATTTACACGCATGCGCGAAAAAGTGAAGTGCTTGTCGTTGTATCTTGTTATCAGAGTTACTAATGTAGAAACTTTGTCGGTTGATCTAGAAATCTTTAGATATTTTAACAACAGCAATTGGATCACTTACCATTATTATAGTATGGATTTAGCGACATTTTAAATGTTATCTAGCCACTAAACTAACATTATTTACATTAAAATTAATTTTTCTAGCGTCTTCTTGAGGTACGTTTAGCGACATTATTGTTCACGTTGTTGGGAACACTTCTTGTCATGTTTACCAATACTGCCTCTCATTTTCGAGCAAAACAAAAATCTACGAAGAAAAGAAAAAAGAACCACTCATAAGCAATATTTCTCTTTATAAGACATATGGTAAGTATTGATTGAAACATTAACACTGTCGTTATTGGCTATCGTTACTTCTTTTGATAAATACATATCACTAATGTGCATTTTTGTGTAGTAACTTGTAAGATAAAAATGATTTCGAAGTAGTGGGTTCATCGAACTCCTTCCCTTAGGATATTCATGTGAAATATTTTGTACAAGTGTGTTTCATGCAAAAACGAATAAGCATGTTTGTACAAAGGCCATTAGTGCCGTATCGCCGGACGACTTTGAGAACTAAAAAAAGCACCAAAATGTAGTGCATTCAGTTATATTTTGTTGGATTACATTAAGTTACGTTAGATGACGTACTTTACGTTAGGGGCATAAAACGACAGTACAAAAACACAAACCAACCTGTACTAGGTGACCACTAAAAGCACGAATGGTATCTAACCAAGTCATAACGGGAGCGGTGCAGAGGGGCCCGGACAGAACAAGGGGTGCGTCCGAAAGAGGGAGGCGCGTCAGCGACGGTGGGCATACGCGTAAATGATGGTAGTGACAACATAAAAATTTCAATAGCACTTGTCATGGTTTCATACTGGCAACGCTTCACTTGCTAACATACAACACAGCTTCTGTACACTGTGCACAAATACATTCCCGTTCTGTTACAAGTCACTTACCTTCAAAACTGAAGCTTGTAAACTTTTCCAATTTTAGAAAAAAAAAATCGTGTACAACAATTTCGTTTTTTTCTTTTCTTAAATAAACAGTCCGCTAAATAGGCCTCGAAATGCCCTTCCTTCTTCCCCAACGCCATGCCTTTCGCGGTACTATATCATAAGAAATGTACCTCTCCGCAAAATAGTCCTTCTGCCTCCACAGATAGTGCCGCTAACAACATCAAAAACAACCTACAAAAACAACAACTTTCTTCACTTTTACTATTGCACTTATCTCACTTTCACTCATTCCTTCTCACACACTTAAATAGATTCTCAAATTTACCCGATAAATTTGCTAAAATTGGTCCGGCGATACGGCACGTCTCATCTTATAAGTGCGTGAGTGTTGGCAGTGGGTGTTATGAAATTGTACCGAAAATCAACTGGAAAGCACCTCAGGTTGAAGTATGTGCGGATGGCCGGTGTACATCACCTGCTGCAGCGTCACATTGCCGAACGTGAGACTGGCTACATGAAATTGTATGAAAAGTACCTGGCGGGTTCTAAATGGAAGAAATTTTTTCACAATGGATGAATCATATGTGAATTGCATTGCCGGTGGTCGCATTCGGGCGATCACATACCGTAACCTACATTACAAGGAATGGATGCAGCAACATGTTTGCAAGGAACTCAGATTTAATAAATATAAAGACTGTTTGTTCAATCAAAAGAAATATTATAAAAAGATAAATAAGTTAGAAGTTATAATCACGAGTTAAATGCTATAGAAGTGAATACCCTCGGTCTAAGTTCTGTAGATAATAAAAGATGTACATTAGAAGATGGAAGATACACCTTGTCATCGTGCGTTTATAAGACATTTAGTTTGTTCAATAATGATTGGCACTCCCCTCTAACTGATGCTAAGTAGCAGTTTGAAATGTTTGTTGATGTATGCATTAAGATAGACTATAGTACTATCAGACCCTACTAAATGGTTTTGTTTCTTTCCGTAGGTAGCACATTGTAGCAGCAGTCGTTCCAACTTGTAAGGAGGCTTGTGGACAGCAAAAAGACAGCATCGAAGCAGGCACACATTGGCAACGGTGGACAATGTGGTTTCTCTGGCGGGAAGGAGTGAATACTTCAGACATCCACAACAGATTATTAGCCGTATGTGGGGACACAGCACCAAGTCGCTGATCAGTGTTTCGTTTGATATCCGAATTCAAGGAAGGCAAAGAGAATGCTGCAAAAAACAAAAGCACTGGGCGTCCTGCAACTGCACGCAGACCAAGCAATGCCACGCGAGTGAATGATTTGATAATAGAGCACAGGAGAATCACATTTATGAACTAGAGAAAAAAAACAAGTCTATCACGGGGTTCCCTCTACTCTACCATTCATAAGGACTTTTAGCTGCACAAGATGTGTGCACAATGGGTGCCTCATGACCTCACCGTTGCACAGAAACAAAAGTATGTGAAGATTTGCCAGCAGTTGATGCAACAGTACAGTGAAATTCCGACCGAGTTCTTTGAGCATCTGGTCACCGTCAACGAAGCTTGGTTTCTCTACGAGACTGCAGAAAAGAAACACCTGTCCATGGAATGGTGGCATACTGGAAGCCCTCGTCCCAAGAAGGCACGGATGGGACTATTCGTGCAGAAAGAAATGGCGGCCGTTTTCTGGGATCAGGAAGGGATACTACTGGTGGAATGGCTCCCTCCCAATACGTCCATTGACAGTGAGAGCTACTAAAGTTCACTGCATAGACTCCGCCGACGCATCCAACAACGCCGACAAGGAAAATGGGACCGTAGCGTTCTTCTCCAACACGACAATGCACGGCCACATGTCAATCGACAGACAATTGCCACAGTGCGTGAACTTGGATTTAATATACTGCCGCATCCTGCATATTCGCCGTATCTGGCTCCTAGCGACTATGCTTTATTCGACACAATGAAAGAGGGCATGAGAGTTCAACACAAATGATGAACTCCACGCATTTGTCCGCCAGTGGCAGAGAGATACCCCCAAAGAATGGTTTGCTACACAAATAAGGAAACTTCCAGAACGGTGGGAAAGTTGCATAGACATTGCCGGGAAATACCTCTAAAATAAACTGTAATCGTTTGTTCAATAAATGGTTCTTGTGAAAACAAATTAATTGTAGTGCCAATAATTTCTGAACGCCCCAAATAAAAGCAAAGTAAATGTAATTTTTATGTAGTTACAGTTTCAGACGTAATTTCTTTGTGATTAATTTAACGCAATATTTATTTATTTATTTATTTTTTTTTTACTAAAATGTGTTTATGGAATATTATTTATAAATTCACCTAAACTGTGGATCTGCACTCTATAAGAGTCAGAATTCAGGATCATGTTTTAATATGCACAGTTTTAGAATTCTATGCAATGCTCAATCTAGTTTAATCATAGATAATTTAGTGAAGTATTTTTACATAAAATGTGTTTCAGAAATATTACTCCTAAGAATCAAGAATACTCCTAATTTCAGGAATACTCCTAAGAATCAAGACAATGTTTACAAGTCAATTGCGGCATTGGTGTCTACTAAACACTTAATCCCATAATAGAACAAACATAGTTGTGTTAATATTTATTGCATTCAGTTAACGTTCTTGAAAATCAAAAAGGAATATCAAACTGCCATCTACTGAACACCAAGCTAAATCTTACTAGAAACAGTTGTATGATAAAAATGTATTTTCTCGTAAATTCTTTATCCTCAAGCAGTGACGAAGCTAGCTTTATTTGTGGGAGCAAAAGAGAAGGAGCAGAGACATTTTGGAGGTGAAGCTATTTTCTGTATACCTAAAATAGTAGTTTTGTATTACTCATTTATCATCCTCCAACATGGACACGAATTCTTGCACATTTAGGGGCGGCCCCACTGAATGGACCCACTGGATCCATATCCCTAAAAATTTTGTAACTATTTTTCGAACAATATTCATATTTTGTGTTTTGTTTGCACTAAAAGAGGACTCACTAGAATTCACACAGTCTTCTTTGAAGCTCCCAAACAAATATTTAAAGGTGCCCGTCTATGAGCAATGCCCATGGAAACCGTGAAGCGCTGATCACAATTTCATGGAAGACAAATGGTTAATAATGTGCTATCTTTATCATTGGTGACATACACCTAATTTCACTGAATCTTGTGCAATAAATGAAGGTTTTCCGTTGCCCAATTTCAGATCTTCTGGCGGTTCAGATAACCATATAAATTCAATCAGGCCCGTATCCACGGGGGGCCCTCCCTAAATTTTTGCTGGTCCCCTGTAAAATTTCCATAGGTGGTTTGCAAATGAACTACAATATGGTGATAGACTATAATATGGTTGGAACGGGCCCCGACTAAATTTTGGGGCTGGATACCGGCCTGAATTCAATCATCGTACATCAGAACAATAGTCTGCTTTCTGTTGCGAATGTCTCACAAAACCATCAGTAAAATCGTACTTTTTTACTTCCATATAGAGCTCTTTCCATACTTGTATGAAATGAACAAGGTAAGTGTGAAATCCAAATTTATGAAGTACCTATGCATTTTGGTTTGTGGTGTTCTCTTGATAAAATGACGGAATGATTTTCTAGATGAATGTATTGAGGTAACTAGGACAATTTGCTAGGGGTAAGCATGGTATATTGCTACAGAGAATCTAAAAAATTTTATCTGTATCCAATGATATTCTAGGAAGCTAGTAGTTTTCTAGGGGTCATCTGGCATCTGATCTCCTCTGGTCTTTCAATAGGTGAACGTGCGTAGATTTATTACAATGCTTTCAAAGATGCCAGTTATCACAACAACTTTCACTTCAAGGCCTGTTACACACAATTCCAGTATTCTGAAATTTTTGATGAAGTCGCAATATTGTCTTTCTATGTAGTATACGCCTGCTAACACAAATTGTTCCTTTAGCTTTTCAAAATTCGTTCTTAACAAGACATCCTTGCAATATTTATCAAATTTCATTAATAAAAATACACAATAACAACACTACATGTAAACAACTAACACAGAGAAAACAATACTAACTATCAGGCTTTCTTCAAATATTTTTGGGGGAGGGAAGAAAACAATCAAAATATATTGGGCTATACTTTGACATTATTTGCTTAAAGACGTACTTTCCACAAAAGTTCAAAGAAATCGCAATCTAAGTTGCCTTAGCTACGATCAGGGGAGAGGCAACTCTGGGGAGGGGGAAAGTCAAAGCACTTCCGGAAGTATGCCTGGTAGACAGGGCCGGCATTAAGCCGCACCTAAGGGGCCCCGCACTAGTGCCTTCTACTGTCTGGTCTCCAGTCTATTCTCCAGTACCGTTTTAACAGCATATTTGGCCCCAGAGCAAACAAGTGTGTTGTGGTCCCTATGAATAAATTTTGTTCCTAATACATGTAATTAGTACATGACATTCTGCTGGCTGTGCGCACAACCAAGTGACTATGGTACCATTAAGGTAGCTCTGGTACTCTCGGTTGTCAAGTACACAAAACAACATATTGCAAGACAAGTATATTCGTGGACTCGAAAAGGGAGAACATTGCCTCTCCATAACAAGTAAATGAATATTTTGTATTAAGTTTCCGGGCATAAGGAAATATTTACTGAATTTAATGCTGCAGTAGTTTCTTTATTTTTTTTTACGTTTACAACTTCTGTTGTAAAAATATATATTATGTCTGGAGTATTTTGTACACCCCTAACACTCCCCCAAATTTTCTCACACACAACCCTGCGCGTAAAAATTGTGTTTAGTGTGTGTAAAAAACTATATCAATCTGGGTGAATACTCTCTTTCATTTTGAACACCCCACCAGCTTGTAAGTAAAAGTTCCTAGCGTTCTTACTGACTATGTCATGTGATATTATCGTGAATACCGACATGGTATATAATAACGGCCTCAGTGCGACTTTCTTGCACATTCTTTAATTTATTATAGCTATATTTAAAATTCAAAATCAAATGATAAACTTTGCCCTCTCCTGAAAAAAAAAAAGGTGTCTGCTTATGAAGGCTTGCCTTCTATCTCAAATAAACCAATGGAAAATACGTCATCCATCTTCCATCATTTCCTTAAGGTTTGTGATCGTCTCATCTCCATTTCATTTTGTCTGCAATGGATAACGATTAAATGCTGACTATACGTTTCATAAATGGCTTTCCTACGATGTTCTCACTAGCGTACATTCGGTTTCCCTGACTTGATTTCTTTTCAAAAATATACAGCTGTCAATAAAAACAACGAATTTATGTCAATGTGCATTTCATCATGCCTTACAATTATAAAGTTATGGAAACAGACTTCGCCGTTGTATTTCTCGTAAAATTCTAGCCCAATTTGATATATTGCATGACCCTCGGCCCCTCCTATTTAAAATAGTCGAGAGAAATACAAGATGGCCACTTCAAGATGGCGGCCATGATAAGTATACCCTCTAATATATACCTACTTCCTCTTGGTGTCGGTTAATGTTTTTGTTTTTCAGCCTTTTACCCATTTTACAAGTAAAATGAAATGTTGAAACTTGAAACCGTAGGCCTTACTAGCGACCTACCATAGCCAGGTCAAGACTTCACTTAGAACTAATATGTGCGCTATCTAAAAATCCATGTTTCAGAATCCTAAGGTACTCACGCGACAATTTTGATAGAGGGAGTTTGAATACGGGCATATAATTTGAGGTACTCACCAACTACCTCCATAAAAGCAATTGTGGGAGTACCGCAGGATTCTGAAACATGTACATTTAGATAGGCCACAACGGTAGGTTCCATATGTTTGGAGCTATGGACCTCTAAAATTAATCTTTTCATGTTTTGCGCAGCCTATAACAACGAGAGAAATCATTTGTGCACCAAGGTTGATCTAAAGTTAATCCAAAGTTTTGTCTTATCGTGGTGTCAGGATTCTATCTATCTATCTATCTATCTATATATATATATATATATATATATATATATATATATATATATATTAGGGTGCAGGCCCTTAGCCAGCCCAAAAACGTAGGGGGAGCACGGCTTAAGTTAGGGGGGCTCGATCCAACCATATGATAGTTCATCACCATATTATAGTTCTTTTGCAAGCCTACTGTAAACCTTTAGGTGGCCAGCAAAAATTTAGGGCCCCCCCTAGACGCTCTGGATACGTGCCTGTTAGGGTGGTCCTTATTTTATAACTCTGTAATTTTTTTTCGGGACACCAATTCATTTGATTGAACTATCCTGTGGAAAATTTCAATCCAATCAAATGAGGATAAATGGTGCCGCATAGGGCCTAAAGTTTTTGTCCACTTATCGGGAGTTTCGGAGTTATCCATTAGATGGCAGGATCTGTAAAGATATAATAACAAGCACTTACAAGCGACATTTTCAAATCCTTTTCAGTAATTTTCACGAAAAAAATAGTAAGTTGTGGTACGAAAGTCAATTATTTTGATTGGATAAATGCCGTTTTCTTTTTTTTCATAAACTTTATTTAACCACCTGAAACTACATTCATTTATTGTTTACCTGTCAGGCGCTTACATTTAAAACTTTCTGCTGTTTCGCTAGTTCTGGTTTTAGTTGATGATCAGTGAAGTAAAAGCGAATATCTTAGATCAATGGAAACTAGAAGAACCGATAAAATTTCTTTTAGAGCACAACAATTGCAAAATTGTTGGTTTTAAGTTGCCATCAAATGCAGAAACTCTCAGAGCGTTATTTTACAACCTTAGAAAAGTTAAGTTAAATTTACGTTGTAATGGATTTTCAGTGATAAAAAAAGGTTGATTTTTTTTAACGAAAAGGCATTTATCCTAACCAAAATATTCCAACACAGTGTAGAGAAATTGGAATCTTTACAAAGAATGGAGGTCTTTGCAGAAATCGCTTGTTCGACGAACTGAATTACAAAAGAAAGAAAAAAAAAAAGAAAGAAAGATTTTCTGAAAAACTGAATGATCTTTTCGACATTGCTCATCTTTTTGCTTTGGATCTCATTGAAAATAAAGAAGCAAGGGTGTCCATGTTGTGGTTTCCAAGGGGGGGGGGCAAATATAAGCGAGGTTTCAAATATAGTTTCAAATTTTGCTATAACTAATGTAAAAATTATATTGGCCTTTCGATATTCCGAAGTACTGTTTCCTCTTAGGGGGGGCGAGGGCCCCACCTAGCGCCCCCCTGATGGGCGCCCTTGTGAGGAAGATAAAAGTGTTTCTTCTTAATCAGAAGAAAAAACGACGACCTGGATGCATGATTAAAGCTGACATTTTCCTACTGGAACACGAGAGAAGGCAGTATGTTCGCAAAGAACAAAGGAACTTATAAAAAAGCGATCCGAAAAGCAGTTAGTTTATGTTTTACAGACAGTTCAATTGGCGTCATCTGACAGTGAAGAAGATGATTCAACATCTGCACAACAAGAGGAGTTCAGCACTTCAAGCTGTTCAAATACTGCTGGTGATAGTGATGGCCGAAAAAGAAAGTGTGCACGTAGAAATTTCATTACATCGAAAATTAATGCAATTTTGGGTAAATGCAAAGTTAGTGTCATAGATGCGGTCAAAATTTTAACTGCTGTTGCCAAAACAGTGAATCAAGATATAGATACTTTGGTTATTAATAGAGCATCTATGCGCCTTTGTCGTCAATATTTGGGTCTGTTAGAAGCTTCAAGATTGCAAGAATTTTTGGGGGGTGAAATTGAAAAAAATAAATGCTGTTATCACGCAGTGGGTTGGAAAGGTGCTTCCTGCATTAACGAAGAGAGAATTCGTTGGCAAATTATCTGTTATTGTTACTTTCAATGAAAATCAACGATTATAAGCAGTTCCAAAATCATCAAATATCACTGGAGAACATCAGCGATTGCTGTGCATAATACTCTGGAAAAATGTGGTCTTGTTGATACAGTCCAAGATCTTTACTGTGACACAAACTCCGCAAATACTGGACGAATGAAAGGTGACTACATCTTGTTGGAACAATATTTGGGAAGAGATATTGTATATTTGTTACGCTTGCATCACACTTATGAACTCGTTTTAGAAGTTCTTTTCGAGTTCAAGCTCAATGACAAAACGTTTTTATTTTCAAGAATTTTCAGCAAGCTTGGAGTGATATTCAGAAAACTAAAGTCAAGCCCAGTATACAAGATGAACGCATTCAAGGAAAAGCCACACGACACCACCAATGGCATTTCGCAGATTCCTATACAGAATATCCAGAATAACTTACCCAGAGAAGATTACCTTACACTGTTTCTAAATGTGGTATTGGAGGACTATGGAGAGGAAAAAACGGAAGGAAAGAGAAAGAAATGAAGATTTTTAAAATGGGTAGGAGAGAAGAGGGCGATTTTTAGACATCCTTCGCAGTAATACTAATTGATGGAGACATATCTTGAGAAAATATTGTCTCTTTCATACAGCAATGAACGAAAAGGTGGAAAGAAAACAAGGACTGATTTGGTCGATGGCCAGTTGACCAGTGGCCACCAATTATTATCGGTACCAGAATAATTGCCATTCTCTTAGGTATTAAATTAACACTAATATCATCTCTCTATGACTTACCGTTTTCGGAAACCATACGCTGTAGAGAGATGATATTGATGTTGATCAATACCTAAGAGGATGATAAATATTTTGGTACCAAATATTAACCGGTGGCCACTGTCCAACTGGCCAGTGGTTTGGTTAGTTTTCAGTTGTATAGTGGCCATCAATTAATGTCGGTACGAGCATCTTTAACATTCAATTAGGGAATTAACACTAATGTCATCTCGCTATGACTTACCGTTTCCGTGACATTGCCCAAAAGGTAGTTCCGATTATGGAAGATTTAAGGAGCCAGATCTCGGGAACTATAAGTCACTCATAGTGTTGTAAATAGAAAAAAACGGTTCGTATTTTTTCAGAATTGTACGTTTTTTTTAGAAAAAAAAAACATTGCCTCTCGTTTTTTTTTCTAAATTTCGTTCTTTTTCAAATAGTCATTTGTAATGCATCTTACGTCTATTTAAGTATGAAATATTTTTATGTAGGTATAATCACCGTAAAATGCAACATAAATTAAACGCTAGATACTGATACGCTACAAATATTTTACAATTTACATGAATACCATACGTATTAACAATTCGGGTTTCAGCAGTTTTCATCAATATCAACTAAGAAATAAAAGTAGAAATGAAATTTTGTTTTTTCGTGAAAGCAGGCCTTTAATAAGTACGAAAATAATGTCACGAACAGTATTAAATTCCAATAACTTGTCTAAAGGTAAAAACTAATACTAATTTGCCTAATAGTATTTTTCTAAATGTCATATATAAATAATTTGTCGATTAGATATATATGATATGCAGAGCCGGCTCTACCATATATGCAGTGGTGTATTTACGATTTTGTTTCGGGAGGGGGAAGGGGTTTGCCTAAAAATGTGAAAATTCTGCAAGATATTTCATATACTTTACTATAGTAAGTAATATTTCGGGGGGGGGGCTTAAGCCGGGAAGCCCTCCTAAATACGCCACTGTATATATGCAACACGTGCATTTGCGTGGAACGGCAAGCTTGGATGGTCCGGCAAAATCTGTCATAAGTATATTATTTAAATTAAATATTTCTTGTTGGAAACATACTTCATGATGATGGTAGTTACATTTACTAAGCTGACCTTTTATTTGAATACTACATTCATAAATTATGTTTAGGTTGCATTAGTTTAAGACCACATGGACAATGCTAAAGCAAATGGTCGAATAAATCCGAGCACAAATTGCTTGATTGTTGTCAAATGCAAGAATTCAATTCTCGAATAGTAGTGAATATCTGTTCCATTTCGTATGTTATCACAGTTTTGATATGAAAGTAGTCTTGTTTTTGTCAGAAGCAAGTTCCTTATCATTGAAGATAGAAACATTTTTTTTTTTTTTAAATGTTAGGAGATGTAGAAGAAAAATCAAGAAATAAAGATAAAAGATCTAGTTGCACTGGAATTGCAAACTGATACATTGAGATTGAAGCTCGATAGTGAATTCTATAAAAAGGATTACCATCTTTCCTCTGCAGGTGTGTTTGCTTTATCTTTCACTATCATAATAGATTCACATTTAAAGAAAAAGAAACATACACAACGGAATTGCATTTTTAGTAAGTATTTAAGCCTTTCTGAGTGCTACTGCACTTACCCTCACCTTTGTTGTTCATGCTGGAGTAGCATACTTAAAATCATGACTTCTAAGATTTGTTCTTTCTGGAGAAAGGGGGAGGCGGCAAATTATGCCATTGCACGAAGCGACAAATTGACTAGGACCTGAATATAGGATGACTCAATTTGAAAAATGAAATGAAATCTTTGAGTTTTACGTCCCACGGTTATGCCGGTGAGGCTAAAGGAGACGGTGATGGTGAGTAATGAATGAAATGGATGAATGAAGAAAGTGGGAGGAAACGGGAGAACCCCGAGAAAACCCACGCACACGATGTTTGTCCACCACAAAGTTCACTTGGCGGGGGCTGGGATCGAACCCGAGACCCCAAGTACCTGAGGTGAACGCTCTACCACTGAGCCACCGCGGCCCCCGACTCAATTTGAAGCAATGCAGGGTGTTTCAAAATTAATATTAGGGTTTTGAAACTTTGTAGTATCTATTACAATTAACTTACAATTATAAACGAAACTCCCCTAAATTGAATGTGTTTTGTGCCATATGGCGGAAAGTTTATGGGCCTTTCTCGCCTATCGACCAGATGTGTGCCATGTGATGAATGAATCTCACATTGAACACTTGTAGTAAAGACTGTTTGAGGTGCTCTTTTACTTGATGCATTGCTCATAATTGTACGTAAAATGTAGTAAGTACTACGAAGACTTAAAAAACCAAAATTTATTTTGAAACACTCTACATTTCTCACCAACAGTGTTGGAACTAAGATGTAAAAAGGAGAGAAAATTTTCCCTATAAAGTTATTGTTTACAACGATATTATTATTAGTCGAGACTATAACTACAACAACAACACAAGTTAGTAGTCAAAAAAATGTAATCAAATGTGTACTCGGTGGCCCAGGTGGCCAAAATGGCACACACAGGTGTGTCACTTGTTTAATCCGCTCCAGTGTGGACACTAATTAAGATATCGGGATATTGTTCTTGCAAAATCTGGTTGGACTATAGTTTATCATATTAATTTCTTTTTCTTATGGTGTCGAATTTCCTTCTCAAATTTCACCCCAGTAAAAAATTCGAGAATTTTCTAATTTCGAATTTCCTTTACCTTTTTTCCCCTTGTAGCTTCCTTCGTTGTAGAAAGATATCCTTAAGACTTGCCAGGTAGATACCTCGGATAGATACCTAATTGTTGACATCAATGGGATGGGCCTGCGCGCAGTGTTGCCAATTGGGGAAATTAAAATTCTCCTATATTTGGGCAAAAAATTAGAAATTTTTGTCTATAAATCCGTACCTATACCTCCGAGTGCAAGTCAACTTACGCCAATCGAACATTTGTCCTTACTTAACAAACGAAAGTACAGATCGTTACAATGGGATAATTAGGGGACGCACGTAAAATTCGTATTTAGGTTCTAGCCCTTGATTTTTCTAGTTTTTCCTTACTTTTCTGTTTACCGTAATATCTTTTTGGTAATTAGAAGCTTTGTTCCTTAAATATCGCCATAATACTTGTAGGATATATTAGTAGTGTACTAATGTTTAATTTAAGATAGTTTTCGTCTGTCTGGTTGCAGTGTTGCCAGCTACAAAATATTTTAATTCCAGATTTTAGGGGAAATTTTGGAAAAATTATATGTTTTGTCTCTATTATTTCCCTCTTGTTGGCTATATCGGAACAAACGTACCAGTATCCGAAAGTCTATTCTTGCTCTACACAACGCACAATAGAAAGTTTCAATAGGATAATTAAGGGAAGTACAGTTGAGGTTTACAGTGGACCTTGTTCTCTAATTGGAAAGATAACTGTGATTTTTCTTAAGGTAGAATGAGATATTATTATTGACATGCTTACTTTATTAGATATCATCACAAAACTTGTAGGATATATTAGAGGGATACCAAAGCTTATTTTAAGATAGTTTGTGTGTGTCTGATAGTAGTGTTGCTAGCTACAAAAAATTTTAATTCCAGATTTTAGGGGCAAATTTTGGGAAAAATTCCCTTTTTTATTTCTATTATTTCCTTCTTGTTGGCTACATTCAAACAAATGTACCAGTGTCTAACAGACTCATCCTTAGCCTACACAGCGCACCACAGAAAGTTTCACTAGAATAATTAGGGGAAGTACAGTTGAGGTTTATAATAAACCATGTTCTGGAAATGGTAAGAAAATGGTGAATTTCTGAGGTAGAATGAGATTTTTTTTAAAATTTCATGCTTACTTTCTTATATATCGCCATGATACTTGTAGGATATATTCTTTGAGTACTACGGTTTATTTTCAGATAGTTTTTGTCTGTCTGGTGGCAGCGTTTCCAGCCAAAACAATTAATTCCCGCTATTAGGTGAAAAATTCGGAAAATTTCCCTTTTCCCCTCTATTATTACCCTCTTACTGGTTACATTGAAACAAACGTACTACTACCTGAAAGCTTCCTCTTTGCCCTACAAAACGCACTATAAAAAGTTTCAATAGGATAATTAGAGAAGCTGTACCCCGGCATATTTGATTTTTGCCTCTTAGGCGTAAAAAGTGTCAAAATTTCATGTGTATGACAGAATTTTTTCTTTCCCTCTATGAATGGAAGCCAGCGACTTCAGGATTTCACTGTACCTTTTCAACACACCAAAGATTTCTTTAGGTTACTTGAACCCATATAGCAGCAGTGGTGCTAGATACAAAAAAAATTTGAAATTCGGTTAGGGATTTTTTGTAAATTTTCACCCCTACATTTCCCTCAATAATTTCCCACCCGTTGGTAATACTGCAATGCAACTTACACCAAAAAATAGCCACATCCATTTTCTTAAAAACAACGCCTTAACCACATCAATCGAATGAATAGTTTTTGAGCAATAAGTCACTAACTGGAAATCTAGGAAAACGCCAAAAATGGCCTGGGACCGAAAGGAATAATCACACAATTTTGCTCGTATAGGTTCGAAGAAACAAACGATTTGTAAGTTACGAGGGCTTCGACTCAAGTTCTGTTGATTATTTCAATAATCTGCAACATAAATCAATAAATAATAGTTGCCAGAAAAAAAACAGACTTTTGAAAAAAAACATGAAAAAGAACGATGTTTTTTATTGAAAAAAAACTTCACAGAAAAAAAACCGTTTTTTTACAACACTAGTCACTCAGAAATCATATAAGTGTTGGTCAATACCTAAGAACGTGGTCAACATTTTGATATTGAATTGTAAGCGGTGGCCACTGATTAATTGTTTGCTGGCCAACTGGCCACAATTGCGCAGATATTCACCGAAACATTTCGAATTTCTAGATATTTAAGCAGCCATATCTCGAGAAGTGTAAGTGATAGAGAGATGATATTTTGCTAATTTTTGCGAGAACGAGAAAAAGGTGTTGATAAAATATTTATTTTACATCTAGGTACAATGACAGTTATCCTTCCCGTTCCATCTCTCCATTCTTCTTAAGTTCGTTCTGGCAATGCTCTTGGAATATTCTCAACTGTTTTTTCCCTAGATTCGTAAATAAACATTATAGAATGCAGGACATTTTTTCAGAAAAAGTCTAAATTTTCATAGAACAGTAGGACTTTTTTCTAAATTTTAAAACTTCTTTTTTTTTTTTATCTTATAATTGTTTTGGTGAAGCTGAAGCTGTCCTGTTTTAAACAGGAAAGATCTTTTTTGAATCACTGTTCAGGCTTTCTTCAGTTCTAAAACAGAATGATGACAATAATAATGTTAGTCAGTTTTAACTAGTGTTGCTCAGAAGACAAGAAATTTCTCGTATTGTCTTGTCTTCAAGATTAGAAGTACATTTTAAAATTTAAGACGACGAGATAGATTCTCGTCTCGTTTTTAAGAAGAGACAGGAAGCTTCTGGAGATTTGTGGGAAAACTACTGCACTAAATGTATTATAACACACTCTTCGTGGTTTAAAATGTATTATAACACACTCTTCGTGGACGCGGAATGCATCTTATAACTTATAGATAAAATTCTGAAAAAATGAAGGTATATATTTTATACATAAATTTGCGAAAGGCGAGTAGAAAATTTCTCCGAAGCGAGACGAGAAAATCTTTCCGAGAATCGAGACGAGACTACCTTTTTTCTCGTCTCCTTCGAAACATTAGTGATCGCCACTTGGGTATGCTATTCACGTCATATTGGTTTCTATGTTCAGTTATGTCACGTTTTGCATATACAAATGAAAGCGAACACACACTTCATTTTTCGAAGAGTAAAATATCAGCACCAACTAAGCGCAGTACTATATGAAAACGAGAAGAACCTACTGATAACAAAAGTAGACTTTGATTACGCGCTTTTCAATAAAAAAGGTGTATCACGAACACACCTACATTTTATTTATTTATTTAACAGTCACCAGATACAGCTCAGAGGCCATTTTATACTGGATATCTAACAACAACAACAACAATGCAAAGGATTTGGAAAGGTATCGGCCAGGGCCTGCCTTAGTAGGTACCATCCCGGCATTTCAATGGTAGAATTGAGGGAAACTTGGGAAAACCGCAATCAGGATGGTCGGCAGCGGGAATCAAACCCGCGACCTCCCAAATGCGAAGCCAACGTTCTACCACTTGAGCTACTTCGCTCGGTGAAATTAATCGGTTTAAGAAATCGATGTTGAAATATGCAATACATTTTTTCGTTATACACAGCTAGCACAATTTAAAACCTGGTACAGCTTTATAATTACAATCAAGCTCTCCTTTTATAGCAGAATGCTGAACATAGTTCCAGTACACGTGATATCAGATTCAATCCCGTGTGGAACACAGACTCCTCTGGAAAGAGTTCAGGTACGATTGTGATATTAGATTCTTTGTTTTATATTTTCGGAGTTGATTGAACTGGTGATGAATTGAAGGCCCGAGGAGATTACTATCTCTCACGAAGCTTCGAAATTTCCCTCGGTGAATATCTCCGACCGTGCTTAGTGACTGTTATTAATATCAGTATTTCAGTATGCACCCCCCAACCCCCCCGAAGAAACGTGGTGTTATAATCCCTGAGCTAGTATTACTGCTGAAAGAAGGGTGTCTGTGTACTCGTGCAAACGTAGTGTGCTCGTCACGCGTTGGGCGAGCTGAATAGAGGATCTCAAGATAGCTAGCGTACAATTCCAGTGTTCGTATGTATTCTTAAGAAAATTTCCCTCGACAAACACAAAGTTTCCCTTTTCTTATCAAATATTCCTTAGTTTGTTGAGTGTCCAATACCTATAACAGAAATTGTGTAGTAAGATTAATTTAGCTATTACTAAAGTCACTACGAACCACATTTGTTTTATTTATTTGCTTTTTTGCTTCTATTTTTTGTTCAATTTTCATTAATTTGGTTTTCTTTTTGCAAAAATATACAGTCAAGTACACCCAACCAACAAAATGAAATTTTTCAGTTTAGCGTCACACGATTATTGCTTTAGGCTAAGGGAGACCATGATTAGAGGAAGTGAATGATGATGGAAGAATTGGTGGAATAAGAAACAGGGAGGAAATGGGAGTACATCGAGAAAATGCAGGGACACGATGTTGTTTACCACAAGCTTACTTGGCTGGGGATCTAATCAGGGACCCCATGGACCAGAGGTAAGCACTCTACTACTAATTGACCGTGACCCCATCCAGCTAACATTGGGTGCAATTTATGCTGCTTTTAAGCAAACACACAAACCATTGGTATTTTATTGGTTTATTTCTGAAGAACAAAGACAAATTTAAGCATTGACAGTAGTCAATCTGTCGACTACAGAATTTCCCTGTATTTTTCACGTTTCATCGAAAAATTCCCCTTTTGCTAAATTTACCTATGAAATTTTTTCTAGGTGAGGGAAATTTGGAATTTCCCTTAGGTTAGGAAAATTTTCCTCAAACTACGAACACTTGCATGTACAGATGTCAAAAATAAAGAGATTCTTGCTCATATGTGAATGATGCGCTGTGTACAGACCTCAGGTTCAGCTAGTGTTCAATACTCAATTGTGAAGGTGGAATTTACATAACACATATATACCTTAATAGATGAAATTATAGTTGGTTTAATATTTATTCCACTAGCGTATCTTTCTTTGTTATCTAAAATGAACTTGAAACTTATGTTTTAAGAAGTGTAAATAATAGTCCATCACTTATAACAATTTAAACAGTAAAGCATGTTTGTAAATTCCATCGACTCTCGTTTGTTATATAAATAGTGCAATCACGTCAAAAATTGGACAGGTTTTTATTAAAAAATTAATTGGCATCTACTGAACGCGAACCTAACTTTTACGGTAAACAGTTATTGACATAGGTTTAAGCAGACGCGATATTAGCTTTAATTTCTTGGAGGGAAAGCAATGGAGCAGAGCAATTTTTAGGGAACAGATTATTTTTTTTTTTTCTGTGCTATGCTGAAGATAGTAGATTTATATTACTTGATCTACATTACAATAAAATACGAAATATTTTTAAGTCCCACAATTATACCGGCTAGGCTAAAGGAGACGGTGATAATGAGAGATGGCTGAAATGAAGAAAGTGAGAGGAAACGGGAGAACACCGACAAAACTCACGGACTCAGTTTTTGTCAACCACAAAGTTCACTTGGCAGGAAATTGGATCGAACCAAGGACCACATGCACCAGAGGTAAGCACTCTACCACTGAGCGACCGTGACCCCTATCCAGCCAACAATGGGTGAAAATTATGCTGCTTTAAGCAGACAAAATCTATTGCTATTGTATTGGTTTATTTCTGAAGAACAAAGAAAAATTTAAGCATTGATATCAGTCAATCTGTCGACTACAAAATTTCCCTGTATTTTTCACGTTTCATCGAAACGTTCCCCCTTTTGCTAAATTTACCTATGGAACAGCGTTGCCAGACTCATAGCTCGGAATTATTCCAAAACCTGATCGAAATTATGCTAGATCCCCATAATTACTAATTGAGAAGTTTTTTAAAGAAAAGAAAACCGAAGTTGAGATACGATAACGTAACTTAAAATACACAGAGCGCAAGAATGTGAGGATAGAACTCAATAATTTACTTCACGCACCAATTATTTAACTCAACTAAACTAGTGCAATAGTTGCCAGACTCAGAGCTTGGAATTATTCTGAATAATCTTTCATTTTAAGAGCAGGAGAAGCTTGGCTTCTAAAAAGAATAATGAAATAAAAATATGTCGTATAAATGAATGCAAAGTGTATGTTTACATATTTTGAAAGAAAATGACCTCACAGTCAAACGATTAGAAAACACTGGTTGGAGCTACAAAAAAAGAAAGAAAAAAGAAAAGGAAAAAAGAAAAAATGCATCTCTGGGGGTGGACTAGGGTCAAACACATGGCGAAAGGCCTTTAGCGGCCCATACACGTAAACACATGTCTGTAGGAACAGCCCGACTTGTATGAAAAATGATAAAACCACAGGCAAGTTGATCGTGTATGGCCTCGTTCATTCATGTTGAAAGTTTTCAAAATTTTCTGAAAACTTGCTTGATGTTTTTGCCGTTCTGCATGCATGTTTACCGTGTATGGGCTCGTTCATGCAAGGTGGCTGTTTTATATTTAGGTCCGCCAATCACGACAGCGGAAGAAATCACGTGAGTCTATCCTCCGTCGCATGCCAAGGTCGTGCAGTTGCAGAAAGAAAAAGCACGCGTTTCCTCGTCCTCCACATTTCTCAAACTACTTTCAGTATGTTGGACACCACGTTGGTACGTGTGTGGTCAAAAAGTTCTTTCAAGATGCATGATGAAAGAAACCTTTCATACATGTTGGTAATGCAAGTGCGTGCGTCTATGGCGCGCTTTTGAGTCACCTGCATTTGTGTGTTATATGTTTCATCTTAACATCAAGAAGCTACCGTCTGCAATGAAACTCGTTTTCTAACTCATTTTCAGAAATATTAAATTGTTTTTAATACCACGCCCCTTTCTCTAAAGGCATTGGTAAAGGGATGACCTCCCGCCGTTTTGAACTTGCTGCCTGCATGTATGGTTTACCGACTGTATTGAAATTATGCTAGATTTGGACATGATGCTAAAAGCAAGATGATAGATGCTAAAGACATGCAAAACCGCTGCTCCTTAAACTATGAACACTGACATGAACAGATGTTGTGAAGCATAAGGAGATTCTTACATATATGTGATTGATGCGCTGTGTACCAAATTTCACATAATTAAATCCCCACGTTAAGCGGGTTTGCATATCCAGGCCCCTAACTATGAAAACATTTACGCTCAGTCCAACCTCGATCATTTCACGAATTCAACCTGTTTTACGTATGTTATTAGGACATAATATCGATTGTGATTTATTCTAAAAACACTTTTATACATTGCAAGAGCTATAACGTCCAAATATTTACTGAGAACTCATAGTCGTATCGGAATAAACAAAAGCGAGTATGGAACAGAAAACTGCTATAACAAAAGGCAAAAGAAGATATACAAAGGCATACAAAACGGTCGAGTGGTTTGGGTCGATACACTATCAATCACATGTTTGTGTGTTCAAACCCGGTAGCAAGTTGTTTCTTTTTTAAGTGTCATCCTATTTTCATCCGGAGGCTGAAAATATTTCTTTGAGTAACTCATTGAAAACTTCTTTTGTTTCAAATTCGATTAGAACGGAACATTATATGAATTGCGAATCTTAAATCCATAGCTAAAAAAAAAAAAAAATGAAGTATACTCACTACTCTATTATCCTCTGATTTGTAACGATTTATAAACAGTGGTGACTTCAGAAAATTATCCTCGGGGGGCATTTCAATATGCGGGTGGAGGGCAAACATTGGTAGTCCACATTGAGCACGATCGAATATATGGTCCTGAAGGCGGAAATTTCTTAGCTCGAGAGGGGTCTCAAATTCTCCCTCAGATCACGTCCTGAAAGCATCATTGCTTAAAAACTTTTCGTAACAAATATAATATTACACTTGTTTCTCGTTCTACATTTAAAATTGGTAAAATCATAACTTATAGAGGATTATAATAAAAGCATAAAAATTACAATACCAATCACGTATAAATTATCCTGTAAGTTACCAACTTTGGGTCAGATTAAAATTCAAATATTTGTTTTCGGATTGCACTTAGAAGTAAGTCCTCTCTATATAACCCTGATTGGAAAACCATGTTTAACACTAATTAATTAATCAATATTTATACGAATATTTTTTTTCATTTTACTATTTTTACTATTCAATATTATATACACTTAATTTCCAAAATCAAAATCTCGAAAATGTATATTGTACGGTTGCAGACTCGCAAATAAATGATTATTTATCATATATATTGGTCCCTATTCGAAATTCTATTTAATCGAATCCGACAGCAACACAGACAGAAATATCGAGAACAGGTGAAAAAAAGAGAGAAAAAAGTGTTAGCCCCGGCGGGGGCTCGAAGTAAGTTCGAATGGTGCTTTACAAGCCGAACACCTTAGACCACTCGGCTATGGTAACAACTAGTGATTGTAGCAAAGGCTTCGAGTAATAGTTCTTATTACAGAATAACATTTTCTATTGCCTAAAATTTAAACTTAATTTACTTTGATATAATATATCTATTAATTTGTTACATGAACACGTTTTCGTTACTTTGATGAATGATGTATGTTGTCGATATAGATTCTATTACACGTTCTTTCGTAAATATTATAGAAAGTATCAGGGTTATTTATGATCTTTCATGGAAATTGACTGGCGCATGCGCAGTACACAGACAGTTCAATTGGAAGGCGAGGAAGGAAACGCTAACACACTGTTAGAATGTTTCATCGCTGTGAAGTATAAAGAACAGCTAAAATGTATTTTACACTTGTCATTGCGTAAAGAATCACTAGGTTAATGTTTGTCCAAGTTCTCACTAATCAACTGGGCTCATGAAAAATAATTAATATTGTCATTACTGCACAATATGAAGAATAAAGAACGTATATTACACCAAATTGTTCTCGAATTCGAACTTAGCTAAGGAAGGGACAATAAACAAAATGTGATTTATTCATTAGAATTGAGATAATTCAATGAAACTAGAAATTACACAATCAAAAGGAAAAATATCGTTAAAAAGACAATAATACTTTTATCCGAGATATGAAGTAAAGTTATTAATTAACTGAAATGAAAGTAATATTGGGCATGATATAGAGTAGGAAAAGAAGTAAATGTATTCTTAGAAACGTTCAAAGTAAATTCACAAATACTTTTTAAAGATATACTACTCTTCCTTTACGTTTTAACGAACTAATAAGTAAACAAGCTAAGGAAAAGAATGAAGAATGAAAGTGTTGCTCTTGAAAAAATATAATAAATAAATGAAACTTAAATAAATGTTTACACAAAAAATAACACACTAGTACTTCGTGTAGTCACCTCCAGAGTCAGTAACTTCTTGAAGTCTGGAGGGGATACTAGATACAAGTCTCGAGCAATACGACGGTGTGTCACGAAAATGTTGCCATAGTTCCATAACATGATTTTGTAGAAACGTTTGGTCTCTGTCTTCACGTCTCTCCTTCCATTCTTGCACCATGTAGGCCCACAGATATTCAATTGGGTCCAAATCTGGGGATAGAGGGGACCACTCAATACAAATTAACTCTGAATGTTCACTTAGCCACTCTCGTGTTTGCCGGGAAGTGTGAACAGCACTGTTGTCATGCATAAATATATATTCTTCCTTTTCGGGGAAGTTTGTTTCTAAGGACGGTAACAACGTATTTTCGAGGATATTAATGTAAACACTGCTGTTCATTCTCTCAGGCACCGCAACCAAATCTCCAGGACCAGCAGCCGTCATGTATCCCCAAAAGTGTGCTGATATTCGTCCTGAACAAGAAGTTCTGATAATATTTTGTTGAGCATACCTGGTTCCGCGCGGTCTATACAATATAACTCTGCCTTGTTGGCTAGACTTGAAAACCTTCTCGTCGGTCCAGATGGCTAAGTCCCAATATGACTGAGGTTGGGTTATGTTATTCTGTGCCCATTCCATTCATCTGGCCCTGTGAGTTTCAGTCAGGAGAGTCTTCCTAGCGGGTCTTGAACAGTGTAGACCAGCCCCCAATAATCTTCTTATTATTGTTTCGTGAGAACAATTATATTCTCTGGTTTTGTCCAAGAGGATTGACGTGTGGCGTAGAGGTCTGTTGATTACTTCTGTAACTAAAGCTTGATCTTGAGCTGCAGTTGTCAGTTTTGGCCTTCCACTTCTTGACCGAGACCTGAACCATTCACCACCTTCTTCATGTCGCTGAACCCATTTCTTGACCGTTTGTTTGTCACATCCCAGATCTCTAGCAATCTGAGGCACAGTTTGTCCCATTTTTGCTCGGCCTATGATTTCTCCTCTCAGAGCAACAGACAGTTCTCCACAACCTTTAAAACGAGGCATTTTGAGAACCTGTTAGAAATTTGCGTTCTGGCGTGTGTGACAAATGTCGGTAAAGTGCATCTTTCTGTTTCTACGGCGCATGCACCAGTCAATTTTCATGAAAGATCATAAATAATCCTGACAATTGCTGTAATATTTATGAACGAATACGTAATAGAACATATATTAACAACATCATTCGTCAAAGTAAAGAATACCGTAAACATAAAAAATTTCAACAGACTATTACATCAGGCCAAAATAGGCTTAAACTTCAGAGAATACAAAATAAATTTCATACTCTAACAAAAGATTGAACATGAAACACGCTTATTATATTTTCAACTTGTCACATTAGCCGAGTGGACTAAGGCAGTCTGCTAGAGATTCTGAGGCACCATTCAAGAGTAGTTCGAATCCCCCCACAATACAATTTGGTTTTACCTCTTCTTGACGTTTCTGTTTGTGATCCTGCCGGATTCTATTCAATATAATTCCGTAATACGCTAAAATATACGTAATATTTGAGATTCTTAACCTCCCATTTTTACATTTTTTAAGCTCAATTGAGAAGAAAGAGGGAAAATGAAAGTACGAAGATTTACAATAATTACTTAGCATATACTGTCATTGTAATTGTGGATATTTTATTTATGAAAATGTATAATGAACTAAAAATATATTTAGTAGGTCACATGTCTCCATTTTTCGATTCTAACTTGAAAGTTACAGTTTAGGCGGTGACATATCGAAGACCCAGGGGGTTGAGGGGGTTGTAACCCCTCCCATTGAAACTTTTATATTCTATTGAAATAAAAAGTGTTTCAGCTTATAATCTTGGAAAAGCAACAATCACTGTGTGTGGAGGACGGTTTATTTATACTACGATTTATCACTTCCAAATGTGTAGAAGATGTGACTGGATATTGTATATAATCATTCAAGAAATATAAGACAACCAAGGGACTTCGGAAACCCTTCATGCCACCCCAGGAGGACGAAGTGCGTCCCGCCGTCCCTCGGTTGGGAACTACTGTTTGCGAGGGAAACATTCTAACAGTGTGTTAGCGTTTCGTTCCTCGCCATCCAATTGAACTGTCCGTGTACTGCGCATGCGCCAGTCAATTTCCATGACAGATCATAAATAACCCTGATACTTTCTATAATATTTACGAAAGAACATGTAATAGAATCTATATCAACAACATACATCATTCATCAAAGTAACGAAAACGTTCATGAAACAAATTAATAAATATATTATATCAAAGTAAATTGGGTTTAAATTTCAGGCAATAGAAAATATTCTGTAATAAGAACTACTACTCGAAGCCTTTGCTGCAATCACTAGTTGTTACCATAGCCGAGTGGTCTAAGGTGTTCGGCTTGTAAAGCACCATTCTAACTTACTTCGAGTCCCCGCCGGGGCCAACACTTTTTTCTCTCTTTTTTTCACCTGTTCTCGATATTTCTGTCTGTGTTGCTGTCGGATTCGATTAAATAGAATTTTGAATAGAGACCAATATATATGATAAATAATCATTTATTTGCGAGTCTGCAATCGGACAATATACATTTTCGAAATTTTGATTTTGGAAATGAAGTGCATATAATATTGAATAGTAAAAATAGTAAAATCAAAAAATATTCGTATAAATATTGATTAATTAATTAGTGTTAAACATGGCTTTCCAATCAGGATTATATAGAGAGGACTTACTTCTAAGTGCAATCCGAAAACAAATATTTGAATTTTAATCTGACCCAAAGTTGGTAACTTACAGGATAATTTATACGTGATTGGTATTGTAATTTTTATGCTTTTATTATAATCCTCTATAAGTTATGATTTTACCAATTTTAAATGTAGAACGAGAAACAAGTGTAATATTATATTTGTTACGAAAAGTTTTTAAGCAATCATGCTTTCAGGACGTGATCTGAGGGAGAATTTGAGACCCCTCTCGAGCTAAGGAATTTCCGCCTTCAGGACCAATATTCGATCGTGCTCAATGTGGACTACCAATGTTTGCCCTCCACCCGCATATTGAAATGCCCCCCGAGGATAATTTTCTGAAATCACCACTGTTTATAAAGTTTTTCGTTACAAATCAGAGGATAATAGAGTAGTGAGTATGCTTCAATTTTTTTTAGCTATGGATTTAAGATTCGCAATTCATATAATGTTCCGTTCTAATCGAATTTGAAACAAAAGAAGTTTTCAATGAGTTACTCAAAGAAATATTTTCAGCCTCCGGATGAAAATAGGATGACACTTAAAAAAGAAACAACTTGCTACCGGGTTTGAACACACAAACATGTGATTGATAGTGTATCGACCCAAACCACTCGACCGTTTTGTATGCCTTTGTATATCTTCTTTTGCCTTTTGTTATAGCAGTTTTCTGTTCCATACTCGCTTTTGTTTATTCCGATACGACTATGAGTTCTCAGTAAATATTTGGACGTTATAGCTCTTGCAATGTTTAAAAGTGTTTTTAGAATAAATCACAATCGATATTATGTCCTAATAACATACGTAAAACAGGTTGAATTCGTGAAATGATTGAGGTTGGACTGAGCGTAAATGTTTTCATAGTTAGGGGCCTGGATATGCAAACCCGCTTAACGTGGGGATTTAATATTGTGAAATTTGGTACAAAGCTCAGGTTCAGCTAGTGTTCAATACTCAATTACGGACCTGGTAGGTATATACATACGTTCCTTATCAGACGAAATCATATTTGATTTAATATTTATTGCACTTAGTTACCTTCATTTGTTTTCTAAAATGAAATTGAAACTTATGTTTTAAGAATTGTACACAATAGTAGCCTACATTAGTTATAACAGTTTAAATAGTAAAGTATGTTTGTAAATTCCATTGGCTCTCATTTGTTATATAAATAGTGCAATCACGTCAAAAATTAGACACTTTTTATTAAAAAAATAATTGCCATCTACTGAACGCTAAACTAACTTTTACGGTAAATAGTTATTTTTATGACATAAGTTTAATCAGGTGCGACATTAATTTCTTGGAGGGAAAGCAGTGGAGCAGAGTAATTTTTGGGCTAAAAGTTAATTTTTTTCTGTGCTGAAGATAGTAGATTTATATTACTTGATCTGCATTACAATAAAATACGAAATATCCTTAACCTTTACATCCCACGATCAAGGGCGCCGATCCTGGGGGACCGGGGAGGCCGGTCCCCCCACAGCTCATTTGGGTTCCTATTGTATTTATGAATTTACAATATTTGGCATAATTTGAATGCAATTTGTCTTAAAATCCTCATATATATATACCTTCTGCATCTGAATGGGCCCAAATTTACAGAGAAATCTGCCCCCTTGCGCACGGTTATACCGGGTAGGCTAAAGGAGACGGTGATGATGAGAGATGGGTGAAATGAAGAAAGTGGGAAAAAACGGGAGAGCCCTCAGAAAACTAACGCACACGGTGTTTGTTATCCGCAAAGTTCACTTGGCGGGAGATTGGATAAAACCAAGGACCCCCATGCATTAGAGGTGAACGCTCTACCACCGAGCCACCGTACATTGCAATATGTCTTTACACCAGCTAAAGAGAGATGCGGTGTATGATATACCGGAACACAGAGTCCACTCACGGCGTGGGAGACCCGGGTTCGATTCCCGGCGGGAGCTCATGTGGTTCGGATTCCACGTTAATCAGTACGTCCACGTCTCATATAGCCTCGCTGCTGAAAGGGACGCTAAACTAAAATCAACAACCACAACAACAACAGAGTCCACTCATCTCCCACTAACATTGTCAGTCTCTGTTCGATTCTCTCACACACGCACTGGAAATGTTTTCGTGACTCCTGAAAAATTTGGTTCTTGGTAGGTATAACGTTTATAATGTTTCAATATTCAACTGTCAAGTCATATAGGGTATGTTTAAGTTAGAGAACGCTCACAGGGGTTTAGTAACTTATTTTCCTACTATACTTACTGAAATTCATGCATATTTTGGAGCTTAATTGCTAAACATGGTTAGCAAACAATCTTTCGCATGGGATACCAGGACTTGACTCCTGAAGGAACACGTGTAATTCAGATTCTACGTCAAGCAGTAGGTCTTAAGTTAGTGAGCTAAAAACGAGTGGTTGAATGAATTAATAATTTGCTTAAAAAACTATAGTAATCAAATCATTCTAAAATTTCAATGCAACGTGAAAATATGATTGTGTTGTGCTGGATTAAAATATAAGAATTACTAAGTATAGCGGTCTATCTATCAATCAACTCAAACATAAAACTCAACATTTCTTTCTTGAATGGGCTATACAAACACACAGAGCCCGAAACGGGTCTAAACGACTTAGCAATACATGTCTTCCAATTTGGACATATTTTAATGTATACAATTGAATTGCCATCTAATGGTTGACATAAGGAAATATGTAGATTTTTTTGACACTACGGATAGGTCAGCCATGAATATAAAAATTTCACCAACTTTAGCATGTCGAAATGATCTGCTGCCACGTTCTCACTAGTTTTGACGGATTAGTATGTTGTGTCATGATCTCTGAGGCAACTTTAGAGTTGATGTACTTCCATGTCAAAAATTTACAGACATGCGCGAAAAAGTGAAACGCTTGTTGTTGTTTCTAGTTATCAGAATTGCTAATGTAGGAACTTTGTCGCTTGAAGTAGAAATTTTTAAAGATATTTTAGCAACAGCAATTGGATCATTTACCATTATTATGGTAGGGATTTAGCGACATTTATAATGTTATCTAGCCACTAAACTAACATTATTTACATTAAAATTAATTTTTCTAGCGTCTTCTTGAGGTACGTTTAGCGACATTATTGTTCACGTTTTTGGCAACACTTCTTGTCATGTTTACCAATAGAGCCTCTCTTTTTCGAGCAAAACAAAAATCTACGAGGAAAAAAAAAAAAAAAAAGAACCACTCATAAGCAATATTTTTTTATAGAACATATGGTAAGTATTGATTAAAACATTAAGACTGTCGTTTTTGGCTATCATTACTTCTTTGATAAATACGTATTACTAATGTGCATTTTTTGTGGTAAGTTCAAAATGATTTCGAAGAAGTGGGTTCATCGAACCCCTTCCCCATCGAACCCCTTGGATGTTCGTGTGAAATATTTTCCATAAGTATATTTCATGCAAAAAGGAAAAATGAAATGAAATCTTTAGTTTTACGTCCCACGATTATGCCTGCTAGGCTAAAGGAGACGGTGATGATAAGTAATGAATGAAACGGTGGAATGAAGAAAGTGGGAGGAAACGGGAAAACCCCGAGGAAACAAACGCACACGTTGTTTGTCCACCACAAAGTTCCCTTGGCGGGGCCAGGGATCGAACCCGGGACCCCAAGCACCAGAGGTGAACGCTGTACCACTGAGCCACCGCGGCCGCACATAATGCAAAAAGGAATAAGCATGTTTGTACAAAGGCTATTTAGTGCCGTATCGCCGGACCACTTTGAAATCAGAAAAAAAAGCACCAAAATGTAGTGCATTCGGTTGTATTTTGTTGGATTACATTAAGTTACGTTAGATGACGTACTTTACGTTAGGGGCAGAAAAACTACAGTACAAAAACACAAACCAACCTGTGCACGTGGTTTGTGACACTAAAGCACGAATGCTATCTAACCGAGTCAGAGCAGGAGCACAGACGGGGGGCCCATGCAGAGTGAGGGGGTGCGTCCGAAGGGAGCAGGCACGTCAGCAACAGTGGGTATACGCGTAAGCGAGGGTAGTGACAACATGTGGGTTTTGGCGATCATAAAAATTTCAAGAGCACTTTTCATGGTTTCATACTTGCAACGTTTCACTTGTTAACACACGATACAGCTCCTGTACACTGTGCAGAAATACATTCCCGTTCAGTTAGAAGTCATTTGCCTTTAAAACTGAGGCTTGTAAACCTTTCCAATTTCAATAAGAAAATTGTGCAAAAGAGTTTCCTGGGATTTCCTTACCTTAAATACATATTCCGTTAAATAGACCTCTAAATGCTCTTCCTTCTTCCCCAACGCCATGACTTTCGTGCTACTATATCATGAGAAATGTACATCTCCGCAAAATAGTTCTGCCTCCATAGACAGTGCCGCTTACATAAAAAAAACAACCAACAAAAACAACTTTCTTCACTTTTACTATTTCACTTACCTCACTTTCACTCATTCATTATCACAAACTTAAATAAATTCTCAAACTGGCCCGGTAAAGTTGCTAAAATTGGTCAAGCTTTACGGCGCGTAATCCCATTTTTTAATTAATAACCTCATTGCTATCTACTGTACACCAAGCTAACTTTCACAATATACAATTATTTGATGACAACTTATATTTATATTTTCTCTTGCCTCCCTCCCCAAGCAGTGATGACGCTAGCATTTATTTCTTGGGGTTCAGGTTGAGTAGCATAATTATTTTAGGTGGCCAGGCTATTTTTTGTATGCCGAAAATAGTTATTTTATATTGCTTTACCTATATAACAATAAAACATTAGCAAGGCTCAGCCGATTTGAGAGTACCTTGCAGCCATGGGACCCGACCGACTTGACCCACTCTAGCGTTGTTACTGTTCCTTCCTCTCTTTTACACTACTGAAAACGTTTTATAGCCTTTGTAAAAAATTGTTTTTTGGTATTTACTAATATTTTATTTCAATCATTCAACTGTCAGATCATTTAGGATAGGTTTAAGTTGGAGAACATTCACTGGGTTCAGTAAATTCGATCCCAGTATACTTACCAAAATTAATGCATATTTTGGAGCTTCTTTACATATACATTGTTAACAAGCATACCTACCGCGACGGATAACAGGGATCGACTCCCGGTAGGAGCATATGTGATTCTAGTTAGGCGGTAGGTCTATGTTTTGTGCTAGATACGGATAATCTAATAAATTAATAATTTGTTTTGAAAATGAATGAAATAGAATGTATATTCGAATTTCAATTGAACATGAAACTTATTATATACCAGTTTTTGGAGTTGGTGAGATACAAAAAATGTAGAAACAGTAGAGTTAGTTAACCTTATTCCATTACTTACAGTTAGTTTTGCATAAGTATTAATGTCAATGTGTATATAATTGAATGATTTTTATAAAATCGATTGAGAGCTTTAAATTAAAGAAAAAGATGGACCAATTTTCAAAACATGAGTCGCTTTCTGCTTCTTGAATAGCTATGACTCTTTGTACCTTGTAAAGGATGTTAAATTAAGCTTTAAAATTCTGTATACGAGACAAAACGTATACAATTATGACCATTGAATTGCAAATTTGTTGTTATTACACTGCACAATAGAATTTAAAGAAAGTCGGAAAGGTAAAATAAATAAATAAATAAATAAATAAATAAATAAATAGAAAATGGAGACCTCAATGACGCAGAACTCATTTGCTTTATATGTGGCGCCAGCCAGGTCTCATAGTCTTTTCGATGTGGCTTTTTTCTTGCAGAATCCTAGTGCCTGACCCGCACTAGAATGAATATTTGAAGTACCAAGCAAAATGTGTATGAATCAGAACTTATACATGAATGTCCACCATTCTATTTCGAAAGCCTTATGCAGAAGTTTGTTCGCTGTATATCAGACCATTTTCGATTCGTTGTTGCCATGTGGCGTACCATGTTGGAACTATAGGTTTGCTGACGGGAGCAGTGTTGTGTCTCATCTTATAGCTGCATGAGTGTTGGCAGTGGGGGTTATGAAATTGTACCGAAAATGAACCGGTAAGCACCTCAGGTTGAAGTATGTGCGGACGGCCAGTGTACATCACCTGCTGCACCGTCACATTGCAGAACGTAAGACGGGCTTCAAAAAAGTGTATGTAAAGTATCTGGCGGGTTCTAAATGGAAGAAATTTGTCACAAAGGATGTGAATGCCATATGTGAATTGCACTGATGGTGGTCACATTCGGACGATCACATACGTAGCCTACATTACAGGAAAGGGATGCAGCAACTTCTTTATTTATTTAACAATCACTAGATACAGCTCAGAGGCCATTTTATACTTTGTTCATCAGATCAGGGAAACTTTTCCTTCTGTTTTTACGGTTGCTAAATCATTCAGATATGAGGGTACGTTTCTGATTCGCAAAATGGAGAAAACGTGAAAGTGAATGCAAGATGCTTCCAAGAAATCATTCTGACACCTATCTATCGGAGAGACATTCCACAATTGTAGAGAACGGACGCAACACAGATGACGATCCAATTGTCAAGGCTTTGAGTCATACGGCCAGAACATTACTACGTTATTATCAGGAACTGGCAGACGAATTAGGAATGAGTGTAATTCCGTTTGAAGACATTTGTATGAAAAACCCAGACTGTTGAAACGACATCTCCAACATCGCTACCAGCGTACCCTGTATGGTCTATGGAAAGGGACATAATTCCCTTTCCTGTCGTGCGCAGAAGCTTGCAGGAATGGAAACTGAAATGACGTGTGATTGTCCACGATGCTGCGGGTCCAACAGAACATGATCGTTGTTGGAGTCGAGGTATCTCTTAAGGTGAGTAGTTATCAAACATGATTGGATATAAAGCAAACAACTTTCAAATATAGCAGAAAATATAGTGTATTTTGCTATACTCACTATAGCAAAATACTATTGAGTACGTGAAACTTTCACTATATCTACACAGTAGCTCGCTCCTCCCCAGAAAAAAACTCAATATCGCCACAATTTTAACGCATGTTATTCTTTGTCTTATTCGTAAACTGACAATTTTCAGTAAAATATTTCGGACTAGATACGTAGTGCAGAATTTGCTGGTTTTATAGTTTTTTTTACTAACATTCGGTCATTTAATTCTCGTCTATTTTTCAGTTTCATAAATGTTAAAATTGTTGTGTCTTGTTTAAGAAAACAAAATTTAATTGTTCAGTATTAAGACAAGTATTTAGTGAATATATTTAGTATTTGGTATATCATTGAAAGAGTGCTTCGGGTATAAACTTTCATACTACAGACGAATGTCCTAATGTTTATGTAATTAATACTTTATAAAATGGAATATATACGACAACATTTTTTAGAATGCTTGAATTGGTTCAAGAGATGCCCTAAAGTTGCCTAACATCTCTAGAAATTATTCTTAAATGCTATTTCAATAAAAGTTGAAAAAAAAATGAAATTTCAATATTATTCTCAACTCTCTTATATATTTAACTTTTTCTACATGTAGTCACCACCAAGGTTTGCTTTTCTAGTATGTGATATATTTGTTTGTTTATAATGACATTTTAATTGTATTAACCTGGTGGACTATTACGTTCAAAAGACTAAAGATTATTTGCGTTACTGTAATTTCTGATAACCTAACACACTTTTAAATCCTAAGCATGAAATATGACTCCATCGGTGTGAGCTCATGGGGTTCGAATTTTACGTTAAGCTATAGGTCCGCGTCTCGTATAGCAGAGAAAGTAGATTCTTTGTCACATATTTCTGATAAAGTGGAATACGCCATATAAGTGAGAACATACTTGAGAAAGGTAAGAATGGCGTAATATGTAAAAACATAAATAAAAAATGTTTTCAAAATGTTATGTCGCGAGAAGTTCTTCTGTAATTTTAAATCTGACACATGCTAAAATATACGAAGAAATTGACATACATTTTTTGAAAGACAATGCAAAATATTAGAAAAAGTATTAACATTAAACTAGCAAGTGATGAAAAGAAATGTGTGAACCTTGTAACGAAACCAAACTATAAAAACATCACAGTATATGTAGTAAACTTATCAGTTGTGCATATGAGCAAGATTAAAATATTATTTAACATATAAGTGTTGTTTTACAGTGTGAAATTAAGACTTCCAAACTATACGAATTAAATACTTAAACTTGGAATAATGTATCTATAAGTACTGGTATCAATGGAATAATAAAATGCGAAGAACCTGTTCCTCAGACGATGAATTTATATCAGAAAGCCATTACACGGTATCCTTTACTGCTTTTCTCTATAGCGATAAAGACTGAAACAAAGAAAAATCGTTTATTTCAACTACGTTCAGTTTGAATAGAAAATTAATGAAGAGAAAAACTCTTTGGACACTGAGTTGACTCGTAGTTGTCTTGAGATTGTTAAACGTTTGCAAGAATCCGCTTCACTCTATCTTTTTGTTTTTGTTATGTGGTGATAAACGCTGAATCGTTGCTGAATCAATTGGAAAAGCTGCACCTTGAGAGCAGTCACCATTTTTACTCCACGGGAATTAGTATTGAAACGGGAAATAATAGCAAACCTTTTGAATAATTTGAACCTTTTCCAGTTTTGATAGTGCCTTGGATTGTATAGTCATGTTATGTAATCTAGAAACACGAACTGCTAGGTATTCCGTTTGGTTGTATAATAATAGACGACGAAACCAGAAATGGTTAAATTTAACCACTTCTGCTGTGAATACAATGTTAATAAAGAAGATAAAACAAATGCTTGTGATGCTTAATTAATTGCAAAAATATACACCTTGATAGCACTTACCATTTTTTTTTACGGAAATCACTATTAAATCCGGAGTACTACTAAACTTGCAGCGCTTCCGACTTCGGCATTGTTGTTGATAGACATGATATCTTTAGAAGCTGAATCGTTTGTAGAAACCCGCTACTTGTTATATCTTACATGAATACAGATTAATAAAGCTGATGAGGCACTGGATGGATTAAAAAAAATACTGCATCTTAATATCATTCATCATTTCTGCTCGACGAAAATCAGTATTGAAAATTAATGTGATAATGAACTTAAACCACTTCCGTTTTCAGTAGAGCATTGTAAATAGTCAGGATATGTAGTACTAAAACGCTAAATCATTTGTAAAACGACCCTCGGTACCTGTTACTATTCACGTTCTAAGGGGTAAACATTGAAATTGTTATTGTAATCAAAAGTAACACCAAATTTGAACCACTTCCGGTATTGGTAAAGTATTATGGATAGCCATGATATGTTAAGTTGAGACGCTGAATCGAGTGCTAAGATCTGCTTCTTGTTATTTGTTACCCTTCTTGTTCTATTGCGAAAAGCGTTGAAACGGGAACTATCTTATTTGAACCACATCCGATTTTGATAGAGAGTTAATAGAAGAGATGGAAACTATTCTTGGGGTGCTAAATCGATTGCAGTAAAGTGCATTTGGATATACTGTATATCTTGCCATTTTAGTTCTGATATCTGTCGACAGGAGGACGAATGAAAGAACGGAAGGAGAAAGCCGCTGTATGACTTCCAACATATATGCATATCATAAATTGGATTTTTTAAAAAAGCAATCTCTATGTGGGTATGTCAATTTTAGATTTGTTAAATTACTATGTGATGAAATCAAAGTATCAAGACCAAATAGTAATATACTCTACAGACACGGGTAGTTATATTTATCACATTTAAGCGAAAGATTTGTTCGAAGATATGCTAGTTCTTATTAATTACTTTTATAGGGATAATTATCCTTAAAATGAGAGATACCAGCTAACTCGAGTAGCTAAGAAAATTTCTTGTTGAAATGAAAGAAGAAATTGTCGTGTTAAGATAAAAAAAATGCTCTCAATTAAATCACTGCAGAGACTTTAAAAGCAAATTCCATAAAGAAAAATGTAAATTTTGCGAAAACGGTGAAAGAAGAATGTAAGAAACTCAGATTTAATGAATATAGAGGCTGTTTGTTCAATCAAAAGGAATATCATAAGAAGATAAATTTAATTAGAAGTTATAATCACGAGTTAAATAGTATAGAAGTCAATACCCTCGGTCTAAGTTTTGTAGATAATGAAAGATGTACATTAGAAGATGGGACAAACACCTTGCCATCGTGTGTTTATAAGATAAAAGCAAAGTAAATGTAATTTGTATGTGATTACAGTCTCAGATATAAGTTCTTTGTGATTAATTTAACGCAATATTTTTTTTTGGGAAAGTGTGTTTATGCAATATTGTTTATAAATTCACTTAAACTATGGATCTGGACTCTATAATATTCAGAATTCAGTATCATTTTAATATTCACAGTTTTAGAATTCTATGCAATGTTTAATATGCTCAATCTAGTTTAATCATAGAGAATGTAGTGGAGTATTTTTACATAAAGCGTGTTGATAGAATGTTTCTTTATAAATTCACTTAAAATATGTGGTTTACGGAGTTTGTCCGCTTTCTCAAATTCAGAAATACTCCTAAGAGGCAAGACAACGTTTACAACTCAATTGCGGCAAGCGGGTTTACTTTAACCCTTAAGGCCATAATAGAAAGAAAACATAGTTGTATTAATATTTATTACCTTCAATTAATATTCCTGGAAATGTGAGATTAATATGATATACGTGTATTAGAAATATAAACAATAGTACCTCAACTATAAGAATTTAAATACCTAATAAATCTTTTTAAATTTTGTTGACTCATTTGTTATTTAAATAATCAAATCATCCCAAAAGTTGAACTATATTGTATTAGTAAAGTTCTAGCCATCTACTGAACACCAAGATAAATCTTACTAGAAACCGTTGTGTATAAGTGTATTTTCTCGAAAATTGTGGATGGCATTTTTTCTGTGATCGACAGCTGATAATGTGTTAGGCAAAATGAGAATTAGACAAAGTTAGAAGACACCGTTCCAAGCCTACCTGATCATCTACCACGAATCTACTGACGTGAGATCATACGCTCGAATGCCAGATACAAACTTCTACTATTATTGAGTAATCTGTTTCTAAACCTCTGATCTGCTTCTCTATTTTTGTCTTTACATGATAAAACGTTAGTTTGTATTCGGGAGGTTGGCTATAGTTCAAATCCCAGTCATACCATCCTGACACAGGTTTTCTTGTTACCGCAGTTCTACCAGCGGAATGCTGGGATGTTTCCTTCGAATAAGGCACTAATCACCACCTTCACCATCCATTAGATTTATGTCTGTTAGCCTAAAAAATTAAAGTAAAAATTAAAAAAAATGTGTTCCGTTATCGCGTAAAATAGAGACGTTTATTAAAACGTAAATTAAATTCCGAGAAAATTGAAAATGTCTGACAAAAACAGAGATAACTGCTGAAACTATTACAGTGATTCAAATTATTACTTTTGTCTCATGAAAGTTATTTCATGCTTTTTCCAGCACTTACGATAGAACTTCCATATATAATAACACGGCAGACGTCTCGAAAGTATTATGAAAATTATTTATTTTTTACATTTCGAAATTTATCCAGGTGTTTATTAAATATTTTATTCACTTTTATATTTTCTCACTAGGGTAATATTAGAGCATGATAGTTGAAAATCATTTTCCTCCTGTTTGATAGCTGTTTTAAACTTCGCCCTATTTGTCAACAGAATGATTTATGTTCTTTCTCGAACAAGACAGGCAGATTTCTTGGTTTCTTTCACCACCTGCAAGACATCCTGATAGTGCTTCGCATTATCTTGAAAACAATGACAATAAGAACGTGCCGTCTGTTTGACCGCTGGTAACACCAAAACCTGTTTGTCACTTGTAATTATCTTTTCCTATGCAATATAAGCATTTTCTCTGAGAAGATAGACAATTCCCATATGTATGGTTTGAAGCAGATTGTGGCTGACAATATTCACTTCAGTGTTTGTGTTTCGTAATTCGTGCATTTTTTTATTCAAGCTGTTCGAACTGTATGATTCAGTCGAAAAGAAAATATGTAAAAAGAAGTGGGAGTAGTAATATTGTATTAACATGCTCCAAAGTGAGGAGCAAAGTCATTGAAAAAAACATATACTTATGGGTCATCTATATGTGAGACCAGATTCTAGATATTTACTAACTACCGAATTTATTTTAGGCTTGAGGAATTTCTACACCAAAAAATCGTCTTGGATTGGTTGAACTGGAATTTAGCATTCCTTTCAGCAGCGAGGCTATATGACACGTGGACATACAACATAACGTGGAGTAAAATCTACATGAACTCCTCAACGGAAATCGAACCGAGGTTCTTCCGGACAGAAGGGTATTTTTTTATCATTGGTATTTAATTATTTTATTTGACATAATGTGACCATGTAATTTTAAAATCAACTTAGTTTTCATTGAAGTCATCTGGTACGTATAGATATAATGAAATCTCTAATAAGAAGCACTTCGATGTTCAGAGGTGAACATATGGAAGTGAATATGTGTGGTGGTCATGTCGGAAGTT
Source organism: Thermobia domestica (assembly GCF_964235325.1). NCBI lineage: Eukaryota > Metazoa > Arthropoda > Insecta > Zygentoma > Lepismatidae > Thermobia > Thermobia domestica. The sequence continues at coordinate 365,502,546 of NC_137455.1, forward strand.
ATAAAATGCACAAGATCAAAACTGTATTGAGCCTCACAGCACAAGTATTAAGTTTAGAGGTCCTAAGAAATAATCAACATGCAGAAGTCCTAAAATGTATTCACTGTCAATAATCCTACATGTACAAGCCTTGAATGCAATAATCCTGAAAACCTCTTGTGACACTAGCATCAAGTATTGAAGTTCATACGTTGTAGCAGAATATCTTTACATATACCGAGGGAGGGCGAAGGAGGTGTTCACAATTGATAAGTTACAAATGTTTCTTAAAATAGATACCATGATAGGAAGACCTAAAACTAATATCGCGGCACAAAACTTAAACTGCACTAGACCTAAAAATCATTTGGATGCATAACACCTAAAAATTATTATATCGATTTCATTATATCGAAACCTGTTGCAGTTTTGGGTAAATGCAAAGTTAGTGACATAGATGCGGTTCATATTTTAACTGCTGTTGTCAAAACAGTGAATCAAGATATAGATACCTTGGTTATAAATAGAGTATCTGTGCGCCTTTGTCGTCAATATTTGGGTCTGTTAGAAGCTGCAAGTTTGCAAGAATTTTAGGGGGATGAAATTGAAAAAAATAAATGCTGTTATCACGCAGTGGGCTGGAAAGGTGCTTCCTGCATTAACGAAGGCAGAGTTCGTTGGCAAATTATCTGTTATTGTTACTTTCAATGGAAGTCAACGATTATAAGCAGTTCCGAAATTACCAACTATCACAGGAGAACATCAAGCGATTGCTGTGCATAATACTCTGGAAAAATGTGGTCTTGTTGATATAGTCCAAGATCTTTGCTGTGACACAAACTCCGCAAATACTGGACGAGTAAAAAGGTGGCTACATCTTGTTGGAACAATATATGGGAAGATTTATTTTATATTTGTTACACATGCATCACACTTATGAACTCGTTTTTGAAGTTCTTTTCGAGGTCAAGATCAATGACCAAACCTTTCTATTTCCAAGAATTTTCAACAAGCTTGGAGTGATATTGAGAAAACTAAAGTCAAGCCCAGTATACAAGATGAACGCATTCAAGAAAAAAAAAAACACTACATGACACGACGAATGGCATTCTTGAGATTGTTATACAGAATATCCAGAATAACTTTCCCAGAGAAGACTACCTTAAACTTATTGAACTTGCTGTTAATTTTCTCGGAGTTCCACCTAGTAGAATATCATTTCGTTTCCCAGGAGCCTATCATCTCACCAGATGGATGGCAAGAGCCATATATTCCTTGAAGATTTTACTCTCCCGTGATTCATTTTCACTGCAGGAAAAGTCTGATTCACTTTCACTAACTATTTTTTCTTAAATTACAGAAAAGAATTTGAAAATTGCTTGTAAGTGCTTGTCATTATATCTTTATAGGTGCTGCCATCTACTGGACAATTAATTCAAAAACTCCCAATAAATGATCAAAAACTTTAGGCTCTATGTGGCACCATTTATCCTTATTCGATTGGAATGCAATTTTGCACATTGTAGTATTTCGACAAGTGACACCAAATGTAAAATAAGGACCACCCTAATATATATATATATATATATATATATATATATATATATATATATATATATATATAAGGTTTCAAATTCACGAACGGTGTTAGGTCATTAGTGTAAGGTAAAAATCCAAAGCTTTGTATTTACGACCTTCTAATCATAATATCATTGTAGTGGTACTTTCCAAAAATTTTACGCCTACGCCTAGCCTCATCTCGTTTTACACTCTTACTGTTAGATATTCCAAATTTCAAATTAGGGTGTTAGTGACTAAACGGTTCTGCAAGTATTATGGTATGGTCTTGCTTTCTAATCTTGGTCTGTACAATGTCAATGCTCTCCCCTTTCCCAGTCATTTCTGTTATCACAATGACCTCGCGTTATTTATTTAACTTAAATATCATCCTGCTTCAACTGACTGCAGAATAGAAATATCAAAGGAAATCCCTTTCGTCCGGACGGAATTTCAAACAACTGCACAAACTAACATCTATCCCCGCAGCAAAAAAAAACTCAATTAATATTTATTAATATACATTTATTCTTCTTTGAAAGCTAATGTGAACTCGAAATATTTATATACTAGAAAACGTAAACAATAGTGCGTCAATTATAGTAGTTTTAGTACTAAATAATGCTTGTACAATTTGTTGTCTCCCATTTCTTAAATAAAGAGTACACCACATGATTGGCAAATTTTTTATTAATTAATTCTTTGCCATCTGTTGAACATTAACGTGATTTCTACAACAAATGGTTATTTTAATAAGTTATGTTTATATTTTCTCCTCAAATTAGAGGTATACACGGGCTCGGGCTTACAATGTATATATCGCTTCGGGCCCGGGGCGGGCTCGGACAGTAAATTTATAAATGTACAACCATATTTCAAGGGCCTTTTCGGGTCTAACTTTGTAAATACACTGTACATCTATATTTATTGGACCCTTCTTTCTGAAGAACGTTTGAAGCACATCTGCAAAACTAAATCTCTAATTACTGTAAATAAAATACAATTTTGCTTTAGTTATTACATTTCTGTAATTCATGCTTTTTTGCGGCTCATTTGATTATTACACGAGCTCGGGGCTAAATGCTCACACATATTTCGGACTCAGGCCGGCCCTCACATTATAAACTCCCGGGTGGGGCCCGGGCAAAGAAAATCCGGCCCATGCAGACCTTTACCCATGGGCGCCGATCCCATGCCCCCCAAACCTCATGTGGGCCCCCCTATTGTATTCATGGGTAAACAATATTTGGCATAATTTGCGTGCAATTTCTGTTAAAATCTTCATATATATATATATAGTATTCTATATATACCTTCTTCATCTGAATGGGCCCCCCAAATTTACAGAGAAATCGGCGCCCTTTACCTCAAACTATAATGATGAAAGTTCTCTTTGTTGGGGGTCAAGCGGAGGAGCACAAATATTTCGGGAGTTCAGGCTATTTTTTGTATACCGAAAACACAGTGCCTGAGAATTATCCTTGCAGTGACGTAGACATCCTAAATGCCATCCTACCCAGACAACACGTGCGTGTACGACACATGTGCACTATCCATGCATAAGCCGTACATTTGCACATGTGCATTTGTGTGGATGATGAACACATACATAACCCGTGCATAAGCCGTACACGTGAATTTGCGTGGATGAAGCACACATACATAACCCGTGTATGTGCACATGTGCATTTACGTGGGTTATGCACAGGTACATAACCAGTGACTAATTCGTGCATGTGCACATGTGCATTTGCATGGATGAAGCACACATTTATATAACCCGTGCTTAAGCCGTTATGTACACATGTGCATTTGCATTGATACAGCGCACGTACGTAACCCGTGCTTAAGCCGTTATGTGCACATATGCATTTGTATGGATGAAGCACATATTTATATAATCCGTGCTTAAGCCGTTATATACGCATGTGCATTTGCATGGATGCAGCGCACGTACGTAACCCGTGCTTAAGCCGTTATGTGCACATGTGCATTTGCATGGATGAAGCACACATTTATATAACCCGTGCTGTAGCCGTTATGTATACATGTGCTTTTGCGTGGATGCAGCGCATGTACATAACCCATGCTTGAGTCATGCATGTGCACATGTGCATTTGCGTGGATGAAGCACATTTAAATTACCGGGGCTTAAGCCGTTGTGTGCAAGGGTATTTGCACGGCTACTGCACGTGTGTATGTGACGTCCATAATACCGTGCAAGTGTATACTTTTACTTTCATTCTTTTACTCTCATTCTCATCAACAGAAAGTAACCTCCATTTTTAGTAGGTGTCGTTTTCCTCCAGGCGGTGTTATAGAGACTTTTCGACGAATAACAGCTGAATGATTGTAAAAACTCCATAACGTCCACTGAGCTAGGATACAAGATAAACAGGTGGCAGCATTGTACTGATGTAAGTACAGTCAGGCAGTTCATAGGTTTACAAAATTATTTTCATGACCGATTACAGCAGAATATGTTGCGTTATTTGTTACTTCGCAAACATGTCAAAGATACTACCTAAAGATTTGCTCGTTGCAAATAATAAACTCCAAACCTAAATTCTCACTGACAATTATTAGTTACTTGTTATATACTTTGAAGGTGATGTCTTTGCAGTTCGAACTGGCCACCTGGAATCTCTAACCAGGTAAAAAATAGGGTATCCGTAGCTGGCGGAGAAAAATAAGCGAGTCACTGAATTATCCATCCCCATCGCGAACTTCTGAAATACGGTTGGATTACTTGCCTCACTGAGGATTAAGGAAACAACCGTCGAATTGGTTTAAGCCTCTACGGAGGCTAAATTATCTAATTGACTTTACTGTTGACGATCTTGCAATTCTCTTGGGATAACGATTTGTTTTTGATATTCTCCTCTTCGGAGGACTATATCACCGAACCCAATTGACGACTTTGGCACCTCCACCGGATACCGATTTTATTAGTGCTTCCTCTTCGGCTTTGGCCCTAGAACTCTCATCCCTATGGCGGACTCTGGCAATGCTTCCGGTCCATCGACTCCATTGAACATTGGCCCACATGGTCGCCAAAAAACGCAACCGCGTATTGTTACCGGCACTACACGGCTAGTACCAACTACCACCACTGTTCCTAGCACTTATGCAAACTGTGTCACTACCGGACAACGAATTCGATCCAGATCCCTCTCTGACGGCGAACAAACCTTAGATCCCAAGAAACAACGGCTTACACCAATAACAGATCCTACTGCTACTAATGTCAGCAACAATATGGATTGGGCATCCACTTCCACTGGAAATCAATCATTTTTACACCAAGAAACAATTTATAACTTCCTACTAACTGATTTCGATCCAAAATACGACACAGTGCGCGCTGTCTTTCAACAACTAGTAAAGTATGTTCCTCGTCCAGAAATACGAGAAATCATCAAGACGCGCCGGGGTATCATTCTGAAATCGACAAGTCCGAACTTCGCTACACATGTCCGCAACAAAGCTACTTTCGAAATTTTTGGGTTAAAAGCAAAAATATCAACATTAAGTTCCAGCGGACGAAAAACACCACCTCCACCACGACGTCCTCCAATGTTATCTGTCGTCATACGGGGAGTGGAACCTGAATTCACTGATGAGGAAATTTACTCCGAATTACACCAAGAAGGACTACCTGTCAAGCGTTGTATACGTATAAAGAATAACCAGGGTCCAACATACTTAGTCCGCATTCTTACTGATCAACAACAACTGATCGACCAACTGCTTCTCCACGGTGCCTATATATACCGGCGTCGTTACAAGGTGGAACCATCTCGCACACCAGCACCTCTGCCTGTTAGATGCGAGAAATGCCAACAATACAATTCCCATCCGACATCTGAGTGTCCGAACACCATCAAATGTGGCTACTGTTCACTTGACCATCCCACAAAGAGCTGCCCTAATCTTAAGGAGCCACCACTTTGCGTTCGATGTTCTGAGGGACACCCTACCTATAGCTACAAGTGTAAAGCTAAACCTAAACCCGATCCAGCTAAGCCAGAACTCGTTGTACCCATACGCTCTGTTGACACTCCAACACCGCCAGCAAATTCGCTGCGCCATCCAATAACTGTTGAAGACCTATTACGCTTCCTCACTATTTCTCTACAAAATATCCATCCTTTTGATCGCAATCATATCCTGAATCAGATCATGTATGCAGCCAAATTACTGTTTAACCTACAACTTCATGCTACATATTCCGGACCTACAGTTCACTTTCAAATTCAACCACTCGAAGTCTACGTTTAATATGGGTACTTCTGCATACGCTAGAATAATACGTATCATTATGGCTTATAACTTACTTTTTCTTAACATTCGATCAGTCTTAACACACCATGTGCTCTTTACACAACTTCTTCAAGAAGAACAAATTGCAGCCTTTGCACTTAACGAAACGTACCTCGCACCACATTTGAACTGTTACTTTCCGAAATATCACTTGCTCCGACACGATGCTCCATCTGGTCCAAGAGTCTATGGAGGTACAGCTATAGGTGTTAGCCAACGCCTTCCTTATAGAGCAGTCACGGTTCCACTTCCGCTCACACTTCACCTTCCTGAGCATAATGTCACGACTATTTATTTTCGAGGCCGCACTGTTACCTTCGCTACCATATATTTTCGACCAGGCAAACCAATCAACTACGACTTTTTTCGATACATCGATTCTACCTTTCGGCACTACATTATCATGGCGGATTTAAACATCCATAGTCGGTCACAGAGGGACAAAACTAACTTTTTAGACTTTCTTCACACTGAAACAGTTGCTGAGTTCCATGTTCTACCGAAACCTACACGCCCCGTCAGCAATACTACTCCTGATGTTGTCATCACATCAACATCTCTTTCGCAGAGTATTCATATCGATGTGCTTGATTCAATTGGTAGTGATCATGTGCCTATCAAACTTACACTTCACTGTTCTCCTCGCTCTCACTCTAACATACCTCCTCAGAAAGTATTCTGCTACAAACGAGCCAATTGGGAACAATATCGCTCCGATCTGGACACTGCTGTTAATAACTTGCTCATACCTACTACACAATACGATCTTGATCACACAATTGCTAATCTTACTGAATCTATTCAAGAAGCAGCACACCGTTCCATTCCAACAGCAGAAGTACAATTACATAAACCAAAATTGCCTCCGCACTATTTACCTTTCATATCCGCTTCTCGTCGAGCACATCGTGAGTACCTCGCTACGGGTAATCTTGAAGCGCTTAGACTTCATCGCCAATACCTTAGAATTACGCACAATTATATTGTTGCCTATAAGAAACGCCATTGGATTCAAACTTGCAACACACTTGCAAGTGAATCACACCCCAGTAAGTATTGGCGCAAATTCCATCAACTCACCGGGACAGTATCCCGCACACCATACCCCATTGTTCACAATAATCAGGCAGTGATCACTGATATGGATAAAGCGAATACGTTTGCATCATTTTTTCAAGATATTTTTACACCTCTTCCTGGTTGGCATACACCGCAGCGCCTACAAAATTCAATAAACAGACGTACAGATCCAACATCTGCTTCTCTGCGCCCATCTATCAGCCACTCTTTAGAGCCCAATAATCAACTTACCACTCCGATCCAACCAGATGATATTCGCCAAACATTGCTCCGTAAACGAAACACTGCACCAGGCTTTGATTCTGTTACCTATGTTCTCGTAAGGCAAGCATCACCTGCTTTTCTACTTTTTCTCAGCTCCATATATACTTTCATACTGCGAACTGGATTTTTTCCAATCGACTGGAAATACTCGAAAGTTCTTCTATTTCCCAAACCTAACAAACCTTCAACTGACGTACAGTCCTATCGCCCTATTCATCTCACCAGTTGCCTTTGCAAAATATTAGAACGCATTCTAGTCCGCCGCTTGCACGCTCATCTTGCAACTCATAATCTACTTCCTATTCATCAAGCCGGTTTTCGACCCCATTTCAGTACAATGGATCAGTTATTACGACTATCTACGGCTATTTATGATCAATACAACACAGGTTTTCCTTCTTGTCTGGTAGCCTTTGATCTAGAAAAAGCTTTCGACAAAGTTTGGCACCCTGGTTTACTGTACAAACTCCATAACTATTTTCTACCATCCTCCTATATCAGATTCATCCATTCTTTCTTACTAGGGCGACTAGCATATATCTCTATTAACGGAACACTTTCTCATCCGATCTTCATCCAATCTGGCGTTCCTCAAGGCTCGTCACTGTCTCCTTTATTATACCTACTGTATGTTGCCGACCTTGTGGTTCCAAACAACATCAACATATTTCAGTTTGCTGACGACACCGCCTTTTTTACGACAGCCCGCACAGTACAATCCATTAGTAAAACTATGCAAACGGCAATTGATGCATTCGTTGACTGGTGCAATGTATGGCGATTAAGTATTAATTCTACCAAAACTCAGGCTATTGTTTTCCTGCCACGTAGACGCCGTTCACGTATCTACAGGAATCCAAGTCGATTAAACCTCCAAGTAGACCATACACCTGTCGTGCCGTCAAATACTCTTACTTATCTTGGTGTCATATTTGACTCCAAACTTACTTGGACCCCACACCTCACCAAGATCATACGCCAAGCGCAAAATCGGCTCAACCTCCTCAAGCGCCTAGTTGGTACAACCTGGGGTTTAAAACCGTTAACAGTACTTCATACATATAAAGCATTTATGCGCAGTACATTAACATACGGTCACACTGCCTGGACATCTGCACCGCCCAAATTCTATCAGAAGTTGGCTATCCTAGAGCGCCATACTCTACGCCTAGCACATCGCATCCGCTTACCGCATCCGACACGGTTACTTTACGAGCTGATTGACTTTCCACCTTTATTGCACCATCTCGAACAGCTTCGTACACGGTACGTTTGCAAGCGAATTGACCAGCAGCATCCCATGTTACTTGATATCCTACGGTACGATCGGGATCACGACGCACCCTCAGCTTACGTTGATACTCCCCTACAGCACTTCATGACTCTTTATCATTTGCAACTCGATGATGGTGTAGTGGATCCCGAAATCTTTCACATCTACGAACCACGTGAGCTTTCATCATTCATATATCCATCACACGCACCGTAACCACCTATTAACATGGGCTTCCTCTGTCTCCATCAGTTCCTGAATCGCCCCAGGAACAGAACATAACTCGCATTCGTCTGTACTAACAAATACCTTGTGATGTGGCGTTCAGAGCACTTCATTTCATCTTCATCTGCTTCTCTCCATATTGCCTACTGTACCATATTCATTCCAGTTTTGCACTCGACTTAACTCCGCACTACATGGTAATAAACATATTATTTTCAACAATATTGCTGTCTCATGCTTATAGTATGCTTGTACTTCATTAGATGTTATTGTCACCCTTCCATCTCCTCTCTGTTTATATGTATTTAATAAATAAATAAATATTATATACTTGTGCACCTCTTAGACCGACCACATTAAATTGCAACCTACATTTTATATAAAGCACTTACCCGAAGAAAGGGCAAAACCCTTTAGCGGGACGACGGACAAAAAAAAAAAAAAAATCTTTGCAGTTATAGATGGTGTTACTGCGTAAGACACCAAATATATAAACTCCTTTTTTCGTTGCATCTCGAATATGCTTTTACATCACCTCTGTACTACGAGGAAATCACCTGTGCACTACATGTAAATCATCTTGGTACTGCTTCAAATCACCTCTATCGTACATATAAATCATCTGGGTACTGCGTGTATATCACCTGTGTGTTACGTGTAAATCATCTCTGTCCTACATATAAATCATCTGGGTACTGCGTGTAAATCACCTATGTGCTACGTGTAAATCACCTCTGTCCTACATGTAAATCATCTGGGTACTGCGTGTAAATCACCTATGTGCTACGTGTAAATCGCCTCTGTCCTACATGTAAATAATCTGGGTACTGCGTGTAAATCACCTATGTGCTACGTGTAAATCACCTCTGTCCTACATGTAAATCACCTGGGTACTGCGTGTAAATCACCTGTGTGTTGCGTGTAAATCATATCTGTCCTACATGTAAATCACCTGGGTACTACGTGTAAATCACCTGTGTGTTAACGTGTAAATCATCTCTGTCCTACATGTAAATCACCTGGTTACTACGTGTAAATCACCTGTGTGCTACATGTAAATCACCTGTCTGCAACGTGTAAATCACCGCTGTCCTACATGTAAATCACCTGTGAACTACATGTAAATCGAATACGTGCTACTTGTAAATCACCTGCGCGGTAGGTGTAAATCACTTGTGCATGACGTGTACGTGTGCATTGCACATGTTCTGTGCACGTGAAGATGTTGAATAGAACCTGGCATGTATATGTGTATCACATGTACAGGCGTGCATTTATACAGATGATGCACATGTTGCATCCGTGCAATTGTACATGTATTATACGGATACTGTACGTGCATTGTGCTGTCTGAGTACTGGTTAAAGTAGACGGTTCGTTCAATTCAACGTCCAAACACAAATACCAATTGAAAATCAAGCTCTGTTCTCCACAACAGGAAAGCCAAAGGAAGTGAAAAAAATGGGAGATTCCTTTCTGACAAATATATTTGTCGTCTTCGTATAACGATAACTGAAGTTCGAGGAGACATAAATGCTACATTTTTGCTTTTATATTTATATAACTTTCATGAAAAATATGGTTATTTTATATTTGAATTTAATGTTATAAGTATGTGGAAAATAATTTTAAATTATAGTAAGTTATGCTTTATTCTGTTATAACAACATTCAGATTTCAACTTTCGTTCTCTTGAAGATAGACACAAATCTGCAGTGGACAAAATGGAAGGGAAATCCAAAGTCTATTTTAAAGAAACTCCCATATCTTTACCTATCACAGTCCTTGAGTTAGAGGCTGATATATAAATTTATATTATTTGAAATACATTGCAATAAAACATGTCAAGGGGCGCACTAAGTTCAGCCGTACGTTCACACCGTGGTACCCATCCCACTTCACCCCCTCTAGCGTCGTCAATATTTCATCCTCTCTAATACAAGTATTGGAAACGTTTCAGTGGCCACTTCTATTTTTTTTATTTTTGTAGTTACAACGTCAAATATTCACCTGAATTAGTTTTCATGTCAAATATTCAACTGTAAGGTGTTAGACGATGAGATTAAGTTAGAGCATATTCACAGGAGGCTTGGTAAATTTTATTCCTCTTTACAGTAGCGTTTTACTGCGCCTTGGATCGATCGATTATCGATTTACATATACCTGTTCCCTGCGCCACGCATTTCAGCTGCTGCGTTATATTTGAGGCTTAGGCCCAATGCACTTATCTGCCATCTTAGAAGTTTGTTACTAAAGGAAGTTGTGTCTTACATACATTGTTCTGTCATATATACATTGTAATGTCTTTGAGGTAGAGTCAATAACGGTCCAGGTGTTTTCCCATCCACCAATTTTATTATAAAATGTAGATACAAATGTCTTTGAATTTACAAAGATTAGTCTAACAGTGCCTTTCCTTATGAGTGACGAAGGTGCTTTGTAGGGTGCCCCTTTTGCTTAAAGCAGCTCAGAACATCTGCAGACTTTCAAGTGAGTCTTGCAGGAAACCTCCTCAGCCCAAAGCAACTTCGTGAGGTTGGTTGTGGTTAGGATCCTGTTGGCTGCTCTAGCTTAGATTTAGGCATAGGTGAACTCCTTAGTCCAAAGCGACATCAGGAGCGGGTGTAGATTATTTGATCAGCATTCAGACTGATAACTGGTAACTGTAAAGGCTTCGCTTTTATAGATGGTCTCTTGGTGGCTCGTTACTCCTTGGGTTCCATCGTCTTGCTTGCGTATCTTATCTTCCTAGTGGCTGTATCTCGTCTGCTTGGATTGTTTGTAAACAGTAGCACGTGTTGCTGTAAATAGTAGCACGTGTATGTATATACCAGATGGTTCATTTGTGCCGTACAATACGTAAGTAGATGACGACCCATACTTATACGAAAAAGCACTTGCGTACATATAAGGCACATCAGGTTACGAAAATAACGAAAGTATTTAAAACTATGTATGATCGGTAGATATGTTGGTAATAGATTGCTCTAGCAGTGATAATAGGTACTGACTCCATCTGTGACGAGATTGCTGGTGGTACAGGTGCTTTTACCAGCGAGGAGTACACGAACATGATTCTTATCTATGGTGAAACACGTAGAAATGTGTGTGAAGCTCGCAGGTTATATCGGGAGCGATTCCCTATGCGCCGATTATAGTCAGTACAAATATTTAGACGTACAAAAATAAAAGTTAGATCACACGGCTCATAAAAAGTGCAAGCAAGAAGACATAGACCAGCACGTGACAACAACGACACTGTAGGAAGAGTGGTTTGTTACTTTCAGTAACATCCGACACATAGTAAGTTTGTAATGGTATTTATTTTGTCATGTTATTGTTCCTTATATTTCTTGGTATTTAAGACGTCACACTTAAACTATAATGAACTACTACGACTTGACTGTTTTGCATGAATAATTCATGAATGTCACATTGTACGTCCGAGCTCCGAGACGAGTGGCCAGTGTTTCTTTCAAACATGATTTTTTTGGGGGGGGCACTTCCCTCCCCCGGAGCTCGGAATGCCCCCCGGAAGGAGACCAAAATAATAGTCTATCATTAGTAATAAATAGAATAGTACCAGGAGTGCCCTCCCGGAATACTATGAGTGCTGCCCCGGAACATTTTTCTGAAAGGACGACTGCGAGTGGCTACCCAATATAGGCATCATAGGGATTTGTCAAATTTTGTTTAAAATGTCATATTATATTACGTTTAACAACGGAGAAGATGTATTTACCATTAGACATACTAAACCAAACTGGTAAAAAAGTGAAAACATCATAGCGCGGCTTTATACTAGGATGATATGATGATATTGTTGCACAAGAAAGGAGACAAATATCTACGGAATTACAGATCCATGTCTCTTCCCAGCAATAAAATATTAACAAAAGTACTGACTCGCCGACTAGTAAAATAGCTAGACTTCATCCAACGAAGAGAACAGGCTGGATTCTGGAGTGGCTATAGCATAAGGGAATATATCAAAGTAGTGAGGGAACTGATCCTAAGATTAAACGAGTATATGTTGCCTTTAAAAAAAGTCGTTGCAAATATCTATGAAGCCAGTGCGACTATTCTGTTATTTGGTTGTACGAAGACTATGCAAATTGGAAAGGGAATATAACAGCGAAACACAATTTCTCCCAAACTGTTTACAAACATACTTGAAAGTGTATTCCATTTTGGAAATTGGGAAAACAAGGAAATAAATATAAGTGAGGAATGATAGACCCATCTACCGGTACATTTCGCCGATGATTTAGTTCACTTATCTAACAACAAAACATAACTTCAAGGTATGATAAAAGAGCTAAACCTATAAACAAGGAAGTCGGTTAAAAATCAATATGGAGAAAGTGGAGGAGCTGTTTCACAAGTCAATGAAGTCAAAGATAGATGTGTAAGACACGCAGTTAGAAAAAGTTAACACATGATTTTACCTGAGGCAGAAGTTCTCTATGGATGGAAACATTCAAGAAAAAATTAACAGACGCACCAAACAAGATTAGAGTGCATTCGGAAGAAACTACTTTACATTGAAAAGTAAAATGCAAATATCACTGGAACGGAAAATGTCTACTGAATGTGTTCTACCTGTTTTGAGGTATGGGTCCCAGGCTTGGATACTTATAAAATCAGACATTCATCGTCTTCAGACTATATAAAGAAGCATGGAAAGATGTGTTCTCGGTGTAACCCGAAAAAAGAGGAAAACAAATACATGGATCAGAAAGATGACAGGTGTGATATAATCGTGGAAATAACGGGCCTAAAATAGCAGTGAGTGGTACACATTGTAAGAATATATTATGGCACGTAAATAAGAGCTATTCTTGACTGGATACCAAGAGACAAGAAAGATCTAGAAAACGTTCAAATATGAAATGGTGTGATGAAATTAAGAAGCTCTGTGGGTTAACTTGGAAACTGATTTCCGAAGATAGATCGTGCTGGAGAAATATCGGGGAGATTCCTCCAGTAGTGAGTTGATAATAATAATAATAAAAATAATAATAATCTTATTAGATACAAGAACAAATAAGTCTACTAGAATCTATTAAATTATTTTTAATTATCAAGACAAGTCATTGTGCTTGCAATTATGGTCGAATGAACAGAGAAATTCTGAAAGCTAAACTGACAGGAATCGAAGCCAGCCTCTTTTATTTCAGATAACTGCTTTACAAAGGCTTGCTGATCAATTCTTGTTTTCCATGCGTTCGTGCATTTCCCATATCTCATCTAAGTTCTGCAACGTTGTAGTCTCCAAAATCTCATCATTTTTTCGTTCCCCTTACAAGGAGATTACTAAATGTTTGTATATAAAACGCACCAGGTAGACATGTTTTCATTTGTTTGGTCTATTTTTTTTAAGTGCATACGAATTTTCCTATTTTAAAGCTTAAAACGATTAATTGCTCAAGATTGACGACAGAGAAGTTGGGGACGTGTGAATTTAACATTTCATTTGGAACTAAGTTTACGAATATTATTTTCCATGTTAATCGACATCTGTAGTTTCGAAGCCCGTTTTCAGTTTTTCGAGATCTTATCGCACGAGACTAGGAGATAAGATAGGGATCTAGTAGTGGTGGGTAACATCTTCACAAAAATGCATACACAATTTACATTAACAGCCTTTTGAGTGAGAGTTCATTAGAAAGGACACCTTTTCGAGAACATCTATAAGAGTGAGTTAGCTTTGCTTAAGGATAGCGAGAAAGAGAATTTAGTTAGCAACTTGCCAGAGTGAAGTATTTTGTTAATTTGAAAATTGGGTATAAATTATTTTAAACTCATATGATTACAGGTTTTGTAAGACATTAATGTACATTGATACAGGCCTGATGCAGCCCAAAAATGTAGGGGGACCCGGCTGAAGTTAGGAGGAAGGCCGATCCAACCATATTATAGTTCATCACTATATTATAGTTCATTTGCAAGCATTATAACGACTCTATAGAAAAGCGTCGTCAACCTGGTTCGTTTTGTAACATATAAATTACGAAGCGATAATTACTTTTCTCAATGCAAAAATCAACTCAGATATTTAAAGATTATTAGTCTCACCTTTATTGCTTGATATGTCTTAATATTCTTTTTAAGACCGTAAAATACATAAATTCACTTGACTAGGTCAACACATAACATGTACGTAGTCACAACTATCCCATAATAATCTCTCTTACAGATATTAAAAACATTCTTCTTTTCTGTTAATTTAAAATGAACATTCTACTAAGTATATTACATATTTATGAACACTTTTTGCCCACGGTACAGGTAAATATTATGCAAACTAAAGTATTTCGTTATAGAAAATGTCGCCCGATAAAGGGACTGAATATAAAAGTCATGAGTGGGCTTGGCTTTTATATTCAAGAACCACTGGTCAGATTAGATTAATGTTCGTACATTACGTATGTTCTTTATATTTCGATCACACCTCGTACATATCTTCATTACATTTTGGTTAACCCTCACATATATATATAAAATATTAGTTATTATCATTCACATAAATACATTTACAATAAATCTTTGATTTCATTAATATTTCTCTTTTATTACATTATTATTTATTCTTTATCATTAAAAACATCGTCGCTTATAAATATAATTAACGAGGGTGAAATACAAACTATCAAGATTACTAGTTTCGATCATTATTACAAACGATGATATGACAAATAATATTTGTTCTTTTCGGGCGCATTGTATAACAAATAAGTTAGATGTTGCAATTGTAATGTATACATGGTAGCACTAAGATGTCCAAAATAAAAAAAGAATTTCACTCAAGGTAGTCATTGAATAATTGATTTTATAGAATGGATCTTATTCTTAACATAATCTTTGATAATTAAACACAAATCAATCTAATATAAAATAATTTTTGTCTTTAACTAATTATAAATTGAATTATGATTCTTCATATTAATAAGAAAGAATAAAAATTAAACATAACCTACGTTTGAATAATCAAATGGAAGTAAATAAATTTATTTTACAGAAACAAAAGACACCCTTTTGTTATTAAATAAACACATTTTTCATTATTATTGTTATTTTTCATTCTTATTTATTTGATCAAGAATGTTGGGTGATACTAACTCTTTAACTAGATGCATTTCAAATATTTATAACCATCGTTTTCATTATTAATATTAACACAAACTTTAAAACGAAAATTCACAAGAATCTATAATCAACATGGGTGTAACCTAATTTCGTTAACGGTAATCATGTTACATTCGCACTGGCATATGAATCTAATAAAGTGCATTGTACCGCACAATCGTGGTTAGGTTCTACATTAGGTTGTACATGTCTTTCATCGTGATTTGAATTTGGATACGAAGTACCATCTCGTGAACAATGATTATATCTATACATAGGATTGGTAGCATCTCTAGGATTTCGATATGTATTTCTATTAATTTTGTGTCTACTTCGGTTGCTTAGGTTAGGCGGATTCCCTACATAACCTTGTCTATTTTGTTCATTTTGATTGCTAGAGTATATTCGACTTAGGTTCGGTTCATTATTATTCACACTTCGGATATTCAAATTCCGAACAGGGACCAAATGATCTGAATTATTCTTATTTTTACCCATTCCTGGTTGTGTTAGATTCATAGCATGATATTGAGTTTCGTAGCATTGTACAAGCATTAATAAATGACTGAAACTCATACACTGTGTGGAAAATAAGATCTGCTGTAATTTAAATGGAAGCAAATTGCGAATCGATGCAATTATTCTTGATTCCGATTGCAAGGGATTAACAACCTTTAATTCATTATAGACATTTACAACAAACTCTACAATAGATTTGTGCAATCGAGGATTGAAATGTTGATTTCTAAGAGTGGCATCTCTGTTTGCCAGCAAAAAGTCATTTTCGTAATTCGCGATCAATGCCGCTTTAAATTCCTCATATGTACTAATATGATCACGTATTGCCTTAAACCATAAGGAACAAGGTGGGAGTAATACATGGGGTATTAATTTCATGTATTGTGATCGGTCGATAGACATTATATTACATTCGTCTTGGAACTTCTCCAAGAAAGAACTAGCATTTTCATTGCACTTACCACTAAATTTACTCATGGCTTTGATTTCGCTCATCTTGACACTTAACTTAACCTTTCTTTTCTCACTCCTTGTTCTTGTGGTGTGATTGTTCCGGTCCGTAGCGTGCTGTGTCATGATACCATTTATATTTCGTTCATCAGTGATCTTCGGGCAATTTTCCTCTAATATAATATCCTCCTCAGATTCCGGCGAAGGCGTATTTATATCCGGTGATCGGGGAAACTCGAAGCGATCACTGCCCAGATTATTGCAATAAATGTTATCTCTAGCCTGTAACATTTTAATTTCTTCCTGCATAGTAGCCAACTGGATCTTTTGATGCTTAACGGAAGATTCTATTGACGTTAAATCCTTTTTTACAGCACAGATTTCATGATTTTGATGATCGTGCTTTTCTTGACATTCATCGGCTAACCTTTTTAACTTCTCTTCAAACTGCGAGGATATGTCGTTCATCACCTGGACGATTGTTTGTTTCGTATCGTCTGATTTCAGTTCTATCCGTTCTATTCGTTTACTTAATTCTTCATACTCCTTGCTAGCTTCGTTGAATTTCAATTCTATCTTCTGTTCCATGGTCTGGTTAGCTTCATAGAACTTCTGTTCCATGGTCTGGTTAGCTTCATAGAACTTTTGTTCCATGGTCTGGTTAGCTTCATAGAACTTTTGTTCCATGTTTGCGTTAGATTCATTGAGCTTCTGTTCCATGGTTTGTTTTATCTCAGTCGTCATTTGCATAATTTGTCGCTGCACAGCTAACAAAAGTCGATCCTCAGATGACAAACTTGGCGTTGCACTAATTTCATCTGGATTACTGGTATTAGATTCCTGTTGCACTATTTCACTATCCATTTTTCTTTTGATGACCTTACCGCTTCGTAATACGGTTAAGTTCGTATTCATAAATGGTAATATCCAAGTAAATTCAGCCCTACTTTCCTTCTTCGGGAACTGAATTTTCAAAAGTCCCGGGTTTCGGCACCAAATTTTTTATAACGACTCTATAGAAAAGCGTCGTCAACCTGGTTCGTTTTGTAACATATAAATTACGAAGCGATAATTACTTTTCTCAATGCAAAAATCAACTCAGATATTTAAAGATTATTAGTCTCACCTTTATTGCTTGATATGTCTTAATATTCTTTTTAAGACCGTAAAATACATAAATTCACTTGACTAGGTCAACACATAACATGTACGTAGTCACAACTATCCCATAATAATCTCTCTTACTGATATTAAAAACATTCTTCTTTTCTGTTAATTTAAAATGAACATTCTACTAAGTATATTACATATTTATGAACACTTTTTGCCCACGGTACAGGTAAATATTATGCAAACTAAAGTATTTCGTTATAGCATACCGTGAAAATTTTAGGGGGATCAGCAAAAATTTAGGGGTGACATCCCCAATAAGCCCCCCTGGATAGGGGCCTGCATGGATATAGTTGATTTTATTCGTGTTGTTTTATTGAATGTTTTTTCAGTTATATTTACACCGAACCGAACAGTGAAGAAGATTAGTGAAAGAGCAACAACGAATACAACATCTGCTTTTCGTCGAGGTGAGTGTGTGTGTTGGTGTTAGTGTCCAGACATGCGATTTTGGTGCGTGCATGTATAATTCTATAATACCAAATTGTGTGCATTTTATGTAGTTTAGCTTAATATATTGTAATCCTGCCTTGAGTTAAAACAAGTCGTCATGTTGCTATATCCGGTCCACATATTAATATAATAACTATTCGTAAATGGGATGAACATAAATGTTCAACATAGTATAGTATATATTATTTAAAATTCAGCCTATGAAACTATGCACAATTTTAGACACTTGTGAATGATATTTCGACACCTGCCTATGACAATACTTCAAATTAAGATGTTGTGATATAAACTACGCACGGAATTCGCAGTAAGGAATCAAATGAATATCTACGAATGTTTTCCTAATGCTCGTATGCTTATATTCTCTGTCGTTTGCCACATATTGCATACCTTTGGAAATGTCATTCCATCACCTTTCAAATCCGCTGCGTCACATGTCTGTAGAATAATTACAGAGTGAACATTACGCAACATAAAATCAAAAATTCTTTATAACTTGCAGCTCTCAAACAGTTCAGATTAGGATGAATGTTCATATGAACCTTTTCACTTAGAATCACCCATACTACCATTCACCAAATTATTGCTCCTTCCTTCTGATACACCCTGTATATATACTGCAGCAGCTGAAGATACGCAGGGTTAAAAAAAGGCACGGCAAAATTTCAGGGGTGGATTCCTTAGGGGTAGACAAGCAAAACAGCTCATATGACCATATGTCAGGAAATGCATCGTCACATAGTTACGGTCATTGAGACGTCTGATGCTGTTAAATAGTCACATTCTGGTTGTCCCCTAATGTTATTCTATTTAAATCTCAATAGCTCACCCTCTAATTAAGCTAAGAAGATAATTTTTAATCACTGTGTTTCTGAAGGATGAAGCTTTCCGCCGATGTGTGTTTCATATATGTGGGAAGTACCACGGCTGACGGGGGAGGAAACTACCTGTTTCTTTGTTTTCTGTATCACGTATTTTCCCTTCCCCGCCCAACGTGGTACCCGCCACATACATGTGATAGATATCAATCGAAAGTTTTATCCTTCAGAAATACATTGATACCAAAATCGCTTTCTTAGTTTCATTAGGGGGTGAGCTATTAGGATTTAAATTGAGTCGCATTAACGGGCGACCAGGATATGACTATCTCAAAGCATCAGACGGCTCAATGGCCGTAACTCTGTAAGAATGCATTTCCTGATATATGGTCATATGAATTTTTTTGCTTGTCTACCCATAAGAAATTCATCCTTGAAATGTCGCCGTACCTTTTTGTTACACCCTATATATATAATCTGAAACAAATTTGTCTGAAAATAATTTTTCATTTTATATTCTTAATAAGATTAGGGAATGCAGGGTAGTTTTATAAGTGTCAAAGGCAGTTTTATAAGTGTCAGATATATAGTTTCTATAACTCATTTTATAACTAGGTTTCAAACAGGTCAAATTTTCTTTTTATTCGCGGGTGGAGGCGCGGCGCGCTGATTGCAATTACTAATTATTCAAATCTTTCACTAGGTAGCTAGCTACACAAAATTGCAGTGACGATTGTTCGCGTATCACCGAGTGGGGATAAGAGGGCACGGGGCTCGCGCGGACCCTCCATGGGGAGTAAAATAAACTGTGCTAATAGTCATTACGTATTTTTTGAAATTTTTTTAAAACATTCTTTGGATAAGGAACAGTTTTTCGTTTTTCGTTTTTTTTACGGTAATGCACGCTTTTGCTGTGCGCCCTGGAGCAACTGGTCTACTATATAGAAAATACTAAGTTTCTGCCGAGACAGCTTTTTAAAGAATTGAACTGTGTAAATAATATACTTGGAATTTTATTTAAGCAAAAGTCCATCAACTAGGAACTAAATATAAGAAGCTTAATTAATATTTTCTCCCTTAGATTTTTTATATTAACAACATAGCCCCATGTTTAACAGGCGATGAATAATATTAGTACTCATATTTTTAAAAGGGATATTTATAAGTTTTATATATTGTTTGAGTTAAGTCATATCACCATTGCCAAGTTTATCTTAGAATAGAGAATTGTTATTATTAATTATAGTTTTTTCTATCTCAATAAAAATACAATTTTGACGATTTTATAGTTGCTAACCTCTTTGAATGATACCTATTCTCGGGTTAAGTTTAGAGTTACCCCTCCGCTTTTTATAAAAATCAGGAAACTTTACAAGAGAAATGAGGTAAGAAATGATAATTTGAAGTTTTTATTTGATGTTTAGGAATGTAAGTTCGGCAGGATAGTTATGTTTAATGCGACAAAAGATATGTGGAAGTTAGTATTATTTGCCGGATGCGGAAGCATTCGCGGAAGGTTTCAGCAGCATGGTGCTTGTAAAATATGGCGAATATGGCGAACAGGTGTAACGGATGCGCAAGAATAATGAAGAAAGCCTTTTAAATTTTTGTGAAGCACACGGAGTACTGAAGTCAAGTGAAATGTAAAAATTTTTAATACTTTGAGCACTGTTTTTTGTATGTTGCAAAGTCCAAGGGCACCTTCAGACTGGAGGGGCAACTCTAAACTTAAGCCCTATTCTCTCTCTTTTGAAATGAAAACGAGCCACTTTTGGATAAATTCTGGGCCTATGTTTAGCAGAAGGGGTCTATCTCTTTTCTCTAAAAAATGTTACAATTTTGGTAATTTCTGTTCACATTCGGTTAGTTTAAGGTTAGAGTAGGTTAGTTTAGGTTAGGTTGGTTTAGTTAACATTATATTAGTGTAGGAATCCTGCATAATTTTCCAAACAATGATAGAATTTCGCTTATTTCTACTAATATTAGGTTAGTTCAGGTTAGCTTAGCTTAGGTTAGATTTGGTTACGTTATGTTACGTCTAAGTACTTGCATCACTCATTTCTCCTGTAAACTTTGATTTTACTTGCTTCTGGACCACTTGTACTAAACATACTCCCAATTCTGTTACCACAATGATCTTGTGTTATTGACCAACCTTCAACGTCACTTCAATTATACTGTATTCAATAGACAATAAATCTTAACAGAGCTTTTCTTCTAAGTAAATATTGTATTGTCAATACAATGTTCACCACTCAGTTATTATAATTTAGGTCCATGGTACCCAAGGTTCGTATATACACTACAGGTTGCGCCAGCCCAATCGTTGGATGTGTGACGTCACCGGGTAAGCAGACGCGAGTATTTTCTTGGCTCAGTGATGCCAGTCTTTTAACACCAAAATTCCCGTCCAAAGCCACAAAATTTCCCGGTGTGATGCAAAATTTCCCGCTAACCTAAATAGATATAGTTTTCATCTAGTAGTAAACAATTTTAAAAAATACCGCTTTAGACTGACTATGATGTACAATGGAATTCATTCTCGTAGTATAAAAAGGTATTATTTATAGTTATGCATGATAAGGTAAAAAACAAATTTTTAAAAAAATACTGGGTACACTTTTTTGTAACGAACACTATGTCGTTCTTTATGGTTTGGAAGAGAATGCTATGTTCAGGAAAGCCAGAATTAATTCAGTTGTTTTGGCCTAACAATTTTTGTGTTGCAGCACATTGCCCGTTCCGTCACCAAAAAAGCAGCGAAAAGCAGGGTATTTTGGCATTGCTTTACATTAACTTCATTTTTCAAGTCTTTTTGTATTTTTGTGGTTCATTTGTATCACAAAAGAGCTCAGTGTTAAGGGTCTTACACCTAAAGCCCATTATACATCGTCAAACTTTTCCATCAAATATTGTATCAAACTTTTCTTTGACAATAATTTGGTCAAATAAGATGGGTAAAACTTTCGCACCCATCATAAACGATCAAATATAAAGGTGAATATCATTGCTCAGTTGTTTATATTTCTTGATTCAGTTGTTAGGTCACATGAACGTATATGTTGTGTACGTGAGTTTTATGGTGGCACCTGCTGGTGTAACTATAATGAATAAGGTTGTAGAAATGAATGGAATGATTATTCACAGTTAATTCTGTCTTATTTCCCTTCTTTATTGCTATTGCCAAATAAATCTTATTTTCATGGTTCCTTTCTTGTTCAGTAAATACGTATGAATCTATATTCTATTTATTAGTCCAATGCTTAAATTTCTTCTAATTCAGTTAATTTTCGAGTAACTTTTGTAAGTTTGGGGCACTGATTAAGAATAAATAGTCCGTCATAAAAATGTTTGGCTATTTATAGCCTTGGGGACCAGGTTTTTAATTGACTTTTTTGCGATTTTCTATTAACATTCGGTTAGATTAGCTTAATAACATTTAATTCACACAGTATTGCCGAGCGAGCGTTAACGAGTAAAGGCGGGTTAGAGTCTCACAGGGCACATTGTTTTCAGTCTTCGATAGTGTTGTCCCCCCATTACTAAACAGTTACCAATTGTTAGGTTTTACAGTTAAAATGAGAGAGTACATATTAACGAGGGTTTAAATTCCCGAGGAATTTTTCAGTGTAGGAAACTTCTAATTTATATTTAGAAATGCGAAAATATTACGCACTCTAACCTATTTTGATTTTATGCAACATCAAATGTTTTTCGCTACCCTCATTTTGGCTCTCGCCTTCAGCTATTGATGCCTCTGCCTCTTGCGAACAAAACCCTGTGCTAACTTGTGGGTCCCATGCTGTGCTCCTGCTCTGAACCGGTTAAATATCATCCTCGCTTTTAATGGCCACCTATCGTAAGGTGCTTTTCCTGCAGTCTCTTTTTAAATGATATTCGTTCGATGCGTAGAGACACCTTAGAAGTCTTCACTACTGCATAATTAAACTACCGCTAATTTTAGAGTTTTTCTGTAATATCCTCAAAATAAATAAAAATACCCGAAAAGTAGAAACGTAGTAAACTAAACAATACGATTTTGTGTATGATACCGTTATCACAACTCATCTATCTGCTTTCGATTTGCAACTGTAGATAGATTTAACAGTTTTTGTGGGTTATATAAATGGCGACATACCAAAAACAGATAGGGAATTGTAGTTAAAGTATCACATGCACAATTGTATTGTTTAGTTCACTACGTTTCTGCTTTTCGAATATTTTTATTAGTTTTGAAGATATTATAGAAAAACTAAAATTAGCGGTAGTTTAATTTCGCTGAAGTGAAGACCCTTAAAGAAAGTCCTCGTAAAGTGAATCTGCACTCATGAATGCAACTCCTACAATGAGAAACAATTTTTAAGGCATTACGAATTAATTTCGTGAAGAAATAACTACATATAACAAGATAGCACATGATCATTCCATACACATCATATACAGGCATATTGTCAATCTGTACGCAATAATCTGAGCATGCGCCAAAGTAATAACATGCCAGAACGTCTTAAGAAATCTTTTAAATCAAGACAAGTGAAAAAAATGTTTGCTTTTTTTTTAAAAAAAAAAAAAGTCACGGAATATTCTCAATCTACGCCAATTTTGGGAAGTCGCCTGTGGTACTTAGCCCTAATAATCTTTAATTTTATAGTTATACAAAACAGATTACTGCTAGTATGCATCAAAATAATGTCAATTGCTTCCCGTGTCCACATACTCAATTTTAGTGTCACCGCAAAGCGATTTACGTTTGTTTTCTTTGATATAATGTTGGATAGAAATAGAACAAGTTCTAATTTAGAGCAGTTGTGTCAAATGTTGTAACCAACCGAAAAGTTGCATACAACTTGGTATCATAAATGTTCGTCTATAGTGTCTTTAAAAAAGTTGAAAATGTCTCCATTTCCCGTTTCCAGCCTATTTTAAGGAAAAATTCCCGCATTCCCGCCAGTGCTCAGAATTTCGCATTTTACGGGAAATTTCCCACAATCTGGCATTACTGGCTTGGCTGTGCTTACCTCATGACGTCACACGGTGTTCGGCATAGTTCGTAATCTCAGTTTGCAGCACCCCGCTGATGGTACCTACATACTATAATAGAACAAAACATAATCGATTTAATGTCACTTAAATTAACTTAACTTCCTTTCCTAACTAAGATGAACTTGAAACATATGTTTAAGAGATGTAAACAATAGTACAACAGTTATAACAGTTTAAATACCAAATAATACTTGTAAATTCCACCGACAATCATTTGTTATATAAATAGTTCTGTCAAATCAGAAGTTTGTCAATTTTGTGTTAAAAAAATTATTACCATTTACTGAACATTAAGCTAACTTTTACGATAAACAGTTATTTTGATCAATTAACAACATTCCTCTGTTTTTTTAGTATTCCATATTTTAAAATTATGATTTATTGTTTAAAACAGAAAATTTCACTCTCTTTTTTAAAATTTTAAGTCGAGTATTTAATGAATCCCTTTTCCATTTGATCTACTTACCATTGAAACTGTAGTTCGGTTACAAAACTCCAACATTAGAAATGCAAGTCCCATGTTTTTATAAGTAATACATTATACAATGAAATATGCGCGGCAACATTTTTAAAATTCCTGTATTGATTTTAAGAGACATCTTAAAGTTTCGGAGCATCTCCCGAAATTTATTTTAAATGCTATTTTTAACCATCTAAACAAAAGTTTCTTTTTATCCAATCTTATTCCTAAGTCTCTTATGTATTTAACGAAGTTCCTACCTAGGTATACCCCTATATTTACACCATTTTTATATTTAATCAGCGAATAGCATTTTTTGGTGCTTCTTTTGTATGTGATAAGAAAACTTTATTTGTATTAACCCGGTTGACTACTACATCTAAGGAACTTCTAAGACTGTATGTGTCATTGTAAGTCCTGATAACCTGATACACGTTTAAAATTTACGCGCGCTAGGAGACACCAACGCTGTTCATCAACTCTGGCAAGTTGTGTACAAGTGTCGGGAACAATAGTCGAGAAGATAGCAATGGTGAAATTTATTGTACCGTACCACATGGTATAAAGCTGTTTTTGGTTGCTTTTTTGTTATGAATTGGAATGTTCTCTTTCAAATTCCGATTGATGCCACCTTGCATCCTTGGGGAATTTTCAATATTACGTCATATATCAAGTTACTGATTCACACCTCTAATTTACGCAGTAAACGCTGACGGATGAGTTAAAATATCAGTAACACAGCAACCATAAACAGTAAAAAAAGAAAAAAAGAAAAAAAGCAGGATACATGTAGTCAAATCTTTCTACAATTTGAAGCATATTGGTGACCATTCGTGGTATCGGAACAATATAGCGACGTCACAATTTTGGAAAAATATCATTCACTTTAATTTTTCGCTTAGAAAAAAAATTTAAATCAATTGGACCAAACTAAAGGAAATGACAAAGAAATATATAAAATAAATATTTCTTACTCATGAAAATACTACAGTAAAACTTGTATGAAGATAAAAAGTGAGATAAGGATGTTTATGTTACGCTAATATGTATAGTGTACAGGAATCATATGTACCCGATGACAAGAGACGATCATATGGATTCACAATACCACGTTATTCTTGTATCATCTCAGACTCAGTGACTTGTTACAAGTAAAGCCTATGCATACCGCGGTTTAAAGGAACCGTGACCACCCTTTGTGGCTATCACGAAAGGTCAATCTCTCGATAATACCATCAAAACTTCAGAAAATATTTTTCATGCATTAGTAATGGATGTGAAATAGTTGCAAACTATTCTGACTGGTGAGGATATAGAATGGTCGGAGTAGATGAACAGAATTGCTAGACAAACGAACTATATGCTCCAGCACGCTATATATTTGGTCCACTTTATTGATTCTCCACTGTCTCATCTAGATACCGTTCTTAAAACATTGTGTTATGTGGAACAAGTTGTTAGAGAAAAATATCTGTATATACATATCACAGCAGACATGGAAATATACAAAGTTATAACGAAAATAAAGTGGTCTGATATTGAGCGCTGGCATCACTTTGTAGCTAGACCAGGTAAGATGCACACAATAATGTTATTCGTTGGATCCATTGGATATCTTATGTGAGGAAGCGGTTAGGAGGATTTGCTAGTTAGCATTTGGAGGTGTGAGAAACATGCTATCCGGAAACGTATGGATGAGAGTAGTGAGAGGATTGCATATGGTGGCATCCGTTCCTCCTGTGAACATTATTCACGATGGAACTAACACAGTAGAAGAGCTACAGCGTAGACTTCACAAAGCAAGGGAAAACCCAACTAGTCAGTTTGAGGATTGACATCTTAAATATTCCTGTTGTCATTACTCACTTGTTTATTAGAGTGACTGGTTAATTAAGCTGTACTGTCTAAAGCGCTTTTATTTTGCAACTGCACATTTCCACTATGCGAGATACATGACATGGCTTATTGTTGACACGGAAAATGCTCTCCCTTCTGAGTTTAAAGACACTGTCTTAGAAGGACATAGTGTTTGCACCATTGAGTTGAACCTTGGAATGGTGTTCATGTAGGTTAGTCTGAAGATCAAACTTATATTAGAAAGGGGAAGGCAAAATGCTCATGTAAATGTAGAAGATGATCATTGGGATGACTTCCTCCAGATCAAGTTTCCGGATGAATTCTATCTGACCATTTCTGCAATACCGTGTCCATATCAATGGATCTGATGGAAGAAGATTCCAATGAAAATACTCATAAAGAGGAGGAAGCGAGCCGTATAGTTCTTTATCAAATTGACCGAGATAAGATAAGAAAAGCTTATCAACAATGCATTTATCCACTAAATACTGAAATCAATGATATTGTTATTGTCAGTACTTGAAATAAAGGCGGCGTTAATATACCGGTAAATGTAGAAGATGCTCTGGAGATTGGTGATAAAATAATTTACCGCATGGACTCCACCACAGTCTAAGAAAAAACATGAATACCCTTTCGTTATTCAAAAAGAAATGCAAACTTGGAAAGAAGGAAGGATATGATGTTTTAAAAAAGTACGCAGCCGCTTATTAGTTATATCTCAGAAGAGGCAAATGGATCTCTCATATGTTCTCAATTTTGAACTACCTGTTTTGCCATTTAGTCTTTTCGGTGGGTATGGGAACATGGGAAAAGGCGAAAAAAGTGTTCTTATGAAGAAACTATCTGTACTGTCTTCCGAGACTATATCTCCAGATGTTGATTTAATAGATGGGAATGCGATGATATATCACATACAGTAATCTAACAAAGGAACCGTATATGATCTGTTGAGAAATCTCACTTATTATTGCTGTAGACAACATGACAGTACTTTGAAGCTACCTCGTATCTCAAAAACAAGACACAAACTTACAGAAGAAGAAATAAGTAAAAAAGTTGGAGATTAGTTGAAAGTCAGCAACTTTTGTAATGAATAAGTCAATTACGATAACAAATTTACTTCTCCATCAAAAAAAGTTGCTGATTTTTAACTAATCTCCAAGTGTTTCGAACTTTTTTCTTCTCTTGTATTTTTTTTATTGTTTTCTTTTTTTACGAGGTAGCTGCATAGTACCGTCATGTTGCCATTGTTGTGTTTGATAAATACACTAATCAGCCAGAAGATTATGACCACCTACCTAATAGTCGATATGTCCATCTTTCGCCCGGATAACAGTGGCGACACGTCTTGGCATGGAAGCAATAAGGTCTTGGTAGGTCCCTGGAGGGCGTTCGCAGCAAATCTTACTGTGTGCGGTGTCTTTCTACCGTGTGCAGTGTGTTTTTACTGTGTGCGGTTGTTGTGTTACTGGGATTTTCACTTATCCATTACCGCTTCATACGTAAATTAGAGGTGTGAAACAGTGATGTCATATATGACGTAATATTGAAAATTGCCCAAGGATGCCAAGGTGGCATCAATTGTAATCTGCAAAAGGACATTCTAATTTATAATAAAAAGCAAAGTCAAAAGTGTATACCACATGGTACGGTGCCCTCCCCCCAAATCTACCTGAATACTATAAATCAGCCAAAAAAGTTTATTGCCGTATTCCTACCTGTTTCAGTTTAAATGTTATTCCTGATATTACTACTACCACTACTACCACTACTAATAATAATAATAATAAAAACAATGGTAATAGTAGTAATAGTAATAACAATGATAGTAAGAATAAGTGGTACATGACAATTATTTACAAAATATATACATTTATTGTATTTTCGGAACCATTGGATAGTTGAAATTGAAGGCGGATTAGTGAATCTAGACATCTACTTCTTGCTAGTTTAAATATCAGTCACCTGCTCAGTGTAATTATTCAAAAGATTGGTATTAAACTGTAATTGTAAAGGATGTAAAATTATTGTCGTTTATGTGTCTTTACCAATTTGTTTACTGCCACATTGTATTTTCTTTTGTTTATCAAACCTCACGTACTCCCCATAATGAAACACTTAATAGTAGTATATTTAGTATCAGGTTTACTTTAATAGGCGGTGTGGTTTTCGTATAGCATTAGTTACCATGATACAAGAAAATAATGTGGTTTTTCGAAAACTATGCTTGAGAATTGAATTGAACAACACGCTTTGGTCTAGAATAATGAGTGATATCCAGGTCCGTACTATGATACTAATGAGGGCTGTGGACAGGTCTACTAAAAGGGCGCCCATACAGACAGGAATATATATATACACAGAAATAAAGTATGGGTATCATTTTATATCAAACTCACTACCAAATTTGTTTTAGTGTTAACGTAAATAGTTAATTTGTGGAAACCTCGAATCGAAATCCTCTTTACTAGAGAAAAACTTTTTTTAGTACCTGTAATAACATTTCTGTCAATTAAAAATAAGCTAAATATATCAACAACTTAATATACAGTATCTCTATGACCTATGGATACAGGGCCGCGTTTACAAAAGCTCTCCATTGATTTCTGTCCTTAGCCAACTGGACCCAGTTTGTGCTTTATATTCTAATCTCTGCTAGAACCATCTTAATATTGTCCTTCGATCTGCGTCTCGGTTGTCGTAATGGTCGTTTTCCTATTTGGATTTCCAGTTAGAACTTCGAAAGCGTTTCTAATTTCTTCCATTCTGGCTACATGACCTGCCCATTTGAGCTTTCTGGACTTGATGATCCTAACAATGTTTGGTGAACGTATAAATTATGCACTTCCTCGTTATGAAGTTTACACCATTTCACATTCCTGTTCCTCTTGGAGACCGTGTATCGGTTTAAGAATTTTGTTTTCAAATATTTTCAGTCTGCGATTTTCCCTCAGTCAGTGACCATGTTTCGCAACCATACAGCACAACAGGCATGATTATCGTTTTATATTTTAAGCTACAAATTCCTCAAAAGAATTCGCAACATCAAAGAATTTTACTGAATAATAACACGAAATCCCTGCTTTCAGCTGACATCAAATTTCTTAGTGATTATGCTTTTGGTCTGTTAATAATGGTCATAGATATTTGAAAGTATCCACTTTGTCGAAAGTAAATATTATTTGATATTTTAATATATCCATAAAATGCAGTATTCCGATTCCAACGAACTTCCATGTATTTAGTTTTCTCTGCATTTACTTCTACGTTCACATCCCTGCAAGCGTTAATTATGATTTCTGCATTCCTTTCTATTGTTCTATCATCTTCTATCAGATTTATATCATCAGCATACACCATAACCAGGTAAATACAATTCAGCTCTAGTATCTGATTGCTGTCTTTGATTTTCCCTATTGTGTTCCCCAGAACAAAGTTAAATAAAAATAGCGACAACGCTTCTACTTGTTTCAGGTCATTCTGAACGTGAAAGCTCGTGAACAAAAATTTCTCAAGTCGAACTTTACTTTGGGATTCATTTAAACATATCTTAATTAATCTACTTTTTCGGTATTCCAAATTCTGTAAGCATTTTGTACAATGTTTCCCTCCTATTCGAATCTAAAAGTCAATAATTGATGTGCCAGGATATTGTATTCCCATTTCTTCTCAAGTATTAGTCGAATGGTAAATGGTAAATATCTGGTCGATAATTGATCAATTTTACCTAAATCTGTTCTGATAATCTCAAATAATTCACATCTACGTATGGAGTCAATCTTGCTAATAGAATGTTTAAGAGGATTTATTGGATATCGACAGAGGAGAAATGCCTCCATAATTATTACAATCGGTTTTGTTGCTTTTCTTTTGAACTGGAACAATGATTGATTTTTTTCAATCTTGTGGCAATTCCTCATTGTTCCAGTTAAGGAGAATGAGTTTGTGCATCTTGCTTTACAATTTTTCCCTTCCAGCTAAAATTAAATCAGTCAGAATGTTGTCTACACTCGGAGATGTGTGTTTCTTTAATATTTTAGTAGCGGTTTCTATTTCTGTCTGGTTAGGTTCTGGAATATACTGTTATGCTATATGCATTTCACTTTCTCCACGAACATTAGTTTCTGGCTATGTATTAAGCAAATCGTCAAAGAAATCTTTTCATCTAATTAAGATGCTATCCTGATCAGTGAGAACTGTTCCGTTGATTTCTTTAATATATAAGCATGAGGTTGATTAGCCGTTCTTAAGTTCGTTGATGCATTTATACATGTCCCGAATGTTTTTATTTTTACTATTACCTTCAAGTTAATTACTTGTAGCTCTCAAAAATCGCGTTTCTTTGTTCTAAATGTTTTGGAAGCTTTCCGCCAGATGACGATGAAATAATTTGTACTTATTTCGTTAGGATTTTGTAGCCAACATTGTTCCTCCTGTTTTCTCTTCTCTGCTACTTTAGTGCATTCCTGGTTTAACCATGGTTTTTTCCTACGTATTTCTGAGTGCCGCAATATTTCTTTTGCTGAAATTTTAATGTTATCTCTAATTTAAATCAAGTATCCTGAACACTAGTGCACTCCGAGCCTTCTGAAACCGAGAATCTATTCGACATTTCACTCTGGTTCCCTCTCACCTGACTCTGCTCTAATTTCTTTAAATTAAACCGCTCCGTTTTAGATATTGAATATTTTCTTTATTCAACGACAGTTGCTATCTTATTATCGTTGCTACCATATGGTAATCAGTATCACAATCACCTCCTCTGAACGACCGAATATCAGTTGTACTAGACTGTTTTCTTCTGCCTACTAAAACGTGATTAGTTTGATTATGTGTTTTTCCATCTGATGAAGTCGAAGTATATTTATCAATGTCGCTATGTGGAAATTTTATAATCCTCACGGTCAGGTTTCTGGATGTTGCTAAGTTCACGAGTCTAACGCCATTGTCACAACTTTATTACGCAGACATTTATTCCCTGTAATTGGTTTGAAAATGACCTCTCGTCCTACCTTCGCATTGAAATAGCCTAACAGAATTTTCATATAGTATTCTGATGATCAAATACCCGTTCTATTCTTTCGTAAAAACTGTCTTTTTTATCGTCATTCTTATTTTCTTTTGGGGTATGATCATTTAAAACAATAATATTACACCACCGGCCCTTAAGAGAAGTAAAAGCAAATCTATCATTAAGAAATTCAACTCATGTAATTGCTGATATTATTCGTTTGTGAACGAAAAACCCCATTTCCTAGTTGGTAATTTTTAATTCATTCCCCGTAAAAGAACGTAAAATTTCTCGACTTGATTCCTCTATTTCCTTCTCATCCAACTTCCTGATATCCCACTAGGTCCATTTTCTATTTCTAAA
Organism: Thermobia domestica; assembly: GCF_964235325.1. Classification (NCBI taxonomy): domain Eukaryota; kingdom Metazoa; phylum Arthropoda; class Insecta; order Zygentoma; family Lepismatidae; genus Thermobia; species Thermobia domestica. Next base: position 365,534,522 of record NC_137455.1, read on the forward strand.
CTAATTCGTTTCAAATTTTAACGCGCCTGCCCTATACAGACTTCTTATATTCCATGTTTCAAATCTCATGTCGATTTTACTTTGCTGAGTTCGTGCCAAATTAGCACTTCTGATCCGTGAATTCTGGGAATATATCTGAACAAGCCTCTTTTCACTGGATGAAGTTGTTAGCCCCCCACCAAATCTACAGGCTGGAGGATCACTCCGTGTCGTCTGTACGCGACTGCTAATTCAGTATATTCGCAGTTAAGATCTAGAGGCCTTCTCCTCGATCCACAACCGGAGGACGTGCCATGCCGTGGTGACAGGAAGACCACATTTCACGGAAATTAATATAGCTATATTTTAGAAATGCAATAGGTACTGATTACCCAAATACAACTTTAAAACACACAGAACCAATCAATATGCTCGGATATATGAATGCATAATGAGACTGTGAAAGCTCCGATGCCGTAAAAATCGTAAATTACAGACTATTGTCAATGTAGTATTTCATGAATGCACCGTACTTTTGACTATCCGAGCTATTATTGATGTACCACATAATTTCGTTTTATAGCTACATAACTTTATATTTTTGTAATTGATTATACTCTTTACTAGTTCTCTGCTAATAGCAACTATATGAATTTATAATATAAAACTGAAATATATTATAGAAGAATAAAATTTTAAAAATATATATAATGTGATATTTCTCAAGGCATCTTATGTAAAGGGCGACTTGTATCCTTCACAGACTCTTTATTAACAGTCACTATTTTAATTTGCTATACAAAGCTGGTATACAGAATAACTAAAACCACTTATCTATAATGCGACGTTTCGTAGGGCGCCTTATGTAAGGGGCGCACTGTATCTTTCACAAGTTTTTTACCAACAGTAATTGTATGTATTTATTGTACAGAACTGTGGTATACAGAAGAGTGACAAAATCGTTTATCTTTGATGTGTTTTCGCAACGGAACCTAATGTAAAGGGCGCACTACACCTTTCACAGGTTCTTTACCAATAAAACCGTAAGATTGTATTACTAAAAAACTTGTATCTTGATTTATATTGTGATGTTTCGGAGGGCACACCGGGACATGTCCCGGTGTCCCGGTGGGCCAGCACGAGCTTGGTGATATCTATTGAAATATATTTCATCCGTTAAACATTTCCCCCCATTATATATTAGTAGTAACGCAGATATTTCTTTTTTCAGAGGTCCAAAAATATAATATGAAATAAACGAAACTGAGCTCCTCTAAAGTGAACCCATAATAAGCAAACGAAATAACAACGAAGGTGTTTGCATTGGAAAATCCAAGGCTCGAGAATGGTTTGCACTATTGCTTGTCTTATATTTTCCCCTGATCACGACACCCTAAAGTAGCACGATTTTCTTTGGTGACCAGAGTCGCAATAGAGAAAGGAGATTCTCTGCCACATTTTTTCTGAAGAAGTGAAATACGACATATAAGTAAAAACATACGTGAGAAAGAAAAGAATAACGTCACGTGTAAAAAAAAAAAAGAAAAAGAAAAAGGAAAAAGAAAAAATGAAAACTCTTTCTTTGGGCGGATATTTCCAAAATCCAATGTCAGGAGAACTCCTTTTGTAGTTTTAGATAATCCAATGTCAGGAGAACTCCTTTTGTAGTTTTAGATATGGCACGTGCTTAAATATAGGAATAAATTGACATGAGTGTTTAAATTTTATTCGGTTTCACAGTTAAACAGCATATTATGATGTTAGCTTAGAAAACAAGTTTTCTGAAAATTTCTTGACTGTTAACATTGTGAACACAAATTGCACCAGATAATGCATTATGGATGTATGTTCCAAGAAACAGAACGAAACGTCTGGAATTCCCTCTTGATCGCGAAATAACTAAAATCTAGTTACACACTAAGTAAATCATTATCGTAATATTTACATAAACGATGCAAGGTTTGTCAAGATTGTGGTACTTAAAGATGATAAGAAAAAAAATTAAGATAAATTTTATAGTCTAAGAAAACAATTTGGAAGAAAAATAAGGAAACAAAATCTAACATTTTAAATCTGTTTTAAGTAAATCTATCACACCTATTTCTTGCATTTATTTATTCAATTTAGAACCAGTAAAGATTTAAGAAATTCTGTTGATATTGATGATTTTGACTCTAGATAAAAATGAGTAAGATTGTTCTTCGGAAGAGTCAGTAAATAAAATACATATGTCAAGTGTAATATTATATATATATCCAATTGATGAAAATACAATTTGTGATTTATGCTTATGATGAAAGTTTATTACAAAAGAGTGTGAGTTGTATAAAATATCCAGAAAAAGAGATATATAAGAAGCCTTATCAAAAAAAATTGGATTTTGCTATTAAATTGTAAAAAGTTAAGAAAATAGAAGAATCTGGTATCGATGACATACAGCTATGAAGCTGATAAGCAAATTAAGGAAATAAGTCAAAACAACTATGAAAACAATTAATTATCTTAAACATATAAACAAAGAAAAGAGTTTAATAAATGAAGACCACAGGGGAAAAAGGAGGTAAATCACGAAAGTAAGTTTAATAAGTCGAACATAAGATTGACAGCAGAATAATGTAGTTTGAAAGCTGTTTTCTGCATGGACTAAATCCCACAGTAAGAAGAAAGTTAGTCATTAAAAAATTTAATACTAAATACTTTGCATACAGGGCAATAAGTAGGTAAGGAAAACAAGGCTATTATGTAAACATATAAAAAGCTGACTTACATTCTTTCCTCTTTTCTGTAGTCTTTAATCTATATGTTTCTTTCATACTGCAAAGAAAAATATACTAAGAAACAATGAAAAAAGATGGACTACAATCATATAATAGGAGAATTTGTAGCTCATCTTTTTAATAATTGTAATTCAAAAGTTAGTTTCTACATTTAATCCGGTTATAATACATTACTAACTTATTTATAAAAGATATGGTTCTCACTTATTTATAAAATAGTTTGGACATAATAAGAATATATCTAATAACGAGTTTGGACATATCTAATAACGAAGAACGATATATATCATTCAGTACGAATGAAAGAACTACAAGATTTAAATTTATAGATTCATTTAAGTGCCTCATACACAGCACATCAGCCCTGAGGAAGAACAATTTAAACTTGTAATAAGAAAAGGCGTTTATTTATACGATTATTATTATGATTGGAATACGTTTGACTCGTTCACTGCCACTTGACGCTATATGGCGTCATTCATACCTATTGCTATGTGCCACTGAGGTCACTGGCGTCAAGAGGTACATTTTATTGTAGACATTCTCTCTAAAATGGCACGTAGGCATTAGAGGTCTACACGGGCTTGGTCTGGACTCAGGCCTACAAAGCATATATCACTTGCAGCTCGGGGCGGGCTAGGGCAATACATTTTTAATTATACAACCATATTTCTTGGGTCTAACTCTGTCAATATAATGTACAACGCTATTTATTGGACCGTTCTTTGTGGAGAACTTTTAAAACACAACTACAAAATTAAACTTGTAATTGCTATAAATAAAAATACAATTTTGTGTTAACGATTATGTTTCTTTAATTAGGCTTATTTGATTATCACATGAGCCATTTTTGTTCTATGTCGAAAACGGTGATAGCGGAAGTGTCTAATTTGAACCACTTTCGGTTTTGATAGATAGTTAAAGAAGAAGATGAAATCTATTTTTGGGTCTTTAGATCGCTTGCATTAAAACGTATCTCGACATCTCTTACCGTTTTTACTCTGATACATGTCGAGAGACGGACGAACGAATGGAAGGAAGGATAAAGCCAATTTGTAAGACTTCTGATATTTAGCATAATATAGTTTGTAATTCTAATAAACCAATCCATGTGGTGGTGTCAATCCAGATTTCTTAGAATGTTTAATATATGAGTTCCATTATAAAGTTATAGAATCAAAAACATCAAGACAAAATATAAATGTTTTATTCAGACCCGGGTAGTTATATTATATCATTTTTAAACGAAAGATTTGTTCGAAAATTCCAAAGGTTTTATTAAATGCTTCGATACGGATGAGAATTCTCAAAATAATAGATACGAACTACCTCAAATACCTAAGAAAATTTCTTGGTGAAATGAAAGATGAAGTTAAAGGAAAAAATAGAGAAGAATTTGTTAAATTAAGATCAATGTCAAATAAAATCACTTCTTTAACAGAACAATAATCTCCACTGGGATTCTGAAGTTCAAGATTGCTCGTCCACATGGCCATTGTTGGTGGGCTCCGATTTACCCGACTTCAGTTACAGGGCTAAACAATCCACATGGGAAGAACCTATCATAGAATCATTTTTTTCATTTTTACTACAGTCTTCCGACAAAACAGAAGACAAGGCCAGACTGATCGCTGCATCGTCCATTGAGGCAGGTGGTTGGCTCAAAGCTTTGCCCTCACGTCCTCTAGGCCTTCACCTGAATGATAAATCTTTTAGAATAGCAATTGCGTTAAGACTGGGAGCAGATATTTGCGAACCCCATAAATGCTAAGCCTGCAAAAAACCTCTTGACAAAATAGGACTACATGGTCTCTCCTGCATAAAAAGCACAGGTAGACATCCTCGACACTCGAGCTACAACGACATCGTTGTGAGAGCACTCATCTCCGCAGGTGTACCGGCAATAAGGAAGCCAAATGGCTGTAGTAGAACAGATGGAAAAAGACCAGATGGGATGTACTTAATTCCTTGGAAGAAAGGTAAAGCCTTAATTTGGGACTTCACATGCACAGACACTTTTGCACCTTCCAACCTTCCTTTCTCTTCAATCCAGGTGGGCAATGCAGCAGGTTGGAAAGAGATAGAGAAAAGAAGAAAATACAACAACTTTATGGAAAAATATCAATTAGTACCAGTTGCAGTTGAATCCGGTGGCTCGTGGGGAAAGGAAGGCCTAAACTTCATGAAGGAAGTAGGAAAACGCATCACACACTTATCCGGAGATGAAAGAGCAACCAGCTTCCTAATCCAAAGAATAAGCATGGCGGTAAAGCACTGGAGGAGATTTTCTTACTGTAAAAGGAAGAGTAAGTGTCCATATTGTTATATACTAATTATTTTTCATTGTTATTCATTATTGTTTCAACTGAAAAAAAACTAAGATAAGAATGTACTCAATTAAATTATTGCAGAACGACCTAAGAAATAAAATCTTTAAAAGTAAATTCGATAGAGAAAATGTAAAAAAAAAAAAAAAAAAAAAAAAAACATTAAAGAAAAATGTTGTACACTCATGTCCAAAATGATTATAGCATATCTGTAAGTGTTTTCTTGTAAGAATATAATTTGATAATGCTTTTGGAAGGTACTTTTAACACTGATATTATGCGTATAATCAGGAAATGTATATTTATGGTAAATTTCATAGGAAAGGAACTATTAATACGAACATGAGAATGAGTAAAACAAAATGTTGCTAAATAGACAAGAACTCTTTATTTTCGTTTTATTGTCCTTATTTAATGCTCTTTTGACATGAAAGTTTCCAAATACATGTCTCCGCCGATTATACTCATGCTAACATTATAAGAAATACCGGGCGAATTCATTATCAAATTATATTCCTAAAACAACATTTTTACAGACATGCGACATTAATTTTGGACAAGGGTGTACATAATAGGGTCACATTTAATGAATGTAAAGACTGTTCAATCAAAAGAAATATTATAAGAAGATAAACTAAATAAGAAGTTACAAGCACGATTTATATAGTGTAGAAGTGAATAAACTTTACAAGTTTTGTATTTGGTACCAGATGTGTATTAGAAGATGGGATAAACATGGTGTCCTTATAACAGAAAAGCAAATATAATTTTATAGACTACCAGTTTTAGATATGTTTTTTGTGATTAAATGATATGAAGTTCTATATATAGTTCAACACACTCATTGCTAAATTAATAATATGAACTTTGAAGTGTTGTTTTTGGTTAAATGTGTTTATGAAAGTTTGTATATAAATTTACTTAAACGATGATTCTCGACTCGATAAGATCCAGAATTTGTAGTTCTACTTTTAATACTCTCCGTTTTTATTAAAATGCTATACAATTTTTAATATGTTTAATCTACTCATATATAATGTAGTGCAGTACTATTTCGAATATTGTTTTATGGAATTTTCATATAAATTCACTTATAATACAAGGGAGGTTTAGTAATTATTGTCCCCGGTATGTTTAAAATACTTGAACTGGGATGGATAATGGGGGATATTGTAGACTAATGTCTTAGATGCCTATATGCTAAATTTCAGAACCATAACTCTATATTAATATTCTTTTTTGTCGTTTCAGGTGTGAGAGTTGGCATCTAGCTTGCAAAATGGAGAAAACCGAACAATGAGCTGTCATCAAGTACCTCCAGAAAAAGAGGTTAAGCCCAAAGGAGATTCATGAAGACATGATCAGTGTGTTGGGTGATGGAACTCCTTCCTACCAGGTCGTAAAGAACTGGTGCCCGACTTTCGTTGCGGCAGGGAAAGCTGTCAACAGGCCACTGCTGCTGGTCCTCCAACAACAGTATGCACCTCAGAAAATATTGATGCTGTGCATGGTACGATTATAGCAGACAGACGAATCACAGTGCAACAGTTAGCAGACATCATGCACATCTCTGTAGGCTCACCGGAAACCATTGTGCATGAACACTTGGGATTCAGAAAGGTGTCAAAATGTTATCTCGTGAACATCAGAAACACAGAGTTCGATGTTCAAGGGCTGGTTTGGAGGTTATAGGGGCAGACCTGAAACAGTTCTGTGATAGATTTGTGACAGTGGATAAGACGTAGCTCCATCACTATGATCCCGAGTCCAAACAACAGAGCATGGAGTGGCAGCACAGCAGTTCGTCTCCCCCACGCAAGTTCAAGGTGCAAGCATCAGTACGCAAGGTTCTGGTCACAATGTTTTGGGATGCGAAGGATGTGCTCCTTATTGACTACTTGGAGGTTGGACACACTATCACGGGGGTATATTGTGCAGCCCTAAACCCTAAGTTACGCGAAGGAATCAAGGAAAAGCGTCGCAGGATGTTGCAGCGAACAGTGCTGTTCCACTAAGATAATGCTCCGGCGCACAAAAGCCAGCTTACTGGTGCCGCAATCCATGCTGCTGGGTTTGATGTGTTGAAACATCCTCCCTACTCAACCGACCTCACACCTAGTAACTTTCATTTGTTCCCAAAGTTGAAGGAGCATCTCAAAGGGAAGAAGTTTCACTCAAATGCAGCTGTTATTGAAGCTGTGGAGGAATGGCTCACGGCTCAGCCAGAGGCTTTCTTTAAAGCTGGCATAGTGGCTTTACAGCATAGGTGGAAGTACATTACTATGAAAGAGGACTTTTAGGAAAATTAATACTGCTTATAGGTCAGGGACAATAATTATAGAACCACCCTCGCATGTGGTTCAGAGAATGTATCGTATTACTACTATATACCTAGGTATAATCTATACTACCGAACTTAACAATACTGTATAATCAACACAATATTAACAGCCAATTATGGCAACGGAGTATATTTCACACTTAAGTGCTATAATAGAACAAATTCTAGGTGAGTTGATATTCATTGCATTTAGTTAACTTTTTTCAACACATAAAATGAATATGAAAGATATGTATTAGAAAATATAAAGAATAGTACGTCAGCTATAATATTTTAAATCCTAAATAATGTTTGTAAATTATGTTAACTCTCGTTTGAACCTAAATATCACAGTTATCTCAAACTCCGACTATTTTTATTAATAAATTTACTTCCTTCTAATGGGCACTAAGCTAAATCATACAACGAACAGTTATTTTATAAGTTTATGTTTTCTCGTAAATTATTTCTCCAAAAGCAGTAACGAAGGTAGCTTTCTTTTCAGAGAGCATAATCAGAAGAGCAGAGTCATTTTGGGGGGTTAAACCAGGCCGGTAGCCAACCCAAAAGTGTAGGGGCACGGTAGAAGTTAGGGAGGGCCCGATCCAACCATATTATAGTTCATTTGCAAGCCTACCGTGAAAATTTACGCGGGCAGCAAGAATTTGGGGGGTGGACTCCTAGACATCCCGTGGATGCGGGTCTGGGTGCAACTATCTTTTGTATACCGAAATTAGTGATTTTGTATTACCCATTAATCATCGTCGAATATGGACACGAATCCCTGCACAATTAGAGGCGCACCTATCGAAGGGATCCACTGGATCCGTAACCTACCAACACTCCATAACTATTTTCCAGACAATATACTTGTGGAATACTTCCAGACAATACTTCACACGGTCCGGATCTCTTCAATTTTTCGGCTTCAATCAGAGCCGTAGCTAGAGATTTTGGCGCCCCCTACACTCACCACACTAAGCTTTTCCTTCTCTCTTCTTACTTACAAGAAAAGCAGCAGCTACTGTTATACTACATTGAATTTTTGTTAAGCTGCTTTGGCAGACCATTGCAACAGCCAAAAGCGATCATTATGTATTCTTTTGCAAATAAGAGCTGTTTTCAAGAGGCGTATTTGGACTTTTTGTTAAACTTGACAAAACTACCTTTGGTTGTACAGAAATCCACTTAATGAACAATAACGGAAATTTAAATACGCTTATTTGTAACGTTCAATACTATCGATAACATAAGAAGCATTAGAAATTATGTGCTTTTAAAGTGTTCAATGTGGGTGACAGCAAAAATTTCCACTAATAATATTTGTAAACGTTTGTAATTTTATTCTGTATGTAACTACACAAATAACATTTTAATTTCGATTATTTTAATATATGCAATTAAACGGGTTGAATTTGTTAATAATAGACTTCCGTTTATTACTTTTAGGGGTCGGTGTTGTGATACTATTGTTTTAGATGTATATGCCCCAATATAAGATAAGGATGATGATATAAAAGACACTTTTTTAAAGAAGTATTATGGGTATTCGACCAAGTCTCACGATACCATATGAAAATTCTATTAGAGGATTTCAATGCGAAGGCAGGGCGATAGGATGTTTTCAAATCGGTTATAGGGAAAGAAAGTCTGCATAAGGAAACAACGTTGTTAGTTTTGTGAACTTTGAAACTTCCAAAAATCTTATTGTGAAGAGCACAAAATTTCCACATCGCGACATTCATAAATGCACATGATCCTCGCCAGATGGAAGAACACACAATCAAATTGATCACATTTTCGTAGATATAAGAACACAATCTAGCATAATTGGTGTTCGCTGCTAGCAATGATAACAAGAGAGATTATCGTTGAATAAAGAGAACATTTATTCGATAAATGACGTAATGATTTCCTAGGTGAACCCACTGACGTCAATAATGTATTTTCCCAGAAGAAAGCATGTTCCGTTACTTCAGAGAATTGAAAGAGCACTACCTGTGATCAATGATATTCTAGGAGGCTATCAGTGTTCTAGATGTTGCTGGGCCCTCCTGCTCTCCTCTAGGTACTTCAATGGATGAAGATTATTGGACGTATTGTAAATCTTTCAAAATTGTCGGTTGTCACATCTTTCACTGAGCGACGTAAATACGCTAGTTGTCCCCCAGGGCAAGCACTCATCTTAGCGCACCCCTGACTAACCAAATCAAAACGTTCCCGCAAATATTTGCAAAATTTTCGACCCATTTGGCGGCCTCTCAATTCGGCGCCCAGGGCACAAGCCCCGTTTGCCCCAGCTGGTTAAATCACTGCTTTCACTTCAAGACCCGTCAATTACATTTCAATTTCTCAAAATTTTGGATGATGTCGCAATAATGTTTTTCTGCGTAGTATAGGCGTGCTAGCACAAATTGTTAACTCATCTAGTCAAAACTATTCCTTCTCAAGAAGGAAGTAACGAAAAATAATTTCTTGCAATGTGTACACATTTCAATAATAAAAATAAACAATAACAACTCTGCACGTATAAACTCACAGAAAGAAGATATCACTAACAATGAGGGTTCTTTTTAGAAAACTTTGTCACTAGGGGGAGAGGAATCAAAATGTAAGGGATTGCTCTTAGCCTTACCTAGGTATTTGGTAAAAGACATACTGTTCACAAAAATAAAAAGTAATTGCGATTTAATTTACCTTAACTTCGATTAGGAGGCTGGGGCAACTGTGGGAAGGGGAAGGTAAAGCACTTTGGAAATCATGTTTGATAGAAACACTGGCAACAATCGTGCCTATATCACTTTCCTCCCAACACTGATTTGTACTTTCTTGATTAGAATGAATTACGATGCAAATCAGTTTATTCAATACTGTTGCTTCAGCTGTTAAAAATTAAATTTGCTAACTTTTCAGTTCTTTCTCTACAATATACAAACATCCGTCTCATATCACCAGGTGTCACAGCGTTAGTAGAAGTTAAGATATTCTTAGAAAACCAGATTTTTTAGTTGACTTCATAAAATTCTATTTAATTACCAAAAAATAATAATGTTAACACGTATATCGATTCGTTTAGATATTTTAGCAGCTGTCACATGTACAACTCCAGATGAAGTTTTCTTGTTGCATTAGAATGTGAAAATTTCACGGTCAAAGAAAAGGTTATTATTTTAGTTTTTAAACGCCATTCTTAGCCTTTTAATGGTTCTTACCTGCGTGGCATATTTCACTTCCTCAAAAAAAAAAAAAAAAAAAAAAAAAAAAAACATGCCAAGGGAACACACTTTCTTTGTGTGGAATTGGCATTCATGCCACAAAAATGTTTCATTCCCGAGTTATAACAGTACAGAGTTTACGGGACAAGACTTAGTGAACACTCTGACTTAATCGACTTAAGTTACGTAATTTTAAAGTTTCCTAAGATATACGTGTATATATATATATATATATATATATATATATATATATATATATATATATATATATATTGTTACAGAGTTAAGCCTCGAAGTCCTGAGCCGGACTCAAATTATGGGGCGAGACGCCCGCGCTTTTCTAATTGTGTGTGTTGCAAAGAAAAGAGAGAAAGGAAGAACGGAGTCAGGTGAGGCTTTGATTGGATTAGCAATCTGATGCCTCATTGACACCAACCCACATGCATGTAATAGTGGTATGACCCTGGCTTTGATTTACTCAAATCACAGCGCCGGGTCGCGGATGTAAATTTAGTTAACACCACGCAAGCGATAAGTACATAAAATATTATGTATTTGGAAATGTGCGTGAAATAAAAATATATTAGTAAATGTAAAATAGATACTTCAGCCCCGGCGTGATGGGGAAAAATCACAGAAAAACTAGAAGTCTTGGCCACTATTGAGCATGCGCGTGAAGAAGCTTCTCCAAGCTCGTCAAGGCTCGTGACGTAGCTCTCGAGCGACGTCAGAACTGGCAGAAATGCGTGGGACGAAGTCACTTTACAACCGAGGCCCGTCGCCCAGCTCGGTTGATTTTTCTTCCAGCATTCATCCAGTGTGCTTCGCTCGTCGTCCCGGACGCTCGTTGTAAAAAAAACAGGTATGTGATTATTTTTCTAAGTCCCCCCCCTCGATTCGGGATGAGCACCTTGAGATTTGTGAGGTATTAATATAAAGCTTAATTCCAACATGAGACCAAGTTTCCTCTTCAAGAATTATCACTCCCCCTTTGGGCCAATGCAAGTTGCAAGTACGAATCATCAAACTTACTATTTTCAATTAATCGCGGCTTAGCATAATAACCTTCTAGCACCCGTTTGGTAATGAAGGGGTTGTGCCCATACCTACTATGTAGTAATAGTTTCAAGTTGTCATGTCAAGTATCCGATTTGTGAGATTCTTTGTATTTTCATTTTTATTTTTTTTTCTTATAAATAAACCGTACATTAAAAATGGTCTCTTTAATTTAGTCAAGCTATCACTCCCTATCTGGATTCAGTTCACAGTCTTCATATGTTACCTGGGTTTCGATTTCCAGTACAAGCTCTACCTCTGAAATACGAGTCTCCCCCCACTATTGAGACTTTTAGTGCACTTTCTCATCATCTTCGAACCAGTAAGCCTTTCCCATGCACTTCAACCCACTTGACCCCACTTAACCTACTTTAGCGTTGTCACTGTTGCATATTTTCTGACACAGTTATTGAAAACGTTTCTGTGGCCTTGTGTAATATTTTTAAAGTTACAACTATTTCGTGTCAAACATTCAACTATTAGGGTAGGTTCAAATTGGACAGGACAACACTCATTGAGGGTTCAGTAAATTCGATCCGAGTATAGTTATAAAAATTTACGTATATTGGCGAGCTTCATCGTGAATATATGAACAAGCACGTCTTCCGCATGAGATACCAGGGATCGACTACCGGTAGGAGCACGTGTCATTCTCTGTTAAGCACTAGGGCTTCGTTTTGTGCTGGAAATGGATGATCCAATGAATTAATAATTTGCTTTAGAAATGATTGAAATCGAATGTATATGAATGTATGTATTGAATGTGAAATCGAATGTATGTGAATTTCAATGCAACATGAAAATATTGTGTTTCTATTTTAAAAGTTGATAAATATAAAAAAAATGTAGGAGAAATGAAGTTAGTTAACTTTACCTATTACTTACTTTTGTATAAATATGTACATTGATGGGTATGTAATCGAATAATTTTTACAGAATAGATTGAGATATTTAAATGGAAGAAATAGGTTGAACAATGAACACAGCATAAATTAATGCTAGAATTCACTGTACTGAGTAACGTGTGTAATATTAAGTTTAATAATTCTGTATATAAAGCATATACGTATGTAATTATGATTACAAAATGGAAAATTATTTGTTAGTTTTCTGTAATATTTCCACTTCAGATCGGAATTTTAAGTATGCCGTAAAAGTAAAAAAATAAATTGCAGCCCTCAAGGACGGACGATGGTTTACTTTAGAGTGTGGCGCAAGCAGTGTTTCTTACAGACTTTTTTTTTTTTTTTTTTTTTTTGCGGGGGGCACTGAGTCCCAGAACTGAAAGACTGGGAGGCAAAATAATACGTCTATAATGCAATAATAAATAGAATAGTACCACCAGTGTACCCCCGGCATACTTAGTACGCCCTTCGGAACATTGTTTTGAAACAAACACTGGGCGGAAAGCAGGTTTTGCAGCTTTACCGATGTGACTTCAGTAGATGCAGAATCCTGCTCCTCAGACGGAAAACCTCAACATCCTTACACTTCTCAGCGCATGTCATTCTGTCTTATTCTTAAACTGAGAATTTTAATTAAAATCGTTTTGGTTAGGTATGTACTGAAGAGCTGTCTGGTTCCGAAGTTGTTCCTTTTACCAGTCTTTGCTAATTTAACCTCCTAACCAAAACGATTTTACAGTAGGTCAAATCTTAAATTTGTGGTCTATTGTTTAAGACAGGTAAAATTGTGTTCAGTTTTAAGACAAGTGTTAAATGAATCTCTTTTGTGTCCGTTCTATCTTTGAAAGTGGGCTTCGTCTACAACACTCCACACTACAGGTACATGTCATAATGTTTGTCTAACTAATACATTATACAAACAAATATGCACAAGAACATTCTTAAAATTCGTGTATTGGTTAAGGTTATATCAGAGACTTTTGTAGTATTTCTACTTATTAATTGTAAATTCATTAAACAAAAGTATTTTTTAAAAATCAACTTTTATTCCTAAGTCTCTTACATTTTTTAACATTTTTAAATTACATAATTTTTATATCGAGTCACCATATATGTTTGTTTAGTTATTATATGACATTGTTTTGTTTATAATAACATATTGTTTCTAATAGCTCAGCAAACTTCTTCATTTAAGGAAATTTGAAGCTAATATGCGTCATTAAAATTTGTTATAATTTCATTAAATTTTAAATCATTAGCATCAATTAGAATACAGACATTATTCTTCAATTCTGGCAAGTTTTCCACAAGTGTCTCGACCAATAGAGAACTCAAGAAAAATCCTTGCCATATTCCTCTTTAAATTGTTTTAGTATCAGTTATCAATTTAAATGTCCTTCTTGCTGCTACTACTAGTACTATTGACAATAATGATATAACAAAAATTTGTAATTAAACATATTTACATAATATTCTTCATCTGCTACTAACAGTCAGTAACGCTGAGATAGTTTAAATTCAAAACGAATAAATTATATTTTCGATATTGACGGATCACTAATACCAGAGATCTCCCTTCAAAGGACTAATGAAAGTGTCGACTCTTGCCTAGTTGTACTATCAGCCATCCCTTGAGTATTTTTTTTTTCAAAAGTGTGATATTAGATTGTAACTAAAAGCTGTATGGTTGACTGCATATTGCTACAAATTGCTCACTATTCCATTGTATTTTCAATTGTTTATTAAAACTCACGTAGTCTTCATAATGAAAGGCTCAATAGGAGTACATTTAGTGTTAGGCTTACTCTAATAAGCGGCCGTTTTACTCTAATCTAGCAGTGACGGATGCAGGGGTGGCGATCGGGGCAATCGCCCTCCCAGAAGAGGAAACCGACCCCCCTCCCAGAAGTCCGTCCTGGATCCGCCTCTGTAATCTAGTATACTTTATTTTCCATTAAAAAAAAAAACAGTTGATTTTACGAAAACTACGCTTGACGGCTGAAGGCTACCTTCAACGACGCCCTTTTGTTCAAAATGATAACAGCTTTGAAATATATCTCATTCGCTAAACATTTCCCCCATTATATGCTAATATTTATAGTAACGTAATTTTATTTTCTTCAGATCTGCAAGGGAAGAATATCAATTAAACGAAACTAAGAAATTACAACCCGAAACAATAATATGCAATCGAAATATTAACGAAGATGGTATAACGAAATATTGGATAGGTTAATAGTTACCTGTACCTTGGGTAGAAAGTGCTCATACATAAGCACTATACCTTATAGAATGTTAATTTAATAATAACAAAAGAAGAAGGTTTTTAATATCTGTAAGATATTAGAGAGTAATAGATAGTTCGTTGCTATGTAATTGTATATGGATACCTAATTCTCGTGTATGTGCACGACAGTGTGAATGACAAATACATTAAAAGTGTATCAACTAATAAACCATTTAAAACCGTTCATCTACTTTATAATTCTGATAGAGAAGGTGAGAATAGTATTATATACATAATTATAAAAAAATATTTTTACATGAAAACAGTTACTACCACTCAAGTTCTTTATATCATCGATCGAACCAGGTTGACGACTACCCTTGGTGAGTCGTTATAAAAATTTTGGCTTACCTCACCCGGGATTTCTTGTAAATTCGCTACCCGAAGCAAAGTAAGGGTGAATTTACTTTTGTAATAAAGTTAATGAATACAAATTTCACAAGACTGAGAAGTGGTAGAATAATAATAAGAAAAATGAACGGTAACGCTATGGAGAATGAACCCAATGATAGTGACAACGGTGAACACAGTGTAACACCAGGAATGACACTAGAAGACCGAATCTTGTTAGCCTTACAGCGGCGAGAGCAATATCGTAAAGACGATTCGGAAGCCATGAAGCGACTGGAACAAAATTTGGTTCATATATCCAACAAACAATACGAAGAATTGAAACAGACGATAGAACAGAAGTCCGAAGAAAACAACAAGCAATACGAGGAATTGAAACAGACGATAGAACAGAAGTCTGAAGAATCCAACAAGCGATATGAGGAATTAAGTAAACGAATGGAACAGAAGTCAGATGAAACGAAACAATCAATTATCCAGGCGATGGATGACATCACCTCACAGTTCGAGGAAAAGTTAAATAGAATATCTGAGGATTGTCAGGATAATCACGACCACATTATACAAGAAATCAGTGGTGTAAAAAAGGATTTAGAAGTAATGGAATCTTCTGTTCGTCAGCAAAAGGTTCAGGTCACCAATAATTCAAACAACATACGTGCAAATACACAACTGATAGCTACTCTACAGGAGGAAATGAGGAAGCTACAGGTCAAGGACAACGCACACCACAATAATACGGTCAGTGATCATTTGGAGTTTCCCCATTCACAAGAGATGACCTCGCCTCCACCCACATCTGATGAGGACCTTATTTTGGAGGAAATTCATCCGAAGAGTACTGATGGACGGATAAGAGACGGTACAACAACACATCACGTCATGGATAGGAATTGTCACCCAATAAGTACTCGGAACGATAAAAGGAAGGTAAAGTTAAGCGTTAAGATGAGTGAAATACGTGCCATGAGTAAATTCAGTGGTAAATGTAATGAGAATGCTACTTCGTTCCTGGAAAAATTTCAGGACGAATGCAATATAATGTGTATAGATAGATCACAATATATGAAGCTAATCCCTCATTTATTACTCACACCATGTTCCTTATGGTTTAAGGCAATACGTGATCACATCAATACATATGAGGAATTCAAGGCAGCGCTGATCGCCAATTATGAAAATGATTTTTTGCTTGCAAATAGAGACGCCACGATTAGAAATCAACATTTCAATCCTCGTTTACACAAATCTGTTGTCGAGTTTGTTGTAAATACCTACAACGAATTAAAGGTTGTTAATCCATTGCAGTCGGAATCTGGAATAATAGCATCCATTCGAAATTTGCTTCCATTTAAGTTACAACAGATCTTGTTTTCTACACAGTGTATGAGTTTCAACCATTTGTTAATGCTCGTTCAATGTTATGAAACTCAATACCATGCTTTGAATCAACAAGCAAGTGTGAGTAAAAGTAAGAATAATTCAGATCATTTTGTACCTGTTAGGAATCTAGATATCCGTAGTATGAACGATACGGAATACAACCGAAGCCGAGTAAATTCTAGTAATTCAAACGAGCAAAATAGGCAAAGCTATGTAGGAAATCAACCTAACCTAATCAATCACAACAATAATTATGTCAGATCACCCGATCGAAGTAGACATAAAAACAATCGAAAGATATGGCGAAATTCCAGGAATACGACAAATTACGTGGATAGACATAATCGCTGTTCAAGAGATGGCACTTCGTATCAAAATCAGAATCACGATGCAATACATGTACAACATATAGTGGAACCTAATCAAGATTGTGCCATACAATGTACCTTATTAGAATCATATTTTAGTACAAATTTAAATTGATTCTAGTTAATGAAGTTAGGGTTAAACCCATCAGTTATATATTCTTGTGAATTTTTATTTTTTTAAGTTTATGTGTTAATATCAATAATGAAAACAATTCTTATAACTTCGGTATACAGACAATATGAGGAATTATAATTCGGTTCATAATTGATTAAAAGCAAAGATTATTTATATTAGATTGACTTGTGTTGAAAACTTAATTGTCAGAGATTATGTTAAGTATAAGATTCATTCTTTTAAGCTAATTATTCAACGACTATCTTGGATAAGATTCTTCATTATTCTGATGCCTTATAGATCCAATGTTTATTTTGAAATATCATCTGAAATAATTAATATATAATGCGCCCTGCATCATGGTGACTCATGTATTAAAACGTAATTGATTCTTACGATTTTGACTTCGTACCCTTCAAAAATTATATATTAAGCGACGACGTTTAATAAATGAATATAATTAATGTAATAAAATATAAGTAGTAATGAAATGAAAGATTTGTTATAAATATATATATATATATATATATATGAAATGTAATGAAGATATACGATGGGCGATCAAAATGTAAAGGACATATGTAATGTAAGATTTCTATTGTAAACGGATCAGTGATTCTTGAAGATAAAAGCCAAGTTCGTTTATGACTTTTATATTCAGTCCCATCGTCGGGCGACATTTTTATATAACGAAATATTGGATAGGTTAATAATTACCTGTACCTTGGGTAGAAAGTGCTCATACATAAGCACTATACCTTATAGAATGTTAATTTAATAATAACAAAAGAAGAAGGTTTTTAATATCTGTAAGATATTAGAGAGTAATAGATAGTTCGTTGCTATGTAATTGTTTATGGATACCTAATTCTCGTGTATGTGCACGACAGTGTGAATGACAAATACATTAAAAGTGTATCAACTAATAAACCATTTAAAACCGTTCATCTACTTTATAATTCTGATAGAGAAGGTGAGAATAGTATTATATACATAATTGTAAAAAAATATTTTTACATGAAAACAGTTACTACCACTCAAGTTCTTTATATCATCGATCGAACCAGGTTGACGACTACCCTTGGTGAGTCGTTATAATGGTTGCAGTGTAAAATTCAAGGCTCGAGAATTTTTTACAGTGTGCTAGTTCTACACCTTTTCTGATTACCTACCCTAAGCGTAGCACAATAATTCATTGGCGCCTCAAAAAGAAGCGAAGAAAATAGATTGGTTTTAACTATGTTTCTGAGAAGATGAAGTATGCCACATAAGTGAGGACACACTTGAGAAAAGTAAGAATGGCGTTACATACAAAAGCAGAAAATGTTTCTCTTTGTTTGCCCGGAAGAATTTCTAGAATCCAATGTCACGAGAACTTCTTGTATAGTTTTAGATATGACACGTGCTTAAATATCGGAACAAAGTGACATGGGTATTTACATTTTACAGGTTGACAGTTTAACGTTTTATAACGTCAGCTTAAATCCAATATTTCTTATAATTCCTTGACTGCTAGCAACGTTGTGAACACCAGCTTTATGAATTGCTTCAGACAATGCTTGACGGGCGTCTGTACGTTATAGCAAGAAATAGAACGAAACTCGTGGAATACACTTTTGTTCGGAAAGTTAGTAAGTGTCTGGGAATGTTGTTTTACTTTTTTTCAGTAGATGCTGGAATTGTCCTCTGTCGCTTCCATGCAGTATATCATACGATACCGTAGATTACGAAACAGTGTGTTCATATCTACGGTCTTCATGATGTCAAAAAAAATGCTAGAGTGACGTAGGCAAATGAAGTACCACGGTTATTAATAATAATTATTAATTATTAGTATTTTTTTATATCAAGATAAATACATTTTTAACTAATCCGTTGTTGCGAAATCCTTTAAATGGGATATATTTCGCTTCTTTAAAAGGTAAAGGAAAATGCTTCTTTTCAGGCCAATTCTGTTATCACAGTTATCATGATTTCTTTTATCTAATTTAAACATCTCTTTTATACTTAATTCACTTACAACAGAGAAACTCATAATCAACAAAATGTATACCTATCTACTCTCTCAGAAGAGGACACATCTCACAACTATAATTGAAGAAAATATAGTTAAATTGATATTCATTAGAATTAGTTAACTTTCTTTGATAACTAACATGAACTTGAAACATATGTTTTAGAAAATGTAAAAAATAGTACACTATTTATCACAATTTAAATAACAAATAAGGTTTGTAAATTCTTGTGACTATCATTTATTACATAAATACTGCAGTCATCATAAAAATGGACAGTTTTGTATCAATAATTTTGTTACCATCTACAGAACATTAAAGTAAGTTTTACGACAAATAGTTCTTTTCATGACAATATAAGTTACTGTAATCTCTTTCTGTTCAAGCACAGACGATACAAGGTATAATTTTTTCTTGACGAACCAGAGAAGGAAAGACATTTTTAGTTGCATGCTATTTAATATTTCACGAAAAAAGTACTTTATATTATTTGCCCTACATTACAATAAAACATGCCTAGGGGGCAGGCGAGGAGAAGAAAGGCTTGCTATATCCACGGGGCACACACCCCACTTTACCTTCACTATCGTTGTCACTGTTCCAAGTTCCAATCTCTCACAGAAGTAGTGGAAATGTTTTTTAACTCTAAAATTTGAATTCGGCAGTCACAACATATTTCATGTCAAATACTCAAGTATTAGGTCCCATAAGGTAAGTTTACAGTAAGTTGGAGAACACTCACAGGCAGTTCAGTAAATTCGGTTCCCACTATACTTAGCAAAATGCATGTGTATTTTGGACCTTAATCGTGAGTATATGATTAGCAAACACGTCTTCCGCATGAGCAGTGGCGTATTTAGGGGGTGGCTCTCGGGCTCAAGAACACCCCCAAATAAATTTGTTTTATGCAAAACTTCATTAAAATTTGTCGACACACAAAAGGAAAAATATAAGCGCTAATTCACGTGTTGTGCATAGCCTCTCGCGAAATAAAATTCTAAACACGCCACTGCGTATGAGATACCAGAAATCGACTTCTCCTAGGAGCACGTATGAATGAGATTCTACGTTAGGTAGTAAATCTAAGTGAACTAAAAATGAATAGTTCTTTGAATTAATAACACTAGTTAACAAAGGTTTTGTTACATAAAAGGAAATACCTGTTCTTAAAGGAACTTTTTGCGCTGAATTCGCATATGCACTCGGTTTTTCTCCATCACGTACGATTTTCCCGTAACAGACGGATTTTCGGGAAAATCCCTCAAAAACTTCCCTTTTCGTTTATTTTACACCCCAAGATCTTGTCCCCTTGCATATACTAACATAGAAATTATACCTAAGTATACTTCGATTCATATTTAAGAAACCCTCCAAGTTTCGTAATAATCGCTTTATTCTTTCTAGAGAAATAAATATGTTTGTATGTATACTGTGTGTACTGTTTATTGCATCTTATAGTAATGCTTTCAGATCTCTTAAGTTGAGGTAAAACGTTTTGCTTTATTACCACAAACACATATATAAAATATAATACAATATAATTGACAAGTGTGACAATTTACAATAAACAATAATACAAATGTACCAAAAGGTCATGAAAAGACAATCAAAACTATCACAATATATGAAACTTCCATTTGGTTACAAAAACGTACACTACTTCCTTCTTTTGTAAGAAATGTTGCATTCTCTAACAAGACCCCAACAATAGTCCCCCATCATTGAAGGATCCCATCGTCCCTGGTACCTTTTCTCCATTGCCATTATATCTTAGTGGAATCTTTCCCCCTGTTCGTCGCTGAGAGCACCTAGGTTAGCAGGAAAGAAGCTGAGGAGAGAGTGCAAAAAGTGGATTTTTAAAGACATCCTACAACCCAACTCTTTGTATTTCTGTATCATGTCCTGTACGATTTCTGTGTAACTCTCAGCTTTGTTATTGCCCAGAAAGTTGAGCACAACACACTTAAATGCTGTCCAGGCAGCTAGCTCAGCACTGTTTAACTTGCTGTCAAAGCTATCATCAAGCATTAATTTCCTAACTTGGGGACCAATAAACACTCCCGCTGAAATCTTAGCATCACTCAGGTTAGGGAACTTATCTCGCAAATGCTTGAAACCTTCACCAGATGTGTGCATGACTTTGACAAAGTTTTTCATAAGTCCTAACTTGATATGAAGTGGCGGTAGTAATATCTTATTAGGATCTACCAAAGGAGCGTATTTGACGTTGCATTCTCCAGGTACGTAATTCACTCTAGGTTCCCATTCCTTCACTTCATAATGTTTGTCATCAGCTCGGCTATCCCATAAACATAAAAAACATTGGTACTTCGTGTAACCGCACTGCAGTCCTAATAAAATACCAACTACCTTGAGATCACAACATATTTGCCAACAATGGTCCTTGTAATTTATAAGATTTAGCAAACTTGACATGGTGTCATAGGATTCCATAATCTTCCCTGAGTGCGCAAGTGGTATAGAAGATTTTTTTATTTCCATTATGTAAAAGGACAGCTTTAAGGCTGACCTTTGACCCGTCGATAAATAACCTCTATTCTTCTGGAACGTAATGAATTCCTAGCTCCGCCATCAACCCATTTATATCCGTACATACGCACACATTATCTTGCATTGAGAAATAGCTTGAAAATTGAACATGCCTTTTCCTGTACACTGATATGTTCGTTTCTGCATCCAATAAGTTCCACTGCTGGAGCCTTGATCCCAGAAGTTCCGCCTCTTGTTTTGTCAGGTGCAAATCACGGACTAGGTCATTAAGTTCACATTGCCGGATGAAATGTGGCTAGCGAACACAGTCAGGGATGAGCGTTGGATCCTTGGATGTACATGTTGATGTCGATGGTTCATCAAGGTCATGATCATCATCAGAGTCTTTTGGCCATATCTCTTCCCAGTTGGTAGGGGGCTCGGGAAGTGGAAGTTCATCCACGTGCGGAATAGGTCTAATTGCGGATTTAACGTTGGGATAACTTATTGTGTATTTGCTTTTTTTAGAATGTCCCTTAACTACTGTGAGACATAAATAACAATCATCCAGATGGTTGGTGGGTTCTCTCCACACCATTGGTACAGCAAATTTCATGAACCTCCGTTTCCCTTTGGCCCATGCAAGTAAAGTGACGTAGCACGACGCACAAATTATGTTGGGTGCCCAAGTTTTGTCCTGATCTCCCACACGACATCCGAAATATATATAATATGCTAGTTTCACCGATGGCGTAATGGATCTACACTGTCATTTAACTACAAACTGGCCACACACATAACAAAAACTATTTGGTGAGTTAACACACGAACGCCGTCCTCTTGACGCCATTGTACTGATCACAAACTAAACTTCTGGTCTTAGTTGGGTATAACGCCGTTAAGATCAAACATGAAAGTACTCTTAGCAGCAAAGACAACTTTGAAAGTGAAGTAGTGTTAAACCACACGTCAATATAAAAATGTACAAAACTCCCTCACCAGGTGTCAAGAACACAAGAAAGAAAGAAATGCGCGGGTGGAGGGGGGAAGCGATACCGTAGTGGAAAATTCAGACTGCATTAGTTCATTGTTGTCAACAATGAGTCTGTATTCCATTCTTTCTTTCTTTTGCATTCTGTTACATTTGATAACAAATATTGATAACCATTTCATGAACATAACGAAAAAACTTGGAGAATTGTATATATATGTATTAAGATATACATATACTGTACGTTTAAAAAAATATACGTTGGAAGTACATTCTATTTTTATACACGTTTCTAATTTACAGAGAGCAATACAAGTGTGTTGTTGACTATTGTAAATATTAATTTTTATGTCTGTGTTTGTAGTAATAAAGCAAATCGTTTTTACCCCAACTCAGATCTGAAAGCATTACTATCAGGTGCAATAAACAGTATACACACAGTATACGTACAAATATATTTATTTCTCTAGAAAGAACAAAGCGATTTTTACGAAACTTTTAGGGTTTATTAAATATAAATCAAGGTATACTTAGGTATAATTTCTATGTTACTATATGTAAGGGGACAGGAGCTAGGGGAATAAAATATCTGAAAAAGGGAAATTTTTGAGGTAATTTCCCGAAAATCCCTCTGTTACGGGAAAACTGTACGTGATGGAGAGAAACCGAGTGCATATTCGAATTCAGCGCAAAAAGTTCCTTTAAGATCAGGTGATTTTTCTCATGTAACAAACAAAAAGTTTAAATTTGTTAACTAGTGTAATTTACTTTAAAATCGATACAAATTGAATTCATATTTGAACTTCAATGCACCATAAGAATATTATTGTGTTCCTATTTTAAAAGTTGATAAATATACAAATATATTAGGATTGAAGTTAGCCATACTATTAGGGTCTATATATTATTACTTAGTTTTCAATAAGTATACATATTAATGAGAACGTAATCGTGTGATTTTTAGAGAATCAATTGAGAAATTTAAAAGCAGGAAATACAATACATGGACCAATGTTCGCACATGTATTGTTTAAAAAAGATAGAAAAATAGCTGTATATTGTTAACTTAATTGTAAAACAAGTATTTATTTAATCTTAGTTGCATCAGATCTATCATTGAAGGTGCGCTTCGGCTACAAAATTCCACACTACAGACTTTTGCCTAATACTGGTCTACGTGTTATATTATACAACGAAATATTCACAAAAAACGTTCTTAAAATTCTTGTATTTTTTCAAAACAGACATTCTAAAGTTTCGTAGCATCTCCAAAAATTAATATTAATTGCTATTTAAACAAAATTACTGCTTCTAAATTCTACTGTTATTCCTAAGTCTCCATATATTTAACATTTTCTACATCTAGTCACCACATTAGTTCGATTTTTAGTGTGTGGCATTTTTTTTATTTTGTTATAATAAGAACATTTTATTTGTATTACTCCGGTTGACTGTTACCTCTAAGAAAGTTTGGAAGTTATCTGCGCCATTATAATTTCTGATAATTTGATACATTTTCATATCATAAGCATAAAAGAAGACTACAACATCTTTCCTCAACTCTGCCAAGTCGTTCATAAGTTTTGGGGACAATAAAGAACTGAACAAAGACCCTGACCATATTTCTCATTGAAATATTTACATACTTGATTTTCATTTAAATCTTCTTCATGGTACTAATTCTAATATTACTAGTGCTTGTGCTACTACTACTGCTACTACTGCTACTACTACTACAAATAATAATAATAAACTCTAACCAACTAAATCTAACTCTATGGCATATGGAACCCGGAGGTTCAATGCCGCGTTCACAAAAGCTCACCACTGACTTCTATCCTTAGCTAACTGCATCCAGTTTCTTCTTTGTATTCCAATCTCTGCGAGATCCATCTTAATATTGTCCTCCTATCTGCGCCTAGGTCTTCCTAATGGTGGTTTTACGATTGGTCTTCGAATCAAGACTATGAAAGCGTTTCTACTTTCTTCCATCCTAGCTTCGTGACCCGCCCACCTAAGCCTCCTAGACTTGACGACCCTAACGATGTTGGGTAAACCTTATAAACTATGTAATAAATTATTAGTACAAATAATAACAATAATAATAAATTGAACACGAAAAATTTTTAAGGAATATATTTTAACCGTATTTGACAGAACCATTGAAATACTTGAAACTGAAATATATATATATAATTGTCGGATTAGTGATACCAGAGATCTACCTTGAAAAGAGGAATGCATGTATCGACTTTTCGCTACTTCAAATATCAGCCACCTATTGACTATCCTTTCGAAAAAGACTAATAGTAGATTTTAACTTTAAAAGTTTTAAAACTATGGTTGATTACATGTCGTTACCAATTGCTTACTATTCCATCTTACTTTCTTGTGTTTATCAAGACTCACGTAGTACACATAATGAAGAGCGTAATAAGAATTTTAGTATCACTTTTAATATAATAGGCGGCGTGGGTCTCCTATGGCATTTGTTTTTGAGCTAACAAAATAATAATAATAATAATAATAATAATAATAATAATAATAATAATAATAATAATAATAATAATAATAATAATGAAGATAAAGCTAAAAGATTCCGTCTGTTTTTGCGAAAACTATCCTTGAAGATTACCGTCTTCAACAACGCCATTTCGTTCAGAACGACACCTATCCTCTCAAATACTGTATATTCTCTGAACATGTTGCCCTGTTATATGCTAATAGTAACGTTGATTCTTTTATTCAGAGCTCCAAATATTATCAATTAAACGAAACTGAGCACTTTCGAGCCGAACCCACAATAAGGAACCGAAATACCAACGCAGATATTTGCATTGGAAATTCCAAGGCTCGAGAATGATTGACACCATTGATTGTCCTACCAGTTTTTTGATCACGATATCCTGGCATAGCGCGATTTTTCATTGGCACTCCAAGTCGAAGCAGAGAGAGTAGATTATTTGGAACATTTTTCTCAGAAAGTGAATACGCAACATAAGTAAGAACATATTTGAGAAAAGTATGAGTAGCATTATGTGTAAAATCAAAACAAAGCAACAAAAGAATAACGAAAACTTCCTTTACCCGGAAATGTTTCGAAAATCCAATATCATAAATTCTTCTCTAATTTTAGGTGTGGTACTTGCTAAAATATGGGAAGAAATTAACATGTGTATTTAAATTTTACCGGCTGACAGTTAAAAACCACTATATGAAATGCAAGTTGAAACCAAGTATTCTGAACTTTTTTTGGACTGCTATCAATATGGAGAATAGCAACCAACACCAGATAAGGTATAACGAATGCTTGTTAGCAAGAATCAGAACGAAGCTCGTGGAATTCCCTTTTGTTCATAAAATAATTAAAACCAAATTACACGCTAAGTCAATGATTTTCGCAATTATTCATCTAAGAACGCTACACAGCTTTGTCAAGATGGTGGTGTTTAAAGATAATAAGAAAAAATATAAGATGAAGTTGATAGCCTAAAGAAACAATCTAGAAGAAAAACAAGGAAACAAAATATTGGATTGAAATTAAACAACATAGTTTGAGTAAAATATCAACCACTTCCGTTTTCTAGAATGTTGTTGGATAGTCATGATATGTTGCCTTGAAACGCCGAATAGGTTCAAAAAAGAAACAAAAGAAAGAATAAGGAAAGAAAAAAGAGAAGCGTATTGCTATCTGATACCGTTTTTGTTCTAGAGTAATAGACCATGAAACCGGAAATGGCTAATTTTAACAACTTCCACTGTGAATAGAGTGTTAATGAAGAAAATAAAATATATTCCTGTGATGTTAAATTGATTACAAAAATACGCAACTTGATAGCTTTTACCGGTTTGCTCTACGGAAATCAGTATTGAAATCGGAATAGTACTAAATTTACAGCACTTCCTTCTACGGTAGTATAGTTGATAGTCATAATAGACCTATCTTGCCTTGAAACGATGCATCGTTTACAAAAACCCACTTTTTGCTAAATGTTACTTAAATACAGAGTTTACGGAGCTGATAGGACTAACTTTTGGGACAGTGGATGGATTGCAAGGAAACGCATCTGTGTAATATTTACCGTTTCTACTCGAGGGAAATCAGTATTGGAAAAGGAAGTGATAGTTAATTTGAACCACTTCCCTGGGACGCAGAATCGTTTGCATAAACACACTTCTCGTTATCTGTTACTATTTTCGTTCTATGATGATAAATACTGAAGTTGTTATTATAACCAAAAGTAACAACAAATGTGAACCACTTCCAGTGGTGGTAAAGCATTATGAATAGTAACGATACGTTATCTAGAGAAGTTGAATCGAGTGCTTAAGACTGCTTCTCTCTATCAGTTATCGTTGTGGTTCTCTGTCGAAAAACATTTAAACGGGAAGTGTCTCATTTGAACAACATTCCGATTTTGATACAAAGTTAATAGGGGAGATGGAAAATATTTTTTCCACCTAAAATCGATTTGCAGCAAACTGCATCTGGGTATCTCTTACCGCTTTTGATCACATACTTATTGACAGCCGAACGAGCGAACGGACAGATCGACGGATAAAATCGTTCCATAAGACTTCCGACACATACGCATATCATAGTTTGGAAGTCTAATAAACCAATCCATGAGCGTATGTTGATTTTAGATTTCTTAAAATATTTAATGTATGACTTCCATTATAATGTGATGAAATCAAAACAGCAAGACAAAATGGAAATACGCAATACAGGCACGGACAGTTATATTTATCATATTCACACGAAAGATATGTACGAAAACATGAAAGGTTTATCAACTACTTCGAAATGAATGATTATTCTTAGAATAATGGATACGAACTCTTATATAATATATAATATAGTAACTTCGATACGAACTCTTATATAATATCTAAGAAAATTTATTGATGGAATGAAAGATGAAGTAACAGGAGGAGCTATTATTGGAGAATTTGTTATGTTAAGATAAAAATGTACTCAAATAAATCACTGCAAAGATTTTAAAAGTAAATTCGGTAAAGAAAAAGGTTAAACGCGAAAAGTATTAAAGAAAAAGTAATATATAAGGAACTCACATATAATTAATATAAAGACTGTTTCTTTAGTCAAAAGAAATATTATAAAAAAATAAATTTATTAGAAGTTATAATCACAAGTTATATGGTTCGTATAGAAGTGAATAAAATCGGTCTCAGTTATGTAGATGATAAAACATATATATTTGAAGATGGGATAAACATCTTGCCTTGGTCTCGTTATAAGATTTAAGGAAAGTAAATGTAATATGTCTGAAGTTATAGTTTTAATAGCTTTATATAGAAAAAAATATCATTTCTTTATGAATACATGTCATGAAGTTGTATTTATAGATCAATATGCTCATTAGTAAATTAATAGATAATTTGACGCAATATTTCTTGGCAAAATATGTTTATAAA
The DNA here is from genome assembly GCF_964235325.1 of Thermobia domestica. Taxonomy (NCBI): domain Eukaryota; kingdom Metazoa; phylum Arthropoda; class Insecta; order Zygentoma; family Lepismatidae; genus Thermobia; species Thermobia domestica. The sequence goes on from NC_137455.1 coordinate 365,562,540, forward strand.
TTCACTTAAACGATGGTCTTGAACTCTGTAAGATCCAGAATTTCTGACTCTTGTTTTAATACTCATTGCTTTTATTAAAATTCTACATAATAGATAGTATGCTCAATCTATTTTAATCACAGATCATTTAGTGCTGTAATACTTATTTTCTTAAAATGTGTTGATGGAGTTTTCATATATATACTTAAATACGTTTTTTACGGAATTTGTCCTCGTACCAATACAAGGGCGCACATGTTGTGGTTTCCAAAGGGGGGGGGGCAAATATAAGCAACATTTCAAATATAGTTTCAAATTTTGCTGTAACTAATGCAAAAATTCTATTGGGTTTTCGATATTCCCAAGTATAATTTCCTCTTAGAGGGGCAAGCGCCCCACGTTGCTCTCCCTGATGGGCGCTTTGTACCAATATATATTAGGTACTCTAGAATCCAACAATACTGTTCAAGATACTGTTCAAAACTCAATTATAGCGATGGTCTTTTTACTTCACACTTAAAAAAAACATTGTTGAATTATTATATATTAAATTCAGGTAACTCTCTTGCAAACCTAGACTAAGAATGAAATATGTCTAGTAGAAAATGTAAACAATAGTATGTCACTTATACCAATTCAAATGCTAAATAACTTTCTAAAATTCATTTGACTATCATTTGCTATATAAATAAATTAAATCGTCCCACAAACGAGGCTAATTTTAATAAATAAATTTATTTCAATCTTCTGAGCACTAAGTTAAATATTACGAGAAATAGATATTGTATGATAATAAATTTATATTTTCTCGTAAATTCTTTCTCCTCAAGCCACTTTTAGGCTGAAGCTACTTTTGATATACCGGAAAAAGGAGTTTGGTATTACCAATTCATCATCCACCAACATGGACACGAATTCCAGCACAATTAGATGGGCACCACTATATCTATAACCCCAAAACTCCTTAACTCTTTTTAAACATAGCTGTGTTATGTTTGCACCAGAAACGCAATCACGAGAATTCCCACTGTCTGGACTTTCAATTCTTCGGTATCAATCTCCCAAAAAAATTTATGTGTGTGTCCGTCTATGAGCAATGCACATGAAAACAACGCAGCACTAGATACAATTTCATGGTAATCAAATTCATTAATGCGCCACCTTTAACATACACATATTTTCATTGACTCTCGTTCAAGATGAGCGTTTTCAGTTGCCCATACTCTGCAATTCTGGATGCTCACATAATGATATAAATTCAATCACGTCATGAAAAATACACATTGTGAAATGTATTTTGTGCTTCAAATGTCTCATAGAACATTTAGGAAAATCATACTTTTTCCTTTCCTATAGATACGTTTCCGATCTTGTATGACATGGACACAGTAAGTGTGAATTTAATGTACGAATTGGCTTCAGTAATGTAAATTTTAATGACTTATGGTGTTCTGTCTATAGAAGACGGAATGATTCTCTAGGTGAATCCATTGGCGTAACTATAAACATAAAAGAAGAAAGTCCTGTAGGTATTTTGCCCACGCCTTCAAACATCAATATGTCACCTACGACGTACCTGGAAGATCAAAAATAGTCCCCATCAGCATCGATGATCTCCTGCTAACGTTCTGGAAGGTCATGGATTCCATCGTCGTAGAACTTGGTGGGCCTTGGAGCGAAGAAGATATCACCTCTACTAAAGATTTGAACTGGTGTCCTCGAAGGTGATTGTCCAAGAAATGGCACAGGTGATAAAGGGACGGTGCAATGTAAGGGGAAAATGTCGGAGGCAAAAGTGTTTCCTAACCAAGGTGTAGAATGGTGTCCCGTTGGTGTCCCGTTCATCCTAGACACGTTGGGCTTAGCGTTGTCGTATAGCAGTAGACTCCTTTCTGTTCAGAAGTGCTGGCTCAAGAGTTTTGAATGTTTTGAACACGGGTCAACTGCTAACAGTACACAGTTGTATGGAGGTTCTGACCCGCTGTTAACAGGTCTCGATGCATGATACCACAAGCAGTCCACCAAACGCACAGGAGGATCTTCTTCTGTTGCAGTGCTGGTTTTAGCTCTTTTGGAACCTGTTCATGTGATGCTAACCAATGATGATGGTTCATTGGAGCTTTTGTCACAGGACCCACTTCTCATCACATGCCAACACCCTGTCTAGAAATGGCTCCTTCCTCAGACGAGACAACACAGAAACACAGGTGTCTCCTCGCGTTATATTCTGGCCCGAAGTCGAATCATGTGGGACCCATCGACAAAACTTGTAGAGCTTCTTAATTTGATGGAGGTGGTGCAAAGTCGTTTCTCCATTCACACTGAATTGTACTCCCAGTTCTCACATGTCTGGCTACTGTTCGCTTCAATTGCTGTCTGAAGATCTTCATTTTGTACGTGTGTTGGTCTAACGGAATGTGGTGCGTCTTCGAGTGTTTCGTCCTTAAACTTGTTTAATCTCCACCGTACTCTCCAGGTAGTCACGATATCTTCTGCTCCGCTGCAGAGGTGTTTGACACCTTTTTGAACTCGTACAGCATAACACGCCCTTATGACACTCTGTGGAGGTCCCATGTTCACTTTGTCCTTACGCAAGTTCACGGTGTAACTGAACTGCCACAACCAGGTAGTATGTTGGGTATACCCATACCAACAACTGACCTTCCCCTTATCTTCATCCGCGTTCAACTCACGGTGTGGGGCCAATTGAATGTAGACCTCAAAAAGAGTAACGTAACTTTGTTACTTTTAAAGTATATTTTCTAGCGCGAAGCATAGTCCATTGTTTCCGAGAATTGAAAGAATCTTACCTATGCTGTATGATATTCTAGGAGATTAATAGTGTTCTAGGTGTTTTTAGCCAGAAGACCTGGCTTTTCCTGGTCTCCTCTAGTCACTTAAATGGGTGATCGTAAGTAGTGTTATTGTAAATCTTTGAAAATATCGTTTGTCAGAACAGCTTTCACTTCAGGGCCTGGCACTCAGAGTTAAAGTATCCTAAAATTGTTGATGATATCACACTAGTGTTTTTCTATGTGGTAACGTTATAGTGTGCTAGCACAAATTGTTCCCTTACTTTTTCAAAACTATTCGTTTTCAAGAATTCTTTAATGATAAAGAGTCGTTGCAACGTGTAGCATATTTTAATAATAAAAATAAACAGTAAAAAACTACACGTAAACAACTAACACAGAAAAGACAGCACCAACAACCAGGCTTGCTTTCAAAAAATTTTATCGTGGGAGGGGAGAGGAGTCAAACTGTGAGGGGTGACATTATTTGTTAAAAGATGTACTTTTTTACAAAAGTAACAAATAATCACAATTCAATTAACTTTAGCTTCGATCAGGGAGAAGGGCAATTGTAGAGAGGGGGAGGGCAAAGCATTTTCGGAACTATTCCTGAGAGAAATACTGGCAATAACCGTGCATCTATCACTTTCTTCCAAGACTAATTTGTACTGTCCTAATTTGAATCAGCTCAGATTCAGCTTTGATTTCGAGCAATTTTGCTACTAGCACACGATAAAAATAATTTTATAAAGTATTCTTGTTTAAGACGTTAAAATTTAAATATGCTACATTTTCATTTTTTTTTTTTTTTTTTTGGTATAATAATGAGACATCCGTCACATGTCATCTGGCGCAGTTTGGTGCTTACACTGTTGCTAGTAGTCAACAAATTCTCAGAAAACCAGGTTTTTACGCTGACATTATAAAATGCTACTTAACTGTCTATTCAGTGTAAAGACATCGATTTATTTGGATATTTTAGCACGTATCACATCTAATACTACAGGAAAAGGTTTCATGGCATTGGAATTTGAAAACATTTCCAATCAAAGAGTTTTCATAATTTTTATTTTTACACGTATCGGCATTCTTTCCCTTCTCACGTGTGTCCTTACTTATGAGGAGTATTTCCCTTCCTTAGAAAAATATGTCAAAGAAATTTATTTTCTTCGTGTGCAATAGGAATTCGTTCCACAAACACGTTTTATTCCCGAGTTATAACAGTTCAAAGCTTACGAAACATGATTTTGTATTCACTCTGACCAAACGGACGAAAGTTACGTTATTTTAAACTTTCCTTAAACATATCTCCATGCAAGGGCGACCATATTGTGGTTTCCAAGGGGGGTAAGTATAAGCGACGTTTCAAAAATAAGTTCAAATTTTGTTATAATTAATGTAAAAATTCTCTTGGGTTTTCGATATTGTGAAGTACAATTTCCTCTAGGGGGCAAGCGCCCCACCTTGTCCCCCTAATGGGCGCCCTTATCTCCATGTAGACCTATTATGGTATGGTACTTTCTTGATATTCTAAATTTTTATAATTTCAATGCCAACCATTTCGGAGTAATTTCTGGTATCACAATGGTTTCGCGCTATTTATCTAACTTAAACACCCCTGCTTTTTCACTAAACTGACTGAACAAGTGAACTTCAAAAAATAGAGACCCACCTCCTTGTATCCTATTTTATTAAGACATTCTTTACCAGACAATTACGGCCATGGGGTATATTTGAGATTCTAGTTATTTTAATTCATTAAACATATGTGAAATAATCTTTATTATAATCACTAATCTTCCTTTGATATTTTAAAATCAACTTGAAATAAATATTTTAAGATGTGAAAGCAATAGTACACCAATTGTAACAGTTTAAATAGCAAATAAAGTTTGTAAATTTTATTACTTTAATTTGTTAGAGGAATGCCGCATTCGCCGGAAAAATTGAGAAATTTGCATTAACAAATTTATTACCCTCTACTGAACATTAAACTAACTGTTAAAATAAACAATATATTGTAACACAACTTTAGTGAATTCTTTCTGGTTTTACAGAGATGACACTGGTTTTAATTCCTTGGAGAACAAGCCGAAAACCAGAGCCATTTCTAGGGGATAGGCTATTTTTTTTTTGTTTCGAAAATAGCAGTTTTTAAACTATCTGACCAACATTTAAAACCGTCTGAATCGCAGGTGAGTTTGGCCGTACAATGCCACCGTATCAAATGTCCCACTCAATCTCCATTAGTATTGTCTCTATTTCAACCTCTCTTCTACTGTTGCTAGAAATGTTTTTCTGGTATCGTAATTTTTTTTTCTGGCAGCTGAAACTATTCCTTTCAAATATTTAACTGTCAGGTCATATAGGATAGGTTTAAGTTAGAGAATATTCACAGGGGTTAAGTGAATCCGATCCCTCTATACTTACTCAAATTAATGTATTTTTAGCTTATTTACGTCTTCCGTCAAAGACGAAACACTTCTTCTTATGAAATACCATAGATTGACTCGAAGTAGGTTCACATATCATTCTATGGTAAGCTGTAAGTCTATCACTTTATGCTAGAAATGAATGATCTAATAAATGTATAATTTGCTTTAGATACGATTGAAATCGAATGCATATTTGGATTTCAATGCAACAGGAAAATATAATTTGTTACTATTTTAGAAATTGAAAAATAAACGAATATACTAGAAAAGAAGTTTGTTAATTTTACACTATTACTTACACCATTACTTAGTTTTGCATACGTAGGTAGTTAATGGGTACGTAATAGTTTAATTTTTACAGAACACATTGAGAAATTTAAAATGAAGAAATAAGTTCACTAATGTACGCAACATGAAATACTTTCCACTTCTTCAGTAGCTTGAATTTTTTATACCGAATGAACAGCGACACAAATCTGCCTACAACATTGGGTGGGAGGGAAACAAGTAAGATCGTTCCTTTTTTTGTTAAGCGATGCCCCAAATATTTTTGAAGTTGAAAAAACATCCTATGGAGGATCAGGGAGCAGTTTTGTTCAACATTGGGAGTGGGGCAAATTTGAGGCTTATTCTTCGGGGGAGAGGATATCAATTTCATCTCACTTTCCTTTATGGCAATCCGACACAAATCATCACATTTTCCCCCAAAAAAACATATTTCAAATCGGATTATTGGGGGCCAGTCCCCCCAGTTTCAAGATTGGAGTTGACATGTTCCCCTCATCCGCCCGGAATTTGCGCCAGTGCGAATAAAGTATGTAAAATTAAATTTAATAATTCTGTGTGTAAGACATATGCGTATATAATTATGATTATGAGATGGCAAATTCGTCGTAATCTTTCTTTGTAAAATTTATAATTCACATATGAATTTAAAGAATGCCGAAAAAGTATACATATTGCCCTCAAATACTTAAGCCCTCAACGACGAAGGTTAATTTTGCTTTCGAGTGTAGCGCAAGGCAAGTTTCTTTCGCCTTGCTGATGTGACTCCCCTCTTGTAAATCTCTATAGCCTAAGCCACAACAGGAATAAACTACTTGAATTAACAACGAAAACGATGAATCAGACAACCACAGCTGTCACATGAAATTCCACCATTTTTCTCTAATAAGACCTTATATAAATACACTGTGTATTAACTTATAGTAAAGAAGAATACTATTGACAACTTGAAACTCATTTCATATCGATGCAGAATCTTATTCCTTCCACAAAAATCTCAATATCGCTATTGTTTTAAGCACACTCCATTGTTTGTCTTACTCTTAAAGAATTATCTATAAAATATCTTGGGCTAGATATGTGTTGCAGAGTTTGCTGATTTCAAATTACCTTTTATTCTTAACCGGTCTTTGGTAATTTAACAATCGTATATTTTTCAGTATACCAAATTTTAAAATTGTGAGTTGCTAAACATGAAAATTTAACTGCCTATTGTTTAATTTTAACATAAGTATTTAATAAATATATTTTGTGCCTGAACTATCATTGAAACTTTACTGCGGCTACAAAAGAACACACTACAACAGATGCATGCCATTGATCAGCGGGAAGAGTTAACTCCAGGGAGAGAGTAGGGCTAAGCTCTTCGGAAGAATGTCTGGTAGGAACACTGGCAATAACCATGCCTGTATCACTTTTCTCCAACATTGATTTCTACTGTCTCGTCTTGAATTAGCTCACAAGTAAAGGTTCTCTCCCAACAATCGGGGATCCGGAAACTGCGCAAATATTTAGATAGAGTAGGGCCACGAGGGAATACTGGTGAAATATGCCGGGCCGACAGCAAAGGATAAATCCAATATGGCCGCCCGAAGGTCATGCCAATCGACTTTTGCAAGCAAGGTCTCATCCACTTCCCATGGACAGATTGACTTAATGTTTTGCAGATTGATATATGTTTGAACAATAGACATCTATTGGTTTGAAATTTTGCGGACGTTGACGTATTGAACCCAATATGGCCGATCAAAATCTCAATGTGTCGACGACTCGTGCCTGGAAAGCGAATTGTACTATGGAAATACAGTATCACTAGACGTGTACGAAAAGCATTAAACGGTTCAAAATATCTACATCTGAAAATCAATATGGCCAAACAAAATCCTGAACCAAATATCTCGTACTGAACTTGGCATGAAATTCGGGCAGCCATATTGGATTTATCCTTTGCTGTCGGCCTGGCATATTTCACCTGTATTCCTTTGTATCCCTCCTCTATCTAAATATATGCGCAGTTTCCGGATCCCCGATTCTTGGGAGAGAACCTTTACTTGTCATATTCAGCTTTGACTTGAAGCAATGTTGCCAGCCAACACGCACTACAAATAACTTTATGAAGTATTCTTGCTTCAGATGTTAAAATTTAAGTTTACTAGTGTTTTATTTTCTTCGGTTCATATACCAACACACGTCATGTATCATCTGGAGCAGGTTGGTGCTCACAGGGTTGCTAGTAGTTAAGAAAATTTCAGAAAATCAGTTTTTTAAGCTGTCATGAAATGTTATTTAGCGATCATCCCATACAATATAAACACATATATCGATTTGTTTCGATATTTTGACACGAGACGCATGTACAACTAGAAAATAAATTATCGTGACATTGAAATTTTTATATATTTCAATTAAGAAAATGGTTTTCATCTCATTTAATTATTATTTTACAAGTAACGACAGTCTTACTCTTTTCACGTATGTCTTAATGTAGTTTTTTTCTTAAATGTCTACGTTCGCCTTCTTGTGGTTATTTCTGATGTCACTATGATTTCCTGTTGTCTAACTTAAACATAATTCCTATTCCAGTAAAATGACTGCAGAATAGAACTTTAAAGAACGGAAATTCATTTAGTTCTAACTCAGTTACAAACATATTTTATAATAAATAAAATGTTACCAGTCAATTGCGGTAAAGTGTCTACATAACATTTAAATACTATTGCAAAAAAAAAAAAATATTGCTGAATTTATTTATTACACACAGCTTCTTTGACAGCTAAAATGAGCTTGAACCACACACACACACACACACACACACATACACACACACACACACACACATATATATATATATATATATATATATATATATAAACAATGGTACCTCAATTATAATACTTTAATACCGAACAAGCTTATAAATTTTGTCGACTCTCATTTCTTTAATGAACAGGATAACCACCAGAATTGGAGAATTTTCTATTAATAAATCCTTTGCCGTCTACTGTTTACTAAGCTAATTTTTACGATCATATAACAGGATAATAGTTGAAATATTGTAGTTTAAAAATCAAACTTCCAAAATTTGTTTTAGTCATAATACATTACTTAACTGTATATGATTCACAGTTATTCATAAAAAAATTTGGATGTAACAAAGAAGAAATAGATCTAATATGTAATAAAGAAGAACGATATATATTACCCATAATGAATGTAGGAAATAGCAAATTTAAATTCATGGATGCACCTAGATTCTTGGATGGCTTGTAACCTAGACAAATCATAATCAAATGTAAGAACAGGACAAATGGCTAATTCGCAACACTTCTATCCTGATGAAGAACAACTTGAATTGAAATAAGAAAAGGTGCTTATCTAAAAAATATTAATCACCAAAAGAAGCATTCTTCAACAAGTTTAATAAAACACAAATCAGTCAGAAAGACTATGTACATGCAATAACTATTGAGATAAATTTAAGGCCAAAAACTTGGACAATATTTAAAAAGTGATGAGTTATTACTTGCAGATGTGTATCACAATTACAGAGAAATATTTATGGATTTCTTCCGGCTTGGTATATGAGAACATCAAGCTTACAAGGGACATCACCCAATTGTCCGGCTCCGATTTCAATGAAATTTTTCTAGCTCATAGAGAACATTTATGTATTATTTGTGATGACCGAAATTTTTGCCATGGTGCATGTTTTCTATTTTTTTATAATTTTTAAAGATTTGTGATTTGGTTATTAGAGATTACTGCAGAAGTCCCTTACTAACCTTTGTAAAAATAGAGATAATGAAAGAACAACCATGTAGATACATATAAGGCCTAGGGGAAAGTTGTATGGTAGGTATGACCTTGATGGGAGCCATCTTGAAATCCGCCATTTTGAATTAAGGTCAAGTTTTTAAAATAGAAATAGGGTAATATGATACATGATTTCGGGCCAGAATTTAACCAGGAAGACAATGCGAATGGTGAAGCTAGTTTTGAGATACACTTATTTGGGGAAAAGTTGCAGACATTTAATTGTTCACTTACTACGTGCGAAAGTCCCTTACCTCCGCTTCTAACCCGCGTATTAATGATAATAAGTGGATAAAAGCTTCGGTAATACATATTATGCCTAGGGGGAAGTGATACGGTAAGGGTATCCTTGACGGCAGCCATCTTGAAATCCGCCATTTTGAATTAAAGTAATTTGAAAAATGAAAACCATAGAATGTGACACCTCATTTTAATAGCAAATTTTCTCAAAAAGCCAATGGTATGCTTATCTTTATTCTATAGTTAACCAATATGAATTTAGGACTGCTTCTAATGTGCAACAAACGTCCATTATTCGATCTTTCAAATAGGCAACACTTCTAATTTTCACCGCATGTTTTAAGATTCCAACTGACACTCTGCAATTGTTGCCATGGTTCTTGTTTCCTAAATTTATTCCATTTTTTAAGAGTTGCGACTTGTCAGTTCGTGAATAGTGTTGGGATAAGCATCCAGCAATCTTTCTGAATTTAGCAGATATTTGTATTGTAAAACTACGATTATTATGTATAAAAGTGTATTAGAAGTAATGACGATTCGATAGAACAAGTACATATATATATATATATATATATATATACAGGGGGGCCATTTTAATCAATCCACGGAAATATCTGAAAAATGATAAAACATAGAAGAAATGTTTGAACTACACGTTATATATTGCTAAGGGGGAAAACCAACTCCGCCAAAAGTAACCCTCCCCGCCCCCCGTAAATGGGGGTAACGGGGGGTAACTTTGAAATGTCAAATGGGAACATGGGTCGAGTAATATCTCGTTCGAAAGGTCTTGGAAAACTAAGTAACGCTGTATCAAAAGATGTTTCATATTGTACACCAGTTTCAAAATGGACGCCATGATATGGTTCGGAAACTCCAGTACCCGTAGTATGAAAACCATGGAAGGTAAGTGAATGGAACAAAATTGAAATACGTAAATATCATAGGGTGATCCCTGTGATCCCAGTGGCCTCCCTGAAGGGGTCTTCAATGTCCGACCGGACAACGGTTCGGGCGTACGCTTGACCTACCCAATGCTGTTTGGAAGGCAGACTTCATGGATAGAGAATTGGTGCACTGAGTTAATGCGGATGGCCACAGTTACATTTTGAGTAACTATTAGCGGCCTTTTGAGAACACTGTCATTTCACCTCAATCGTTTTCTCCTGCAAGATGTTTGATTTTGCAAGATTTATCGAACAAGGTACCACTCGACTCATGTTACTATTTGAAATTTTGAAGTTAGCCCCCAAGACCCCTAGAATAGAATGGGATATTTGTACTCTACGAACTCGATGTATGTTCTGTGCACTTTGCATACACACACACACGCACACATACACACACACACACACACACTCACAGAGAGAGAGAGGGAGAGAGAGAGGAGTTGAACTGAGTTGGTTTTGAGTTTAACGTCTCTTTCAGCAGCGAGACTATATAAGACGGGACCAACTGATTAACGTGGAATAAGAACTACATGAGCTCCCACTAGGGAATCGAAGCCAGGTTTTCCATGCCAAGAGCGTGTATGCTAACCGCTTAGCAACGAAGGAGCTCGCAGAGGAAGCGAGAAATAGAAACACTGTGTAAAATTTTACTTCCCAACTTGAAATATTAGAAAAATTTGTGGTTCCTGAAAGCTAATTGGAAAATTATAATTTGTTGCTGACTAACTTTCCTCTACAGAAAGTCAATTTTGTAGCTCTATGTGCAGTTAATTATAGTGGAAAATATTCCACCTAACATCACTATACATAATATCCAAAATTGTCCGGCTTATGAAAAGTTTTTTCCACTTGCTTCTACATCGTGATGAAAATTTTCCGAACTATGAAAATTCCTTTTACCTGTTTCTACAGGGCAATAAAACTTTCCGGTTCACAAAAAGTTGTTTTAATTTTTGCTTCAAAATGAGTAAAACTTGGCGACTCATAAAAAGTTCTTGAATTTGTTCATATAAGACAGAAAATAATTCGATTCATGAAAACTTGTTTAACTTGTTCTACATAGTACTGAACATTGTCTGAGCCATGAAAAGTTTCAGATTTTTAACATTTCTATACATGATTTCAATCAATTTTATGATTGCTGAGGAATTGTTACTTGATTAGTGATATTTTTCTTTACAACGGAAAATTTCCCGGAAAAGTATAGCGAAATAGCGGAAAATTTTCTACCTCACATTACTAACTGTATTATAATTACTATAATCGAACAAATTAGAAGTGAATGTATATTCCTTACATTCAATTAATCTTCTTGAACATCTAAAATGAATACGAAGTATGTGTATTAGAAAATGTAAACAATACTACGTCAATTATAACAGTTAAATACTTAAGAAAATTTGTAAATTCTGTCGACTCTCGTTTTCTATCTAAATGAAACATTTATCCCCAAAATTGGACTATTTTGTATAAATAAATTCATTGCCCTCTTCTGAACACTATGCTAATCTTACAGAAAACACAGTTACTGTAAGATATAAGTTTATATTTTCTCGTAAATTCTGAATCCTCAAGCAGTGACGAAGCTAGCTTTCTTTCTGGGATCCCAAAGAGAGGAGCAGTCATTTTTTTAGAGATGAAACTATTTTCTATAGACCAAAGTAGTTTGCTATTACCTATTTATCACTCTCCAACAAGGACACGAATTCCTGCACAATTAGCGCCACACCGGCAGAAGGGATCCACTGGATCCATATCACGAAACTCTGTAATTCTTTTTCAAGCAATATATTTGTTTTGTTTACATCCGAAGCGGGCTTAACTGCTGTATCGCCGGACCAATTTTAGGAAATTGACCATGTCAATTGGAGAATTTAAGTTTGGAAGGAAGAATGAGTGAAAGTCAGGTAAGTGTAATAGTAAGAGTTAAGAAAGTGGTTGTATTTGTTACATGTTTTTGATGTAAGTAGCGGATGCACTATTTCGCGGTACACTTGATTTGCTATGCGGATCCCTAAATTATAAAATGTACAGAAAAATTTAGGCAAGTATTTAATTTGTCCATTTCGATTTGGGAGGAGAACCCTATCAACCGGTGCCGGGCTTTTATTCCGTTCCTCCTCCTCCTCCTCCTCCTCCTCCTACTACTACTACTACTCCTAATACTACTTATACTATGGATCCGTATAGTTAAACTGCACGCGTAATGTTACGTAATCTAAGGAAACTTAATGTACTCCAACCACATATAACCGAATGCGTGCATTTTTTCAATTTTCAAATTGGTCCGGGGATAGAGCAGTAACGCCCGGAAATGCAGTTATGAGAATTCACACAGACCGGGTTTGAACCTCCCAAACAAATATTTGTAAGTGCACGTCTACGAGAAATGCCCATTAAAACAGCGCAGCGCTGGTCACAATTTCATGGAAGACAAATGATTCATTAATGCTTGACCTTTAACCTTGAAGACTATGGGATGAAAATAAATGTTAGAAAGACAAAAGCCATGGTGATTGGAACGAAGGGTCTGTGTCAAATATAAAAGTAGGAGGGGAGCAAATAGAACAAGTGAATAGCTTTCGATACCTGGGTAGTGTTCTTAGTAATGACATGAAATGCGAACGTGAAATAAAAGCAAGGATAGGAATGGCGAAAGAAGCCTTTAAAAGAAAGAAAAGTCTGTTTTGTGGGACCTTGAACAAAGAGTTGAGAAAAAGACTCATAAAATGCTTCGTGTGGAGTGTTGTACTGTATGGGGCGGAAACGTGGACATTGCGTAAGGGTGAAGAAAATCGACTGGAAGCCTTCGAAATGTGGGTGTGGAGAAGAATGGAAAGAGTTAGTTGGGTCGAGCGGAAAACGAATGAGAGAGTGTTAGAAATGGTGGGTGAGAAAAGAACACTTTTAGATATTATTAGGAAAATGAAGAGAAACTGGTTGGGACATTGCCTAAGAAGAGATTTTATTATGAGGGACGTCCTAGAGGATATGGTGGCGGGAAAGAGAGGGAGGGGGCGAAGGAGACTACAATTAATGGATGATATAAAAACAGAAAGATCATACGCGAAGACGAAAAGGTTAGCGGAGGACCGTGGAGCATGGAAGCTTCTCAGCTGCGGCAAGTGACCTGCCAATAAGGGCAGAATACCTATGATGATGATGATGATGATTTAACATTCGTAACCTACACCTACTATTACTGACTCTTATACAATGAATGAGGGTTTTCAGTTGCCCATATTCTGGAATTTTGGCAGCTTACATAACAATATCAATTCAATCACCGTTTACCAGAAAAATACATCTTGTCAAGTCTGTTTTGTGTTGCGAATGTCTCACTGAACCAGCAGCTAAATCGTACTTTTTTCCTTCCATATAGAGTTCCTTCAGTTCTTGTACGAGATAAACGCAGTAACATGAACTGAAAACATACGAAATAGCTTATGTAATGTAAATATTGATGTACGGTGTTCTTCTCTTTCCTGTGGCAATTATTTTCTAGGAGTCTAACAGTGCTTTAGAGGCTGCTGGTCTCTACTGGTCTTCTCTAGGTACTCCAATGGTTGAGTGTGTGTAGAAGTATTTTAAATCTTTCAAAATTTTGGTTGTTACAACACTTTAAACTTCAGGGTCTGTCACTCACATTTTCAGTATCCTAAACGTTTTGATACCGGAAAAGTCGCAATGCTGTTTTTCTATGTAGTATAGGTAGCCCAAATTGTTGCCTCGTCTAGTCAAAACTATACATCCTCAAGAAGGTACTAATGATAAAAGTGTTGCAATCTGTAGCACATTTTAATATTAAAAATAAACTACAACACTGCACGTAAACAGCTAACACAGAGAAGAGAGTACTCACAATCAGGCGTCCTCGAGAAAATTTTCCGGAAAGCATAAGAGAAATCAAAATATGAGGCGCTGTACTGTGACATCAATTGCTAAAAGACGCACTTTTCACAAAAGTAAAAAGGAGTCGCAATTTAATGTACTTTAGGCTTGATTAGGGGAAGGACAAAGCACTATATTTCAGCTTTGACTTCAGTCAATATTGTCACCGAGCACACAATACAAATATGTTTATTAAATATTCTTGTCATAGATAATAAAATATAAACTTCCTAGCTTTTCATTTCTTTCCCTATAATATACGGATATCGGTCACGTATCACCTGGTGTAGCTTGTTGCTCACAGTGTTACTCTAGGAGTTAATCAATTCTCTGAAAACCAGGTTTTAAAGTTCACTTACTAAACTTCTATTTATCTATCAACCAATACAATGTAAACACAACGATTCGTTTCGAAATTTTAGGGTGTGCCACATCTACAACTGCAGAAAAAGTGCTACGGTCAACGAAAAAATTCTCGTTTTAGTTTTTACACCTAACGCCATTCTTACCCTTATAAGGTGTGTCCTTACCTATGTGGCGTATTCCACTTCCTCAGAAATATACAACGAGTATGAATTTAGCAGGACCACTTTTGAAAATTATAAATATTTGCATACCATACGTTTGTACCGGTTTGTACCGTAAAAATTTTCGTTTGTACCGGTCTCAAATTCGAAAAAATAGAAAAATAAAGTGGTCCTGCTAGGGTTCTCGTGAATGTAGCAGGACCAGAGTACATAATTCTACAAATCTGAAAATTTTTTGTACGAATCGATTGTACTTCGTTTGTACCGGATTGTACAGTAAATAGTTTTGTTTGTACGGATCTCAAATTCGAAAAAATCGAAAAATAAAGTGCCCCTGCTAATTTTACATGAACGGAGCAGGACCACTGATAAATTTTTACAAATCTGAAGATTGTTCTGTACGAATCGTTTGTACTGCGTTTGTACCGGATTCTACCGTAGGAATTTCCGTTTGTAGCGGTTTCAAATTGGGGAAAATCGGAAAATAATGTGGTCGTACTAAGTTCACTTGAGGATAGCAGGACTATTGACTAATTTTCTCAAATTTTAAAAATATAAATATTCCAATAATAATTAAACAAAAAGTCAATGGATACAGAACACAAAACAAACTTTATTTATACTGTAAAAGTAAGACTTTTTCTAACATCGAATATGCTTAATAGGGTGTATTACTTAAAGTGCAAGCAATATTCATAAACTAAACTGAAGGATTTATACACAATAAATAGAAAAAATAAATTCACATTTAATACGCGATATAAGTAGGAAGATAATAAACACTTACGCAGGTCCTTTAGGGAACTGTATGGGATATCGTCCTATATGCACCAAAAATATATGTGCTACTGATTCTCAATTGCATGCATTTAGTGCTCACTATTGTGACAGTGAGAAGTGCAGGGAACAAGTTGACAGTGTAACTTGAGATAAAAATTCGGTTTCTATTATAAAACTAATGTGAAAATTTTACAAAGCGGCATTTGCCTTATCAATTGTAAAAGTACTGTTTTGAATATATTAAAACGAATCTTTTATTGCTTTCCATCCTGGACAGAAACAATAACTTCCAGTTCTCTCATTTGTATGGCAGAGATAATTTTCAGATCGCACGTTTTAATGCCAATAATTGTTCAGTAATGCAACAATTATAAGCATTGTTGTGGAAATTTTAGAATATATCTTATATCTAATCTCTAATCTTATCTCTAATATCTCTTATCTTTAACTTAGCAGGACCTCATTATTTTTTGATTTTTCGAATTTGAGACCGGTACAAACGAACAATCCGATACAATCCGGTACTAAAGCAGAACAATCGATTCGTGCAGAAAAAGCTTCAGATTTGTAGATATTCATCAGTGGTCCTGCTTATTTCACGGGAACTTAGCAGGACCTCTTTACTTTTCGATTTTTTTGAATTTGAGACAGGTACAAACGAAAATTGTTACGATACAATCCGGTACAAACGGAGAACAAACGATTCGTACAGAAAAAGTCTTCGGATTTGTAGAAATTTGTATTCTGGTCCTGCTAAGTTTACGTGAACATAGCAGGACTACTTTATTTTTTGACTTTATCGAATTTGAGACCGGTATAAACGTATGGTATGCTAATATTTATAGTTTTCAAAATTGGTCCTGCTAAATTCACACTCGTGAATATACAGTATATCAAAGGATAACACTTTCTCTGTGTACAATTGACATTTATGCACATAAAATGTTTCATTCCCGAGTTATTGGGGTGCAGAGTTTACGGAACAAGACGTTATGTACACTCTTACCTAATGGAAGTAAAATACTTTATTTTAAACTTTATTCAGACATCCGTGTACATAAATAGTATTATACTAGTAGTATTGTGTTAATTTTAGAGTATTTTTAATTAAATTAGAAAAACAGGGATTTTTGTTTTTTTGAAGTTCTATTCTGCAGTCAATTTTGTGCAATACAAGCAATGTTTAAATTCGATAAATACCTCGAGGTCATTGCGAGAACAGAAATGAGCACAAAAAGCATCGACATTAACATTATAAAAGCCCAGATTAGAAGAGAGACCATACTATAATACTTCTACTAGATCTGTTTAGACGTTGATGCCCTTATTTAGTATTTGTAATATAAGGACTCTCAAATGAAATGAGTCTGTAGAGAAGCCGTGAAATTATCGAGAAGTATTATTGCTATGGTGTAGAATTAGAATATTGTTAATATGATGAAAGTTATTTGCATTTTGACCTTAAACCACTGACCTCTTACGTCATCCGTGAATTTAAAACCTTAAAATATATACATATTCACCCATTTTCTTCCTTTCACCATTACGCTCATTATCAGCATCACCGTCTTCCCCTGCCTGAGAGTATAATCTTGGGACTTTAAAGAAAATATAACAGGATCAGTGTTGTCAACACAGTTTAAAGTTTCACAAGAAGCAGAGCGGCGGGTTATTATAATTTTCAAAACAATATGTTAAGAGAAAATTTACAATAGATTTGACAGTACTGATGTTCTATAGATAGTGCAAAATAATTTTCGACTATGGATATTTGAATCAGTGTCGGTATTTACTAGATATGAGACTACAAAGGTATTTCAAGCTACACTTTGTTTATGTGAGTGACAAACTCGTCTCCTAGTGACTATCATAATTTGCGTATTAGGATCTTTGGATCGATATCATTGGATCTAAGTCAGTTGCTGGGGAATGGTAGCTTGTAACCAATATGATAGGAATTCCGGGGGTGAAGACTTAAATAGCAAGAACTTTCAGTGTTTGTAACGGCGGTAAAATGAATTGTTTAGACGTGAAACTCCGTTCCAGGGGGGGCGGCGGTGGCTCAGTGGTAGAGCGTTCACCTCCGGTGCTTGGGGTCCCTGGTTCAATCCCAGCTCGCACCGTGTGGACTTTGTGGTGGACAAACACTGTGCTCGTGTTTTTTCTCGGGGTTCTCCCGTATCGTCCCACTTTCTTCATTCCACCATTACACTTGTTTCTCATTATCACCGTCTCCTTTAGCCTAACCGGTAAACGTGGGACGTTAAACTTAAAGGTTTCATTTCATTTTTTTCCGTTTCAGGGGAATCAATAATCTTCCTTTCCGTCGTTGAACTCGATCGAGGCGAAATAGTTGGTAGTTGGGTGAACTCTAATGTGTAACTTGGGCAGTAAAGTGAGTTTCCTGTATAATCATTATACCTATGTTCAGTTAGGAAACGAATTAGTAGATGTTTCTGGTCGGAAGAGACCATCTCCATTGTAGGTTGCAATAGTTATTGTGTGATGAATGAGTGGTTGTTTAGAAACAGACATAAAAAATATGTCAGCAAATGTTTGTATGACAGCAGCCTTGGGTGCAAGATCCGTGGCTTCCCGAAGTGTAGTAAATCCTTTCTTGAGATGAGAGATAATGCAACCAAATTTGAAGGTATTCATGTAGGTGAGAAGTGAATGGAGATCGAAGTCATTGTAGATCGAAGGGATTAGAGGCGCGACCTGTTGTGATGGGCGTAGAAGGAACATCCCGATTTGGTGGTGGAGCCATATCAGCTAGTGAAATTGGTAGATTAGGACTAGAGCTACGGCAGAAGGAGGAGATTTCTTGAGGGCACCTTAGTAGGAGCGGAAGACAGGCACAGGCTTTCATAAAATGACTTTGCCCACATTTGACACACTTAGGTTGAGCTTTGCATGTGTCTTGTGAATGATCAAGACGCAGGCTGCGGTAACACTGCAGAACACTCGTTGGCTGATAAGGATCAAATGTGATTTTATAATGAAGCAATGCTGTTATGTTGTAGATCTCCTGGAGTTTTCTCGAGAGAGATGAGAAAAGGAGGAATTATAACTTTATGTCTACTAGTGGTGCCATAAGACATTTGATGAATCATGAGTGGCTTAAAGATTAGGGTGATTGATTCAGACTAGAGATCAGCGACGTCCGTATCGATGGTTACTTTGTGAACGACAGAGGTTGGCCACTTTTTGCGATGCCAGTAGTATATTCAGTTTTAGTCTGTATGCAGTATAATTTTATGGTTGCAAATTCATCCCTAGAGGATGCCTGAATCGTGATACGTTCGTTGTTATGCCCATCCTGAGGCGGTTCCCTGAGGGTTTTGGAAAGACTTTTGTAAAGTTGTAAGTGTTTTGGGTGCCGTAAATGTAAATAGGTGGTGGTTTAATACTTTGGTTGATTTCGGTGGTGCCACTAGTGCAGGAGCGCCGTCAGCTGTTAGGGTTGAGAAAGTTTTAAATGTGTTGCTGATTGGTAAATCAGGGAGGTCAGATGAAAGTTGTTGACGCAATATGGACCCCAAGGACGAGCGACATCGTTTTGGTGTAGTAACCAAGGTAAACTCCATGGCATTGTCGTCTTGCGGTGGAGCAAGGGATGGGACATCAGTCGCTGGCGGGTTAGTAGCGGATGGTAGTGGCCAGGCAGTAGCGTCGGAGGTGAAAGGCCTCACTGGGACAAGAAAGTCGTCAGGCCGGTAATGAGATCTGCTGATTTTTTTCTGTTGGTATCTCTGACTTCTTTTTCGACATGACTGGGTTGGACGCAGCCATCGTAGGAGCTGAGAAGGGGTATAGCGTACTCGTTTTAAAGAGGGGAGAGACACGTCATACTCAGAATTGACTCAATAAGCAAGGGTAGAATTGAAGGTAACGCGGGAGGACGCCGTTCCCCCATCTCTAAAATATATGTAAGGCGTCCCTACATTTCTTTAAAATATACAATGGGCAAAAATAGGCAGGGGGAATGGCGTGAAATCATGCCACTACCTACCGTCCCACAACCGTTTTAGATCCACTTATCCCTGTCTATAAGTGAATTAATGTGCTGAGTAGAGAAAATCCAGACAATAGTTCGATCTGGGATTAGTTTAAGTCTAGTACAAGACGAAAACCAGATATGTGTTAGTAGGCGTCGTTGTGATGAAAATATCAATTCTACCTGGGGTTAGCTCAAACCTATTACAAGGCAAGCATCAGGTATGTGTTAGTACGCGTGATGATTTGAACTCATCAGTAATAATTTGAACTCAGTCCTCAAATAGGCGAGTTAAAAATGAAAATGAGTAATGAAAAAATAAATGTGAAATATACCAGATAAAAATGATGTTGAAATCTCGAATTTAACTTGAAGAGAATGGCTCGGACCATGGCGATCGTATTAATGAAAATGACCCACCACTTCAAAAATGTAGTAAACTGAAACACTCTTTTCCTGTATTCACTTTCTGTTTATACAGAGCGTTAAAATCAAGTGCAGTATAAGTAAACATTGTGTTTGATACATATTGCAGAACTTTGGAATACTAAGCAACAAAATACTACTATTTTAAAGAAAAGGAAGAAGCTAAGTTAATTTTCGATACACTATAGATGTACTATTTTAGTAGTTATGACGTGAATAATTAATCACCGGAACCATAAATTACTAGCTAAAACTGGTGAAGTGAATGTTGACGACATCTAGCAAACATCTATATACTTAGCCGAATGGAAGCAAAGTAAGAATTTGATGTTTAAATATAAAGTTAGACGTTTTTGCACTGCATGAATATTCTGCACTTCATGCAGTGCGTGATCATATATTAAGGCAAGAAAACAATCCCTAAATAATTCGTAATTTTAAGTTAAGCGGCATTTTCCACCGCCACCGAAAGTTGGGATGATTTGAAGTACTGCTTAAAGATGAAATGGCTTAAGAAAATAACAAATATAATATGGTGTGTTCAGTGCATAAGGAAATTAAATCCATTTTTCTTCATTTTGAAATCCTAAAGTCTCCATCCCGGGTAAAGTGAAACCCGTGTTCGATTCCCGGTGGGAGCTCATGTGGTTTGGATTCCACATTAATCAGTAGGTCCGCGTCTCATATACCCACGCTGCTGAAAGGGACGCTAAACTAAAATCAACTCAACTCAACCCAAATATTATAAATAATTCTCAATAATATAAATAACTTATATATAAAATAATAAAATACACCATTACTTTTCCATGTATTTAAACGTTCTGAATAAACTTTATGTATAATTGTATCACAAGTTTGGAAATTGAACTTGATTTCTTTGTGCTCTGAACGCTCCATGCATTAACTGATATTGTAATCTGAATTACGTAGTGTATATCATGTTGAGATGCTCATTCGAAAGTAAACTTTACATACTGATAAAGAAAAACTTCTGTCTGTGGCACTGCAAAAGAGGTAACGTGTCAGAGAGTGTTCTTTCCTTGTACCGTTCTGGTTATAGTCAATAGTTAAAACAGAAGAGCTAGCGAAAGGATGTGAAAACTGGGAACCTCAACCAGTATTATGAAGAGTGTCAGTAGATGTGCAGCACCCGACACCAGGTAGCTGACAAATCGCCTTTTTTCAGGTTCTCCTGAAAGCAAGGACTCAATTATCCAGTGTCGCATGATACGTGATGCCACTCGTATCGCCCAGCTAGGGAAAATCGAACACCTTAAAAACTCGTTCTCTTTTACGACCCCTTTTTTGGGGATATACCCGCTCTCTTTTACGACCACGTTTCGCAACCCCCATGTAAATACCAGGGCTGATAAAAGAATACGACTTATTTTTCATCCCCTATTTAACATAGCAGAGAAAACTTAAGACTACGAACCAATGGCAGGAGTCCCTCTTACCAACCTCTATGTAACATACCACACAATACCGAAGACTATGGACACGTTTTTCAAAGCTTACTTCACATACCAAAGATTACGCAGAGACTACGAACACCTATTTTTGCAACACCTGTATGTAACATAGCAGAGCTGAAGAAAAGTATATAAGATACCAAAAATTACATAACAGAGATTAATGGTAGTGCATTCTTTGTCTTTCTAAACCACTATTTAACATACCAGGGGTTACAGAATATTATAGCATATAATAACAGAGAGTAAAGAGTTACACATATTCCAACACACTAACTTTTAAACCCCCTATTTAGCACATTATGGTGTACTCGTTCTCCTTTATTGTACCTTTTTCAACTCGTAATTACATTGCAGAGATTATAAAATACAATGGAGCTTTTTTCCAACTATTATTACCAAAGGCTACAAGCACTGATTTTTAACCCAGAAGCAGAAACCTTTTTATTACAACACATATTTCGAACATGCTAATAACAAATATTATATTAGTTTATGTGGGATACGCCCTTTTATAACAATTTTAGCCAATTTAAATAAATCTCGGTATTTAGGTGTTTCTGAACATTCTGATAACGAACATTATGTTTATTTTCACCTACGTCTTATAGTTTATGTGGGGTACTCCCTTTTATTGAGTACAATTTTAATGTCGAATCAACTGAGTATAACTAGTGAACGGAATAAGATATTAAAATAATGTTTTCACATTTAGCAATAGAGCTTTGAACACTACGAGATAAAAAACGGTCACCTCGAGGTCAAAGTTCAAATATTTAACCATACATAACTCGTAAAACTGTATTATCTGTCAGGAAAGTAAATGTACACCTATTTTTCGAGTCTGGCATTCCTGCTCTCCATCCGTGGAGAGTATGAGAATTAAATGAATCAAATGTTTACTAAGGGGCAAAAAGAAAAGTTTAATCTGAATAAGACATTGCAGACGGACACAAGCTGTGAATACGAATAGTGCATAGTGTAAATAAAGGACGACACCAAAAGAGAAAGCCAGAAACAGCTGTTAAACTTAGAAAAAAAGAGTAAAAATTGTTGAAGTTGGAACATAAAACACAAATACAACAAATACGCCGACAACTAAACAATCACCATGCCATGATCTTGGTGTAGTGGTTAAGGTGCTGGCTTACAAATGCAAAGGTCGCCAGTTCGAATCTTCGGTGAAGATTTTTTAAAACTTTTTGTTAATAATACATGCAGCTCATGAGAGATGGTAAAAGAGGTCGTATTTAGTCTTTCGTAGCAATTATTACTGGTAGGGGCCGCGGTGGCTCAGTGGTAGATCGTTCACCTCTGGTGCTTGGGCTCCCGGGTTCGATCCCAGCCCCCGCCAAGTGAACTTTGTGGTGGACAAACACCGTGTACGTGGGTTTTCTCGGGGTTCTCCCGTTTCCTCCCACTTTCTTCATTCCACCATTTCATTCATTTCTCATAATCACCGTCTCCTTTAGCCTAACCGGCATAACCGTGGGACGTAAAACTCAAAGATTTCATTTTTTATTATTGGTAATGTTTAGTACTGATAATATTTTTTGTCTTTGCGTATTGCTTTTATTCTTTTCTTCATTTCAAAAGAGAAGAATATCCGAACAAATGCCACCAAAATTCCTCATATTTTGAATGTAAACGCCATTTGCAATTAGTAAAGAATAAAAATTGAACGTTCCGATGTAGCTGCAAAAAGTAAAAAGAAAAACATGGAAGTGGAGTGTTCGAATCCATACTCATGGTAATTAAAAATACAATTTCTACATACCTTGCACCTCCCGACCACGTTTCTACGTTAGCAAGTAGGAGGTTTGTGTTTAGGTTAGGCTGGTCAATACGTTTTGCAAAGGGGCCCGGTTTAGCTCTGACGCACCACAGGTGCGAGAAGAGAGCAAAACACTTTCTCTCTCCCTCTGTGTATCTATTTATCTATCTATCTGTATATATATAACGGTATTTGTGAATGCTATAAACACCCTAATTTTCAGCGAATTGAGACGAAACTTGGCACAAACATTAATTGTTGAAATATCTTGAGGAGTTCGTTAACCAGAATAATCAGATGAAAATGTTCAAAATGGCGGCCCTTCAAACTCTCCAAAATTTCCAAGGGAACCAAATTTCGACCATAAATAGGTATTTAGAAAGTTTGAATAACTTTTCCTCTTTTACTGAAATATTTGTGTGCAGAGACTTATTGAAATATTGGACCCGATTAATCGCATAAAGAAGGTTCACGCCCTTTCGCTACGGTCAGGCTTTTTTTTTTTTTTTTTTTTTTTTTTTTGCAGGAGGGGGTTATTTTCGTATCGGAACAAGATGATTGTTATTGATGATATGAAATTACACATTGAAAGTGAAGCAACTTGTGAAACGTGTTATTTGAAAGAATAATATAATAAATGTGCTTTCCCCTAGCACAGAGAACTGTAAATCACGTATTTGGAGTTCGGGGGTGTGAATGGCGAGGAATGTTATTTGATTTGCTTTTTAGTAACACATTGCATTGCAAATAAAGGTAGACAACATTAGTGGTAAGTAAAATAATAATAATAATAATAACAATAATAATAATAATAATAATAATAATAATAATAATAATAATAATAATAATAATAATAATAATAATAATAATAATAATAATAATAATAATAATAATAGGTGTTGTTTGTGGCAAGGCAATATCTTCCTCAATTCTTCTTCAAACGTAATAATTGTAACGCCATATCTCCCTTACAAACAAAATATTAGCAATATATATCGAGAGAACGGGAAATTGTAGAGTGATGGGAGGAACGTTGGACAGTATGCACTCATAGTAATCAGAAAAATAAGCGATTTCAATGCAAAATGAACGAATAGTCATTGTCATGGGTAGTCATGGAGCCACGGCAGAGCCCTCTTTAGGCAAAATGTCGATAACTTATATCAAGAGAACAGGAGGTGGTAGTGAGATGGGAACGTTGGACACCGTGGACCCATAAGGCGCATCGAAAAAAATTTGGAAGAGGGTTGGCGCCAGCCAGCCTTACTTATCTCCACATAATAATATAAAATTATATTGTCGAAATACACACACGAGTTAGCTAGTAATATTTCATATTATTATTATTATAATTATTATTATTATTATTATTATTATTATTATTATTATTTTTATTATTATTATTATTATTATTATTATTATTATTATTATTATTATTTTTATTATTATTATTGACAGCGTCTTTTCATTACGTGTGCATGTTTGACATGAAGCCAAAGAGAAGATCCATCATTGGTAGAAAGAATAAGAGTAGTCAGTTACTTTAACTGTGAACGACAGCGAAAAATACGAAAAGAGTGATTACCTGTAGCCAGGGGCCGATCCAGGGGGGGGGGGATCGGGGCGATTGCCCCCAGAAAAGGGAACTTTTTTCATTTTATATATATATAAATAAAACCGATCTCAAATTTTGGAGCCCTTAAAAGTAACAGTATGACAACCCACCGCCCCCCCCCAGAAGTCGGTCCTGGATCCGTCTCTGCCTGTAGCGAAAATAAACAATACTTTCTCTCAAATGGATAAAAAATCAAGCCGAGATAGATTAGAACCCGCACTCGAACTCGAACTTGCTTTTTCTAATAACTTATAACGAAAGGGACACGAACACAGAAACATAAGGAACAGTAAAAAATCATAGATGCTCTCCCGCCGGGAATCGAACCCGGGACACCATACACCAAAAGCGCACTTGCTAGTCACTAGACCAGCGGGAAGGGCACTGCTTACTTTCTGTGTCGTTAGGGATAACGACCACTGCATTGCCAGCTATCACTTCTGTGGGTTGTATACTATGATCACATGTTTCTTCTTTGCTGGAAGAGTTAAACCTACATTCTATGTAATACATGGGGTATTTAGACCTACATGCTCTTCATATAATGTAATAAAAGGGTCATGCTGGGAATAAGAAAAAGAACATTCCTTGGACAAAACGGAAACTATTGCCATCAGAAATATTTATCTACGAGGCATGCGCAGTAGTATATTTCAGAATAGTTACTGTTTAGTTCAGTAAACAAAGATAGGGGTATAAAAAAGCAAATATGTCGCGTCAATGAGATCGGCCAGAGTTGACAGAGGCGGAAGCAGATGTGTAGTAATACAACAACTTGGTTAAATTGATAATTGGTTTATTCTGTAGTAGATCGTATCACAACTTTACGGGAGAGCAGAGAAAGACTTACTAACGCTGTCATATAGTAAGCTTTAGTAACACGATCATACAGACACAAATGGATGTAACTGTGAGTACTACAACTTGGATTTAACGAAAGCCTTTAGATATTCAGTGGTTTGCAGGGTTGCATAAAACACAAAAAGTTAAGACACAATACAATTCTTCATACCTCAGCTTCCAGTAACTAGATACATGCAATTTCTGGATAGATACTGAAACTGCTGTCGGATTTTAATACATGACGTATTGCAGGATACAAAATGCTTTGCATTACTTGTTTGTTTGTAGACAGCTACTAGTTTAGTGTTCTGAAAGGTTGTGTATAAACTAGGGATAGTCAATTCCGGAATTATTACTTTTCGGACTCCCGAAAGTAAAACCGGACAAATTCCGGAATTCGGAAAATTCCGATTTTGGAATAATTCCGGAATTCGGAAAAATCCGGAATTTAGAAATTTCTGATTTCGTTTACATTCCGGAATTCGAAACAATCCGGATTTTTTCGAAATCCGGAGTTTTTCTCAATTCCGGAATTTTCTAAATTCCGAATTCTTCCCGAGTTCCGGAATTCTTCTGAATTATGGAGTTTAACTGAATTCCATAATTTTCCGAAATCCGGAAAGTGAAAGTTCCGCTTCCGAAAAATGAATTTATTTTGGTTAATATGAATCGTGGTGGAAATAAGTCTTTGACCAGGTAATGGCCACTGCTTTGAAAGAAATAGAGAGTATGAGAATTCAATCTGTCATATTTGTAGTTTCATGTGGAGAAAAAACAAACTTGTGAACCAACGGTTTAAGAACAACTCAAGTTATTAATGTAAACTTTTCCGACATCATAAAAGAAATACGAAAGACATTTTGAATCGAAGAAATATAACATACAAGTTTGCAAGCGGAGACAAAGAAACCTAATGTAACCATACTAAAGACGAATCTTTTACCGCGTAGCGATCGCGGTTCAGTGGTCAAGGTGCTTGTGCGAATGCACATTGTAATAATGTCCTGATTAGACTGGAAAGCGAAAGCCATGAGAAATGTAAGCACTAATGTGGAATACTTTTTAGTGTTGCTCACGACAGGGGTGCGTCTCGTCTCGTAATTTTAGTGCATCTCGTGGGTCAATTTTTGTGTATCTCGTCTCGTCTAGGTAACGAAAAGACAAGTTTTTTTATTATTATTATGAGACAGCCTCAAATGTCGTTGAGTTGAGTTGAATTTCAGTTTAGCGTCCCTTTCAGCAGCGAGGCTATGTGAAACGTGGACCTACTGATTAACGTGGAATCCGAACCACATGAGCTCCCGCCGGGAATCGAACCCGGGTCTTCCGCGCCAAAGGCGCGTACGCTACTCAAATGTCGTAATCACCAATATAAGTATATACTGTTGTTCTTAAAATCAAGGCTGAGACCTTCACTGTCGAATTTTTGAGCCCAAGCAGAAGACCAACTCGGGTAGCGATATCAACCGGCTCGGCTCGTATCAGCTGAGCGAACAGCTCGAGTCGGCTCGGTTGGGATGAGTCGATGACCCGAGCCGGCTCAGTTGGAACGAGCCATCGACTCAGCTCAATTGAGCCGATGGCTGAGAGCTTTCTCCGTTGGGATGGGTCCCCTACTCGGCTCATGTGAACCGGCTCAAGCCAGCTAAGTTGAAATTAGTCCATCGGCACGTTTCGATTCAGCTCAACTAAGCCGATGGCTCAAATCGGGTCGGTTGGTTGAGCTGTTGGCTCGGATCACTTCTTGGTTCGGTTCGATAGTGAATGAGCTGTAAGCCGAGCCGCTCGAGCCGTTGATAAGCCTAAACCCGGTCCCAGCTGTTTTGAACATGTTTGGCTGAAGCCTATAACTTTTAACAATTTTTGGCTCGAGCCCGAAAACTTGCCCCTTCGGAACTCAAACCCAGAACGTGACCGATGTCCTTCCCTCCTGAAGACTTCTCGACGACCGAGATCGACAGTCAATTAGCTTTTACTATTCAGATACAAACCGTATATCTTTTAAAGATTATACACGGGTTGATATAATAATAATAATAATAATAATAATAATAATAATAATAATAATAATAATAATAATAATAATAATAATAATAATAATAATAATAATAATAATAATAATAATAATAATAATAAAGTTTTAAGCTTGCCGTTGAAATTTGGCAAAACTTACTTAAAAGTAGAGATTTCGGAAAAAGGGTTCCGTACCTTCAAGACAGTGGCGTAGGGAAGGGGGTCCCAGAGGGGCTGGGCCATCCCAAAGATGTCCGACAATGTACTTTGGTACTTTGATGTTTGTAATTTTTATATATATATTATGTTTACATATTTTTTGTTTGTAATTATTCTATATGTGCCTATAACAGCACTTCCCCCCCCAAACACATCCTGGCTACGCTACTGCTTCAAGACACACCTCTGCAACTACCAACATTTTAAAATACAACGTTCCATTGAAGTTTCATGTAGAAAGTATTCTACTGTATGTTTTAAGGAAAATAACTGTAATAAATATAACTGAATATCCCGCAACAGTAAGGCATATAATAAAGTAATTTTTAGGATATGCAGAGGTAAATATAAAAGCTTTGCTACAAAATACTTACACAGAGCATAATTCAATGAGCTCTGAAATATAATGTAACGAAATAGCCTATAAGATTCAGTCTACAGAGCAACTGTTACTTAAAGAATGGACATACACTATTTCGAGAATCGAGGCAAGACGGGAAATGTTTACCATACTTTTCGTCTCGTCTCGATTCTCATCTCCAAAGAGAGACAAAAATTTTGAGTTAGCCTTGACCCGTCTCGAATGTAAAATGTTAATTCTCATGTTATTTTATTTGTTTTAGAAAAGAGATGAGAAACTCCTCTTATCGAGAGCAACATTAAACCAAACCGAAATATTCTTTCCAGATATCACGTTTCTGCTTGTAATGGTATGACCTGAGCGATAATTAGCTCCTAGCTTTTAATCTTCTACAAGATAATAATAATTTCGCCTTTCAAAGAAGTCGCCATTACCTGGTCAAAGACTTATTTCCACCACGATTCATATTAACCAAAATAAATTCATTTTTCGGAAGCGGAACTTTCACTTTCCGGATTTCGGAAAATTATGGAATTCAGTTAAACTCCGGAATTCAGAAAAATTTCGAAACTCGGAAACAATTCGGAATTTAGAAAATTCCGGAATTGAGAAAAACTCCGGATTTCGAAAAAAAATCGGATTGTTTCGAATTCCGGAATGTAAACGAAATCAGAAATTTCTAGATTCCGGATTTTTCCGAATTCCGGAATTATTCCAAAATCGGAATTTTCCGAATTCCGGAATTTGTCCGGTTTTACTTTCGGGAGTCCGAAAAGTAATAATTCCGGAATTGACTATCCCTAGTTTATACACAACCTTTCAGAACACTAAGCTAGTAGCTGTCTACAAACAAACAAGTAATGCAAAGCATTTTGTATCCTGCAATACGTCATGTATTAAAATCCGACAGCAGTTTCAGTATCTATCCAGAAATTGCATGTATCTAGTTACTGGAAGCTGAGGTATGAAGAATTGTATTGTGTCTTAACTTTTTGTGTTTTATACAACCCTGCAAACCACTGAATATCTAAACGGCTTTCGTTAAATCCAAGTTGTAGTACTCACAGTTACATCCATTTGTGTCTGTATGATCGTGTTATTAAAGCTTACTATATGACAGCGTTAGTAAGTCTTTCTCTGCTCTCCCGTAAAGTTGTGATACGATCTACTACAGAATAAACCAATTATCAATTTAACCAAGTTGTATTACTACACATCTGCTTCCGCCTCTGTCAACTCTGGCCGATCTCGTTGACGCAACATATTTGCTTTTTTATACCCCTATCTTCGTTTACTGAACTAAACAGTAACTATTCTGAAATATACTACTGCGCATGCCTCGTAGATAAATATTTCTGATGCCAGTAGTTTCCGTTTTGTCCAAGGAATGTTCTTTTCTTATTCCCAGCATGACCCTTTTATTACATTATATGAAGAGCATGTAGGTCTAAATACCCCATGTATTACATAGAATGTAGGTTTAACTCTTCCAGCAAAGAAGAAACATGTGATCATAGTATACAACCCACAGAAGTGATAGCTGACAATGCAGTGGTCGTTATCCCTAACGACACAGAAAGTAAGCAGTGCCCTTCCCGCTGGTCTAGTGACTAGCAAGTGCGCTTGGTGTATGGTGTCCCGGGTTCGATTCCCGGCGGGAGAGCATCTATGATTTTTAACTGTTCCTTATGTTTCTGTGTTCCTGTCCCTGTCGTTATAAGTTATTAGAAAAAGCAAGTTAAACGAGTGAAGCAAGTAAAATTAGCAATAAGTAAGTTACTGATACACGTTCGGTGAGTCAGTTAAAGAAAAAAAATGGACAAAGCTCTGACTTTTCGCGCCATCCATGCGAGCTCTAATCTATCTCGGCTTGATTTTTTATCCATTTGAGAGAAAGTATTGTTTATTTTCGCTACAGGCAGAGACGGATCCAGGACCGTCTTCTGGGGGGGTGGGGTGGGTTGTCATACTTTTACTTTTAAGGGCTCCAAACTTTGAGATGGGTTTTATTTATATATATAAAATGAAAAAAGTTCCCTCTTCTGGGGGGCGTTCGCCCCGATCGCCCTCCTCTGGATCGGCCCCTGGCTACAGGTAATCACTCTTTTCGTATTTTCCGCTGTCGTTCACAGTTAAAGTAACTGACTACTCTTATTCTTTCTACGAATGATGGATCTTCTCTTTGGCTTCATGTCAAACATGCACACGTAATGAAAAGACGCTGTCGATAATAATAATAATAATAATAATAATAATAATAATAATAATAATAATAATAATAATAATAATAATAATAATAATAATATGAAATATTACTAGCTAACTCGTGTGTGTATTTCGACAATATAATTTTATATTATTATGTGGAGATAAGTAAGGCTGGCTGGCGCCAACCCTCTTCCAAATTTTTTTCGATGCGCCTTATGGGTCCACGGTGTCCAACGTTGGTCCCATCTCTCTATCACCTCCTGTTCTCTCGATATAAGTTATCGACATTTTGCCTAAAGAGGGCTCTGCTGTGGCTCCATGACTACCCATGACAATGACTATTCGTTCATTTTGCATTGAAATCGCTTATTTTTCTGATTACTATGAGTGCATACTGTCCAACGTCCCTCCCATCACTCTACAATTTCCCGTTCTCTCGATATAAATTGCTAATATTTTGTTTGTAAGGGAGATATTGCGTTACAATTATTACGTTTGAAGAAGAATTGAGGAAGATATTGCCTTGCCACAAACAACACCTATTATTATTATTATTATTATTATTATTATTATTATTATTATTATTATTATTATTATTATTATTATTATTATTATTATTATTATTATTATTATTATTATTATTATTATTTTACTTACCACTAATGTTGTCTACCTTTATTTGCAATGCAATGTGTTACTAAAAAGCAAATCAAATAACATTCCTCGCCATTCACACCCCCGAACTCCAAATACGTGATTTACAGTTCTCTGTGTTAGGGGAAAGCACATTTATTATATTATTCTTTCAAATAACACGTTTCACAAGTTGCTTCACTTTCAATGTGTAATTTCATATCATCAATAACAATCATCTTGTTCCGATACGAAAATAACCCCCTCCTGCAAAAAAAAAAAAAGCCTGACCGTAGCGAAAGGGCGTGAACCTTCTTTATGCGATTAATCGGGTCCAATATTTCAATAAGTCTCTGCACACAAATATTTCAGTAAAAGAGGAAAAGTTATTCAAACTTTCTAAATACCTATTTATGGTCGAAATTTGGTTCCCTTGGAAATTTTGGAGAGTTTGAAGGGCCGCCATTTTGAACATTTTCATCTGATTATTCTGGTTAACGAACTCCTTAAGATATTTCAAGAATTAATGTTTGTGCCAACTTTCGTCTCAATCCGCTGAAAATTAGGGTGGTTATGGCATTCACAAATACCGTTATATATATATATATAGATAGATAGATAGATAAATATACACACAGAGGGAGAGAGAAAGTGTTTTGCTCTCTTCTCGCACCTGTGGTGCGTCAGAGCTAAACCGGGCCCCTTTGCAAAACGTATTGACCAGCCTAACCTAAACACAAACCTCCTACTTGCTAACGTAGAAACGTGGTCGGGAGGTGTAAGGTATGTAGAAATTGTATTTTTAATTACCATGAGTATGGATTCGAACACTCCACTTCCATGTTTTTCTTTTTACTTTTTGCAGCTACATCGGAACGTTCAATTTTTATTCTTTACTAATTGCAAATGGCGTTTACATTCAAAATATGAGGAATTTTGGTGGCATTTGTTCGGATATTCTTCTCTTTTGAAATGAAGAAAAGAATAAAAGCAATACGCAAAGACAAAAAATATTATCAGTACTAAACATTACCAATAATAATTGCTACGAAAGACTAAATACGACCTCTTTTATCATCTCTCATGAGCTGCATGTATTATTAACAAAAAAATTTAAAAAAGTCTTCACCGAAGATTCGAACTGGCGACCTTTGCATTTGTAAGCCAGCACCTTAACCACTACACCAAGATTATGGCTTAGATATGGTTTAGTTTGTCGGCGTATTTGTTGTATTTGTGTTTTATGTTCCCACTTCAACAATTTTTACTTTTTTTTCTAAGTTTAACAGCTGTTTCTGGCTTTCTCTTTTGGTGTCGTCCTTTATTTACACTATGCACTATTCGTATTCACAGCTTGTGTCCGTCTGCAAGTCTTATTCAGATTAAACTTTTCTTTTTGCCCCTCAGTAAACATTTGATTCATTTAATTCTCATACTCTCCACGGATGGAGAGCAGGAATGCCAGACTCGAAAAATAGGTGTACATTTACTTTCCTGACAGATAATACAACTGTATTGAAATTCCCTTTTCAGATGTTGCTATAAGAACGCCAAATAGTTTATGTGAAGAAAGCAAGAAAATGACTTACAAGAGAATGGCATCTTTATCTAATCCTTTTTAACATAGCAGAAAAGGCGAGTGAAGTCACATCAGCGGCTTTAATTTTTTTTCATTTTTATTATAGTACAAGTTACACAAGAAAGACTACGACCCCTATATACCATACAAAAATCGTATAACCAACTTGAAAGACTATGTTTCCTCTTTTTAAAATCCTACAAAATATATTCTTGTAAATGATACAATACAGATAATGAATCTGTTTTTATATTTTGTGTAAAGGTCTTGAAAAGTGATGACCTCCTGTATTTGGCTATAAAAAGTAGTGGCTATAAAAAGCTATAAAAGGCTATAAAAAGTAGTGACTACGTACCGAAATGCGACTTATGTTCCCTAACATCCCATAGTTGGAAGTTGTTTAGAAATTTGTTCTGATTTATATATTTTTGTGCCAACAGAACAAGTTCAATTTTATGGTGCAAATATAGCTAGTTTGGAATTTTTCATTATATTTATACATCTTGCGCCATATTTAGGAAACAAAGGACAGCAATTTTAAAAATTAAGCCTCTTTAATTATTTGTAGTGCAACGTTTTTAAATTTAAATTTAACTAGCTAAGAGCACTGTAGCCTTTTCTACCATTTTAAAAATTGAGGATTATTATCTTAAAATTTGGGTAAGCTATTATTTATTTTTACCAACCAGAAAAAATGTATTATTTAAATGAGGGAAGAAATGCCATGTTAACTGAGAATCTTATGCTATTGTTCTATTGAGTCAAACAAAGGAATAAATTCAATTGACCTATTCAATTTTGTACCAAGCAGAAAAAAAGTGATGGTCCATTTAACTGCCTCAGCATTTTTATACCTTTTTGTGTTATTCAAATAAACGAAGCAGTAAAATTAGGTAGAAAATTAATTTTTTTACCAAGCCACCAAAAAGTGGATAATGAACAAATTTGGTAGTCCTACTTACTTCTGTACCAAACAGAAAAAAGCAAAGAAATGCTTTTTTAAATAACAGAATTGTATACCTTTTGTACTTTTCAGATATACGAAGGAATAGATTTGAATGACCTATTGCATTTTCTATCAACTGTGACGGACTCGTTACAGGAAAAATAATAAGTATTGTGTATTTAGATGTATTAGCTATTATGTATCTATTTGTCATTAAGAAGGAAAGATAAAACTTGTAAAAAAATATTTAAAAAAAGAATTGAACGAGAGAAAGAAAGATTAAATAGCGATATCGAATGTGAGAAGATTTCCTTTGCTTTCTGTCAAGCTCAACAAGGTCGTTTGCGTTTGCGCTGGTAGGCCGTTGCGTATGTTCGGTGTTCGACGACTGCGAGCAGCTTGCTTTGGCAAGCTGACTTGTTGTTGAATCTTGGTATTGGATACATCGATATTGTGTGGCTGGATTTAAGTGGGCGCGCTTGAATAGAGGCCGTTTGGATTTGCGTCTTTTGATTGCTATCATGTTTGAGTTGGTTTCCTTTTGTTGGCATAATTAGTGTCTCAGGAAAGTGAAATGAGAATAATCAACTGTAGTGAGAATTATGTTGCTTCTGAAAATAAGTTTAGTGCTTTGTTCCGTATACGTGATTTTTCAAGTTTGTGTGAATTCAGAGTTAAGTGAAGTCTTGTTAAAAGACGGAAGGGGAGCTTTGATTCCTTCCTTCCTTTTGGTTATTAAATTTTGAAGAGAATAGGAGAAAGTCACTTGTTTTTGTTAACTTATATGTATAAAACGGCAGTAATTAAAAGATCTTTTAAATTTTTGCATGTGGGAAATTGAAGATTCACGTCCGAATATTTTTCACTTTTGTTAGTGAGAGAATTGGGATCGGTAAGTTTGGAAGAAACAAGCTCACTAGACCTTGGTTTATTCTCATTTTCTTCATATTGAGTCTGGAGGAAATTACGGCCAGGAATGTCGAGAAACTCGAGGTAAAACATAAAAAAGACTAAAGGTGAGTTGAATTTTATTTTTGACTGTAGCGTGAATTGTCCTTGTTCATAAGTGTCAATGTGGGTTGTGATTTTGTTTCCACAATCGATTAGAATTAAATTGCAAGAATTAACGCGATTGATATTTGAAAATCCAGTGGAGAGAAAAAGGCAGCGGGATTGTACCCAAAGCCTTAGCAATATAATTGGTTACTTGTTTCCTTACAGGTCTAATGTTCCTGAAACTTTCCGGTTTATTATTCTTATTTCTATATAAGGTTAATTCCGAGATAAATATTCCGGGCGTCTGATGAAATTAATTTTTCTAAAAAGTAAAAAAGTTAGAGTTGTTTGAACTGTTTGGCCTTGTTTGTGCTGTTTAAGTTTGATAAGTTTGCTTTATGAAAGATAATTTTTACTCTTGGATTATTGATTATTTTTTGACTTATAATATTATGTAACGGATTTAAATTTTCTCATAAAATTAATTTTTGCCTTTCTTATTGGCTAGTTTATTCGAATTTTTTTGAGAGGTAAGACCTCTTATTTGTCAGAAAGCAAAGGAATTTATCGAATTTTGCTATAAGAGTTCATGTATAAATCGCATTTGATGTTCGACTTAAAATATACAAAAATTTTACAAAAAGTTATAATATTACTGGTGTAGTGGTAAGGTCCTTGATTGGCCTTTGAAAGTTAAACTACAACTGCCTATTAGGAATAAAATTTAAAATATTTTCTTAATGTTCGCCTGAGGATTGACCAAATCTTTAACTAATTTCAATCTTGGAATTGTTATGATCGACTGATGGTATCTAGTACTGAATTTTGTGGAGCAGAGAACTTCGTTATTTGTAATATTATTGAAATAAAGTTTTGAATTGAAAGCATGTGTTATTTATTAAAAATATTGAACTAAATTTATGTGTAAATTTCTCTGGATTTTCGAAAAACTGAAATCAGCAGCGCATAATTGACGTGTCTGGTGTAAGCTCCTTCTGCGGCTTTTGTTGGATATTTCTTTATTTTTTTATTACTGCAATACGCTGCGGATGGGGGCGTTACAAATTGGTTCAACCACAAGTCCGATTTTTGATACTATTTTTCCGTTGTATTTTTTTAATAGTAAAGTTTGATAATGTTGTACTTTTCAAATTAGATATTCTTTTCTGAATAATTTTGGATTCAATTTTTTAAATTAAATGTTAATTGTTAAATTTAATGGCATATTGAATACTTGGATAAGGTGAAGTAAGGATTTATAGTAAGTCAGGGTCGTTTTTTTATTTGGTAACAATCTGGGTCGCAGTAGTGTCAGTAGTTAGTGATTGTTATTATATTGTTTTGTATTGTATTTATATTGTTATGTTATTTTGGTATATTTGTTATTTTGTATTATTAAGTATGAGTAATCCGATGGAATATGTAAGCATAGACATACCTGAACAATATATTGAATTTGTAACGTTAGATAGAACTGGAAACTTGGAAATAAATAGTAGATCTGACTTTGGTGAAGTGAATACATGTATGTCTCTAACTCCGCCAACTCAGGGCAGTTTTCAGATTAGGCAGCTCTCTTTAAGAAATAGTAGTTTGGAGTGTGGGGGTAGTTTACGGTCACCGATGGATGATTACAATTTTAGCAGATTAGCAAATATTGGGAATGTGAAGGATTCCTTTAGAGACCAGAGGCAGGTTACTTTTAATGAGCCTATAAATGATTCAAGAGTAAGCAATCATGTCAATTCTCCAAATGTTGGATATCCTGGTCGAGAAAGAAACGAGATACCTTCAAGGTATTTAAATCTTCGGGATTATTAAAAAAGATTTTCAGAAATTAGAAATTCAACTCCTAAGAATATATTTCATCCACGGTATGTTTCTCCTCCTGATGATACTCAAGGGTGTAATGTTGGAACAGGATTGCCTGCTTTAGCAATTATTAATGAACCGTCAAATGTTGAACATAATCTTCTTATGAAGTATACGTTTAAAAGAACAAATGAATTTTTAGAATCGAAATTTAAGGTAATTAAAATAACGGATGGTAGTAATAGTTTTCTTGTTTTGAAATTTTAGCAAAAATTGAAGAAACTTTGATGGATACCAGTTATTCAATAACTACGATTCTTTCTGTCCTTATAGGGAAGTGTGAAGGTTCATTATTAAAAGAAATATTATTTGCAATAAATCATCATATTCAGTGGAGTGAGTTGAAAACGAGGCTTGTTCAAAATTTTATAACACCAGTTGTCTTACACTCGTTAATATCATAAAGAAATTATCGACGTCAGCGTTTGTCTGAACCCATTAATCAGTATGTACGATCTGTAATTGTTGCCATGAATGTTCTGAAATTTATGGATAGGGAGTCGGATATTGTTCATATTATTGTTAGTGGTATGAATCCTAATCATAGGTATAAAATGTTAAATCATTACATTCCCGCTACTAGATCGGAGTTGTCGGATATCGCTGATAGGCATGAATTGAATTTTACGAATCAATTGGAATACAATAAGGAAATGGGTATTTCTCGAAAAAAGGCTAGTTTGGACATGTCAAATTATAGTCAGGGAACAAAAATTCTCAAATGCAAATGCATAATTCAAATAATTCTTTGAAGAAAAGCTTTGTTAGTTATAACCCTAAATATGTAAAGAATCAATTGAATGGTGAATCTCAGGTTCACGGAAAAATCAAGGTCCGGAATACAAGGTCTATTATTTGGGTGAATATAAAAATTCACAAAATACCATTCCTAGTGAGATGGATAATATCGTTGCATCTTTTGTTATTGGTAAGGTTCATAATTACTTGAGCGATATTTGTGTGGATGGTGGGTCGAGTTTTAATATTGTTCGATTGGATTTAGTGCAGCGTTGTGGTTTAGAGAAGTTTATTAACATTACTCAGGAAAAGGTGGTAAATGCTCCATCCGGATTAAACTTTACGACGAATCGAGAGTTTTAAATTTAAATCTGTCTGGTCATTTGAAAAGGTTTTCTTTAAAATTGTCGAACTATTGGCATGTATGTGTCTCCTTGGAACTCCTTTCTTAAGAGCAACGGATTCGGTTATCGATTATTCGAAAAACTGTTTGATTCTCCGTGGTGGTTTGAAACGTGTAAAAGTGAATTATAAGAAAATGATTCAACCTGATGGGCATCTAAAAGGATTTAAATCTGGTGATAAGCTTGGATCGAGATCTGAAATGTCGAATAATTATCATTTCAAATAAAGCGGATGGTACTTTGAATACGAACTTTATGGTTTCGATATTCATTTGTGAGGATGGATTTAATTTGCGGAAGACTGATGTTAGTGTGCAGTGTGATTTAGATTATCTGGATCTTGAATCCAGCATTTTAGAAATTCATGCGCCTAGTACTATCCAAACTGAAACTGAATCAACTTAGAGCCGTTATTGATTCTGAAATTTCTGGTGAACTTAAAGTTGAAGATTCCCTTGGGGTCCTGTTGAAAGATAATAAACTAGATAAATTTTAGAACAATGAAGATGGTGCGATTGAAGTGTCAGTTTTAAGCTTCAGAAGAAAACTCAGGACAACGTATTGCCCTTAGAAGTTGATTGTACTCCATTGGTGGACCATGTTTTTTAAAAGTTGACTGGTGCGAGTGAAATATCCATAAATAACTTGGAAGATTCCGGGCAAAGTAGTGTAAACTCTGAAATAGAGAATAAATTTGGGAAAAAAGGAAATATCCTTCAAGGGAAAGTTTGGATCAACATTCGGTTTTCGGATTAACTTCTGGAGAACGGAAGATTGAACAGGTACCACATTCACTTTCAGACAACAATGTGAAGTTGTCAGTTAGTAACAATGGAAGTATTGAAAATCTTGATATGAAGAAAGGTGCTAAGAAAAATAGGAAGAGAGGCTGTAATAGAAAGAGGTCAAAAACTAAAGTATTAGTGAAATCCGAGGAAGTGGACTCAGTTGAAAGGAAGGTGGACTTCGAACCTAAAGAGGATCCAGTTAACAAACCAGATAGAGTATCATCGATGCATGGTAGTAGTGGATCTGAGGCATCAGATATTGATGTGGATCAGGCGCAAAACTTTCATAAAGTGATTCAGAGCAATAAAATGTTTATTACAGATAAAGTGCATATATCTGGTAGTATCTTTGATCAGACAATAATACAGGTGAAAAACTTAAAATGCACACAGTTGGAAAAACCCCAAGAAAATCGGGAATCTTGGAGATTCTGTGAACCAGAGATACTTACTTTCATTGATTATATTAAGGATAAATACAAAGATGTAATAACGGATAGGGTTGGATGTATTAAAAATTTTATTGGTAGATTATACTTAAAGGAAATTAAACCATTTAAAGATACCCCATTTCGAATTCCGAAGAATAAAAGATTTTCAATGAACAAATTCAAGAGCTCTTAGATCAGAGTATTTTGTAAGAGGTCGATCATTCCAACTTTGCTAGTAGCTGTTTCCTAGTGAGGAAAAAATTATGCTTATCGTATTGTGGGAAATTATATTAAAGCCAATAAACCTATAGTTAATGATGTTTTTCCGTCTTCTAATTTTGAAGAATGTCTTACTGGGTTAGCAGATAAGCGCGTATATACGAAAATCCCGAGACAGATAAAGAGTCCCGAGACATTACCACTATTGTAACGTCTAAGGGGTGTTATCAGTATACCCGTTTACCAGTTGGAATCAAGACTGGAAGTAATATTTTGTCGAGAGCAGTGGAAAGGGTATTAGGAGATATGGTAGATGAAGGAGTTAAACTTTTTTGATGATGTTCTTATATCTTCCCGTTCCATTCAAGAGCATATGAAATCAGTAGAGAAGGTCTTGAAAATGTTTAAAGAATATAATATTACTGTGTCCCCGGATAAATGTTTGTTTTTCTATCGTCGTATTAACTATCTAGGCTATGTTATAGAAGGTGACCAGATGGAAATAGATCCTAGAAGAGTTTCAGCTATTGAAAATATTCCACCTCCGAGAAAGAAACGTGGGTTGATGAAAATAATGGGTTTATTTAATTATTATTCAAAGTTTACATCTGAATTTCAAGAGTTAATGGGAGCATTAAGTGCTTTGAAGTCACCTAAGGTAAAATTTGAGTGGACCAAGAAGCATCAAAGGGTGTTAGATAGGCTAAAGAATTAGTTGATTGAAAATATAATTTTAAAAACGCCTGATTTAAATAAAAGATTCGACGTTAATGTCACTGGGTCAGGGAAGAGCGTAGCGGGATGCGTTTCACAAGAAAACGAGAAAGGAAAGTTTCAACCTGTTGCTTATTTCAGTAAACGACCCTCGGAGGCTGATGAGCACCGGAATATTTATGAAATTGAGTTTATTAGCCTTGTCAAAACTATATCTCGTTATAAACATTATTTAGTAAATGTATTTGACGTGCTCACGAATAATAAGGCGTTAACCTGGATATTAAACATTAGTAAAAGACTCCTCAATTATGATCCATTGGTAGAAACGTTATGTCAGTTTGATTTTAAGATCAAACATGTTCGGTCAGCTGATAACACAGTAGCAGATTTTTTAACCAGAATGTACGACCCTTTTGAATTTAAAATCTTGGAAGGACCAGTGGGATTAGCTGCTTTTAAGAATAACACGAAAGTGGCAAATATGTGGAAGCTTCTTTTAGTTGAGGATTCCATAGATAAGTTGCAGCGGGAAGATGTCGAGCTGAGTGCGATAATAAAGCAATTAGAATGTGGGGAAGATGTTTCTGGCTATTTGTTAAATAATAAAATGCTTATGAAGAAAACTAACTCAGCCCTGAATCCTTTTAAAATTGTAATTCCTAAAAAAAATTACAAAAAGTGCTGATTGAATACCATCATGATGATAGAATTGTTGGGGGACATTCTGGAAATTATAGAACATTGAAAAGCTAATGAGGAAATTTACATGGAAGAATATGAAGGAAGACGTTAAGGACTATGTTACCACATGCGATATTTGTCAGAAAACGAAGGAAGTGAATAAGAAAAAAATGGGAAATCTGGTTTCTGAATTCAGCAGAAGAATAAACGCAAATTGGATGTTTGATATTGTAGGGGCTCTTCCTAATTGAAATGGGTATTTTGTTCATTTTAATTCGAGTCGATAATGCAAGTAGATTTGTTGTATTAGAAAAGTTGAGAAATATTAATTCAACGGTGATAGCCAATAAGATGATGGAGATTTTCAGTCGGTTAGGTTTTCCGGAGACCATATAAACGGATAACGCTTCCATTTTTGTGTTAGATACTTT
This sequence comes from Thermobia domestica, assembly GCF_964235325.1. Classification (NCBI taxonomy): domain Eukaryota; kingdom Metazoa; phylum Arthropoda; class Insecta; order Zygentoma; family Lepismatidae; genus Thermobia; species Thermobia domestica. The sequence continues at coordinate 365,603,598 of NC_137455.1, forward strand.
AAAAACATTCCTTTTGGATTAGGTATTCGTCATATTAGATTGAATCCATATCATCATGGAGGAAATGCATCTGAAATGTGGCTTTACGAGCTTACATTTCGGAGAAACAACATCTGTGGTCCAAACTTATTCCGCAGTTACAGTTTACCTTAAAAATCAGTGAACATGAGGGACTGAAGATGTGTTCAACCGAGTTGTTTTTAGGACGTCCATATTCAACACCCTTAGAAATACGATGGAACATCGTAAGTTCCGATTATGGAGGTAAGTCAGTTGCTGAACTATGGAATAATGCAATGGAAAACATGGAGAAAAGCTGGGGAAAAAGGCGTAATTTAATGTTGAAAAGGAGAAATCCAGTAAATTTTGCTATTGGTGACAAGGTATGGTTGAAATCTCATGTAAAATCATCATTGAAGGACAAAATTGCTAAGTCATTAGCTGAAAAATGGTGTGGTCCGTTTGTTGTAAGGAGATTTTTAACTCCGAATACTATTCTTGTATCAGATGAAAATGATTAACCAGAATCTTATCACAGATCGCATGTCTCAGAAGTTAAAGTATATAGATCTAGAAGAATACTAAATCGAGAAGTTGATAATAATAGTAAATCGCGAAAAACCATCCTTGCTGAATCCTTATAGCTAATACCATAAACTTGTTTAAAAGTTATTTAGATTTTTCTTAAGTGAGTTTAGAATTCAAAATTCCTAACGATGTTAAAATTTTAATTAAATTGTATCTAAATTCGATTTATACTTAATATTGTTGAAGCTTTAACGTATTAATCTTATAAATTAAATTTTACTATGGCGATAGTAAGAGAAAAAGATTGTAATAAGAATATATATATATATATACTATCCAAATTGATAATTTAATATATTTAATGTCTTTCCGTATTTAATTGATTAAATTTTGTCTTGAAATGTTTAACATAATTTTTTTGAATTTTGTAAATTGAATTGTATGGCATGTTGTTTATGATGTTTTTGTGTTTCGTAGCTACCAAGGAAGATGACGGTTTCGAAAAATTCTTGAAGGAGAATTTTTTTCTGAGGCGGCGAGGTTGCAACGGACTCGTTACAGGAAAAAAATAATAAGTATTGTGCATTTAGATGTATTATCTCTTCAATTATGTATCTACTTGTCATTAAAAAGGAAGATAAAAACTTGTAAAAAATATTAAAAAAAGGAATTGAACGAGAGAAAGAAAGATTAAATAGCGATATCGAATGTGAGAAGATTTCCTTTGCTTTCGGTCAAGCTCAGCCACGGTCATTTGCGTTCGCGCTGGTAGGCCGTTGCGCATGATCGGTGTTCGACGACTGCGAGCAGCTTGCTTTGGCAAGCTGACTTGTTGTTGAATCTTGGTATTGGATACATCGATATTGTGTGGCTGGATTTAAGTGGGCGCGCTTGAATAGAGGCCGTTTGGATTTGCGTCTTTTGATTGCTATCATGTTTGAGTTGGTTTCCTTTTTTTGGCATAATTAGTGTCTCAGGAAATTGAAATGAGAATAATCAACTGTAGTGAGAATTATGTTGCTTCTGAAAATAAGTTTAGTGCTTTGTTCCGTATACGTGATTTTTCAAGTTTGTGTGAATTCAGAGTTAAGTGAAGTCTTGTTAAAAGACGGAAGGGGAGTTTTGATTCCTTCCTTCCCTTTGGTTATTAAATTTTTCAAGAGAATAAAAGAAAGTCACTTGTTTTTGTTAACTCATAAGTATAAAACGGCAGTAATTAAAATATCTTTTAAATTTTTGCGTGTGGGAAATTGAAGATTCACGTCCGAATATTTTTCACTTTTGTTAGTGAGAGAATTGGGATCGGTTAATTTGGAAGAAACAAGCTCACTCGACCTTGGTTTATTCTCATTTTCTTCATATTGAGTCTGGAGGAAATTACGGCCAGGAATGTCGAGAAACTCGAGGTAAAACATAAGAAAGACTAAAGGTGAGTTGAATTTTATTTTTGACTGTAGCGTGCATTGTTCTCTTTCATAAGTGTCAATGTGGGTTGTGATTTTGTTTCCACAATCGATTAAAATTAAATTGCAAGAATTGACGCGATTGATATTTGAAAATCCAGTGGAGAGAAAAAGGCAGCGGGATTGTACCCAAAGCCTTAGCAATATAATTGGTTACTTGTTTCCTTACAGGTCTAATGTTCCTGAAACTTTCCGGTTTATTATTCTTATTTCTATATAAGGTTAATTCCGAGATAAATATTCCGGGCGTGTGTCGAAATTAATTTTTCTAAAAAGTAAAAAAGTTAGAGTTGTTTGAACTGTTTGGCCTTGTTTGCGCTGTTTAAGTTTGATAAGTTTGCTTTATGAAAGATAATTTTTACTCTTGGATTATTGATTATTTTTCGACTTGTAATATTATGTAACGGATTTAAATTTTCTCATAAAATTAATTTTTGCCTTTCTTTATTGGCTAATTTATCCGAAAATTTTTTTGAGAGGTAAGACCTCTTATTTGTCGGAAAACAAAGAAAGTAATCAAATTTTGCTATAATAGTTCATGTATAAATCGCATTTGATGCTTGACTTAAATTATACAAAAAATTTACAAAAAGATATAATATTACTGGTGTAGTGGTAAGGTCCTTGATTGGCCTTTGAAAGTTAAATTACAACTGCCTATTAGGAATAAAATTTAAACTATTTTCTTAATGTTCGCCTGAGGATTGACCAAATCTTTAACTAACTTCAATCTTGGAATTGTTATGATCGACTGATGGTATCTAGTCCTGAATTTTGTGGAGCAGAGAACTTAATTTTTTGTAATATTATTGTAATAAAGTTTTGAATTGAAAGTGATGTATGTTTTTATTAAAAATATTGAACTGAATTTATGTGTAAATTTCTCTGGATTTTCGAAAAACTGAAATCAGCAGCGCATAATTGATGTGTCTGGTGTAAGCTCCTTCTGCGGCTTTTGTTGGATATTTTTTTATGTTTTTAATTACTCCAATACGCTGCGGATGGGGGCGTTACATAACCAGAAAAAAGTAGCAATTGAATAAATTTGGGTGCCCTATTTATTACTGTACGAAAGAGGAAAAAATGAAAGGAAATGCCATTTTAACTAACTGAAACTGTTTTGCCTTTTGTGTTATTCATTTAAACGAAGGAACAAATGTATGTGACCTTTTCAATTGTGTACCTAGCAGGAATAAATTGATGTACGAATAAATTTGGGTGTTCTATTTCCCTCTGTACCAGAAAAATGCAAAGAAGTGCCATTTCAACTAACTGAAAATTTTATACTTATTTATTATTCACAGAAACAAAGGAATAAATTTGAGTGACATATTCAATTTTGTACCAAGCAAAGAAAAAGCGAATGTCCATTTTAACTACCTCAACACTTTTACACGTGTTTTGTGCTATTCAAATAAATGAATGAGTAAATTTAGTGGGCTATTTATTTTTGTACCAAGCCACCAAAAATTGAAGAATGAATAAATTTGGGTGTCTTATTTGCTTCTGTAACAACAGGAAAAAACTAAAAGATATATCATTTCACCTAGCTGAGAATTTTATACATTTTTGTGTTATTCAAATAAACGGAGGAGTAAATTTGGCTGCACTATTTAATTTTGTACCACCCAAAAAGTAAGCGAAGGACCATTGTAACTAACGGAGAATTTTATACCGTCTGTATTATTAAGATAAACGAAGGAATAAATTTGAGTTTCCTATTCAATTTTGTACAAAACAGAAAAGTAAGCGATGTAGGTCCATTTTACCTGGCTGAAAATTTTATACATTTTTTCTGCTATTCAAATAAACGAAGGAATAAATTCGAAGGACCTATTTTATTTTCGTACCAACTACAAAAAAGTGAGGGACAATTTTATCAACCCATTAATTTTGTACCTTTTTATGTTATTCAAATAAACGAAGGAATAAATGTTGGTGTGCTATTTAGTTGTGGTTCAAGATTTTGCACTATTTTGTACATTTTTGTGTCAACTAGAGAAAGAATCATTTTAAAGTTTACAGACCAATTTTCGTGATGCAAATTTGTAATTCGAAATGTTATAGTATGTTTTTACATTTTGTATTTCTAGTGAACAAATTGTGCCATTCAAATTAATGGAGAAGGGTCATTTAGTTATGATGTGACATTTTTAAATTCGAATGTTTGCACCAAGAATAAAAAATGTTTAAATAAAGAACACATTATTGTGTTACTTCGTGTGTAGCAAAAGAAACACTAGTTTCATAGACCAAGTCCGTTATGAGCAAGAATGTTAATCAAGTTGGAAAGAGAACCATTTGAAATTTTAATTTCCTCTCCGGTCACTAACAAGTAGACCTCACCACTTCGCCGTTCCGTAAGTAAAAGGAAACAACTACTGTCCTAGAGTAGGGTTGAATATAAGATATTGACAAAAATTTTAGCTGCTAATGAGCACTAGAAATATGGGAAAACGAAATAGAAACATGCGTGTGGGAAAGCCATCTATAATATAATTTGATAGTTGCAAGACCGATATATTTCAGAAATAGATGGAGGAACAATAGTTATGACTTCAACTATGTAAATCGAGTTAGGAGAGATGTTTTTATGGCATTCCAGATCATGACCGCCATCTTGAAATCCGCCATATTGGATCGACGTCAATTTTTTTAAATAAAAAGAGGGCCATGTGAGATATCAAACAACAATGACTTTTTCCACCCAATCTCATACACTAATTAGTTTGTCTATATCTAGAACGGTTTACGACTTACAGTTCTTTCAATGTTGAAAAGTTCGTTGTTTCTAGCAGATAACAGATAACTACAGTGGCAATGAACATAGCTCCAGGGACAGCATTCTTACAGAACAAAATTACGGCAATGCAAGAAATGAAAGTCCTCAGCATTCATAAAGTGGTTCTGACCTCGCCACTTCGTGTGTGCGTTTGTAGATTCAAACTGAAACTATAAACAGTTGGGGCAGCACGATGAAGATAATGGTAATATTGGTTGCCAATGGCATTCCTAGTCGTAGCAGCTACGGTATAAGGTAGAAGCTTACGTGCATCGTGTACCATTCTACAGCGACAAACTCTTTGTAAGGAGACAAGTGCAGGAAATATATTATTCTCACTGTGAGTTCTACCCGTGAATTAGGAAGTGTTTGAGAAATAGTTATTTCGTTTATTGCATTAAGCCTGTAATTCTGTGAGGTGCGTGAGTGCGTGTGTTAGGGAGAGTGTGTGCAGGCAACAATTCTAGACTAAAAAACGACACACCATGGCGTTAAATAAGGCAAACATTGCTATATACCTCCTGCAGCAGTTACAGACATTACGGTCCAAGCACAATGAACCAAATATATCAGAAAAGGAAAGAGTAATCGCAGATGACATAATTAGATTCCTAGCCGATGAAGAATTGGAATTCGAAATGGAATACACTCTGGATATTCTAGAGGAGGCACATCATGAGAAAAACAATCAAGAAGCTAGTGTGGAAGCGGAATGATATGTCAATTGCTATCGGTCGAATACAGGGAGCAGGAATTCACTTATGCTGGATACCTGAGAATTATTAAATAATGAAGAGGTGCGAAGTACAATAGCTCCACCTGGGAAATCAGTGGAAGTGTGACAAATTCCAAAAGGTACCACCGGCATATTTCAACCTTTCAATGTATTTTTTTTTTTAGACAATACAAAACATTGGCGTACTATATGTGATTATGCAATAAAGGACGAACATTTCCATTCAAAACTGCATGAGAGATACTATTGTCACTCTGCATTCCCATGTGTACAATCAATTTCAGTCTCCCCGCTTCACAGGAATGATTCAATAAGCATTTTGCAAATCAGTATATATTGATGAGCCGATCGAATGGTTAGAAGTGCCGAAGAAGCACGCTTTCAATATTTCCGGCAATTAACTTTTGTGATATTTGTGACGCTTCATTTTTTATTAGGTGCTCATGGTACTCTGCAAAATTCTGTTTTGACCGTTTTATGAATGCTGAGGACTTGCATTTCTTGAATTGCCGTAATTTTGTTCAGTAAGAATGCTATCTCTGGAGCTATATTCATTGTCACTATAGTTATCTGTTATCTGCTACAAACAACGAATTTTTCAACATTGAAAGAACTGTAAGTTGTAAACCGTTCTAGATATGGACAAACTAATTAGTGTATGAGATTGGGTGGAAAAAGTCATTGTTGTTTGATACCTCACATGGCCCTTTTCATTTGAAAAAATCGACGTCGATCCAATATGGCGGATTTCAAGATGGCGGCCATGATCTGGAATACCATAAGAACATCCCTCCTAACTCGATTTTCATAGTTGAAGTCATAACTATTGTTCCTCTATCTATTTCGAAAAAATATCGGTCTTGCAACTATCAAATTATATTGTAGATGGCTTTCCCACATTCATGTTTCTATTTCGTTTTCCCATATTTCTAATTCTCATTAGCAGCTAAAATTTTTGTCAATATCTTATATTCAACCATACTCTAGGACAGTAGTTGTTACCTTTTGCTAACGCAACGGCGAAGTGGTGAGGTCTACTTGTAAGTAAGAATGGTTAATAGACGCGTGATTAGCGAATTTAGCCTTACGTTTAGATATAGGTTGACAAAATACTAATACAAAATACTAAATAATCCAAATTTCCCCAGATACTAACTAAATATTTGAATGTAAAATAAATGCTTCTTTCATATAACAATATACATAATTTATCTTTATTGGTAACGTTGCTTTTTATTTTATTTAAAGTGCATTAATATTGTGAAGCCGAATTAGGACACCCAAATTTATTCATTCTTCACTTTTTTGAGGGCTGGTTCAAAAACAAATATTCCACTTACATTTACCCCTTCATTTATTTGAATAGCCCAAGAACGGTATAAAAGTGCTGAGCTAGTAAAAATGAACCTTCTGTTTGGTACAAAATTTTTCTGTTTGGTACAAAATTGAATAGGTCACTCAAATTTATTCCTTTATTTATCTGAAAAGTACAAAAGGTATAAAATTCTCAGTCTTCTCTCAAATAGTTAGCATTTCTTTGCTTTTTGCTGGTACATAAGTAAATAAGACACCGACATTTATTCGTTCTTCACAATTTTCTTCTGTTTAGTACAAAATTGAATAGGCCCCTAAAATTTATTCCTTCTTTTGTCTGAATAGTACAAAAGGTATGAAATTCTCAGTTAGTTAAATCTCATTTATTGCTGTTTTTTTCTTTTTGGTACATAAGTAAGAAGGAAAACCAAATTTATTCATTCTCTACTTTTTGGGGGGTTGGTACAAAAATAAATAGTTTACCTAAATTTACTCCTTCATTTATTTGAATACCACTCAATGGTATAAAGATGCTGAGCTAGTTAAAGTGGACCTTCACTTTTCTCCTCCTTGGTACAAGATTAAATACGTCACTCAAATTTATTCCTTCGTTTATTTGAATAGTACAGAAGGTATAAAATTCTCAAATATTTAAAATGTCATTTCTTCCCTCATTTACAAGATACAAGTTTTGCTGGTTGCTACAAAAAAATGGATCAAGCAAATTTCAAAATAATTATTCTCAATTTATTTAAATGGTAGAAAATGGTACAATATTCTTAGCTCGTTAAATTTAAATTTAAAAATGTTGCACTACAAATAATTAAAGAGGCTTAATTTTTAAAACAGCTCTCCTTTGTTTCTTAAATATTGCAAAAGATGTATAAATATAATGCAAAATTCCAAACTGGCTAAATTTGCACCATTAAAATGGAATTTGTTCTGTTGGTACAAAAATGTATTGTGTAGAAGAAATTTCTAAGCAACTTCCAACTATGGGATGTTAGGGAACATAAGTCGCATTTCGATTCGCAGTCACTACTTTACATAGCCTTTTATTAAAAAAATGCTTACTGTGTGAGTTGCACCAAATACAGAAGGACATCAATACCCTCCTTTTCAATACCCTCATACCAAATATAAAAAAACATTTACTAGAATATATTTTGTAGGATTTTAAAAAAGAAGACATATAGTGTTTCAAATTGGTTATGTATTTTTTTGTATGGGTCGTAGTCTCTTTTGTGTATCATGTGCTATAATAAAAAAGTGACCTTGAAAAGAGTAAAGCCGTTCATGTGACTTCACTCACCTTTTATGCTATATTAAACAGGATTAGACGAAGGTCTATTCTCTTATAAGGGTTAAGCTTTTTTCACATAAACTAATTGGTGCTCTTACACCAACATCTGCAAAAAGAATTTCAATACGTTGTACTGTTTTACGAGTTATGCATGATTCAATATTTGATCTTTGTCCTTGAGGTGATTTCTTTTTTAATCCGTAGTGTTCAATGCTCAAATGCTAAATAGGAAAACACTATTTTAATATCTTATTTCGTTCACGATTTATATACAGTTGACTTCAACATTAAAGTTGTACTCAATAAAAGGGTGTCTTCAACATAAACTATAAAAAGTAGGTGAAAATAAACAATGTTTGTTATCAGCATGTTCGAAAACCCCTATATACTGAGTTTCATCCAAAAAGGGTAGAATTGTTATAACAGGGTGTATCCCACATGAACTATAAGACGTAGGTAAAATTAAACATAATATTCGATATCAGCATGCACAAAACCTCGTAAATAACAAGTCTAATTGTAACCGGCTAAAATTGTTGTAAAAGGGCTTATCCCATATAAACTATAGGACCTAGGTAAATAAATTAATACATATATTCGTAATCAGCATGTTCAAAAACACCTAAATACCGAGTTTCCTATAAATCGGTTAATTTTGATATAAAAGGGCGCATCCCACATAAACTAGTATAATATTTGTTTTTAGCATGTTCAAAATATGAGTTTTAAGGAAAAACAAGGTTTCTGTTACTTGGTTAAAAACTAGAGTTTGTAGATTTTGGTAATAATAGTTGAAAAATAAACTCCATAGTCTTATAATATATGCTATGTTAATTACGGCTTGAAAAAATTACCATAAAAGAGAAGGAATACACCCTTATGTGCTGAATAGGGGTTTAAAGGTTACATTGTTAGAATATGTGTTCGTACTCTTTACTCTCTGCTATTATATGCTATAAGCTTCTGTAATCTCTGGTATGTTAAATAGTTGTGTAAAGGAAAACGAATTCACGCCCATTAATCTGTTATGTATTTTTTGTATGTTAAATACTGTTTTATCAGCTCTGCTATGTTACATACAGGTGTTGCGAAAGTAGGTGGTCGTAGTTTCTGCGTAATCTCCGGTATGTTAAATAGGCTTTGAAAAATGTGCTCATAGTCTTCGCTATTCTGTGGTGTGTTATATAGGAGTTGATAAAAGGGACTTATGTTATTGGTTCATAGTCTTATGTTTTATGAGCTGTGTTAAATAGGGGTTGAAAAATAAGTAATACTCTTTCATCAACTCTGCTATTTTACATATTGGGTTACGAAAAGTGGTAGTAAAAGAGAATGTGTATAACTGCAAAAAAGGGGTCGTAAAAGAGAACGAGTTTTCTAGGTTTTCGATTTTCCCTAGCTGGGCGATACGAGTGGAATCGCGTATTGCGTGACACTGGAAAATTGAGTCCTTTTTATCAGGAGTCTAGAAAAAGGCGATTTTTCAGCTACCAGGTGTCAGGTGCCGCGCATCTACAAGTGTCCCATTGAGAACGCAAGTTTCGAAATACCCGCCATTTCTGTTCGTGTAAGATGCCAACTCGGACCGTTACACGATTTGCATCGATTGTCTTTGTGGTTAGTATTCACGAGAAGGCAAAACGCGCGATAGATCGTTCTTGCAAGTTTGTCTAAAATTCAATCTTTAGTGTTTTCGGAATCAATAGATTAGCACAATTTCAATGTTTCGTATCTTTGAAAATTTCTGGGGCACATTCCGAAAGCGTTTTGCGTCAACGCAATACAAAATTTACACTTTAATTTGCGATAATCGGCATAACATTTATAATTGATCATTGCATGATTGGCGCTGCATTATGCGTCACAATTTTAGCAAAAGATTGAACTGAAAGTTTTGTATTATTAAAATGTCAATGGATTTTACATCTCCTACTAGCCCACCACTTCTCACAAATCTTACATATTTTAACTTTACAATATTGAAACTTCAAGTTTATAGAAAAAATGCTACTCGAAATGTAATATTTAAAATTTACGAGTACGATAATGTGTACTACTAGTGGAGACATGAAATTTGACATATGAACTTCTTATTAAAATAATTAAGGATGTGTTTCAGTTTTGTGTATATAAAAAAACACTTCCCTTATATGAGAACAACTAGAACGTGTATCAGAGAGTGGTTGGTTCCAATTGTCAAAATAAGATGGCTATAACTCGATATCCGTTTAGGTTTGAACCACGAATTTAGGTATGTAAACTTCAAAATCTGTGACAGAAGTGTGAGGGTGTCGAGTCGTATTTTCCAGGTAGCTGTATGCTAGGAAATCAGCAGTAAATTCCAACCCAAGGCTAGTAAACCAGCAATATGTTTCAACAGAAGATTAGTAATTCAGCAATCTATTAAAGTCAACGACTAGTAAATAAGTAATGTATTCCATCCGAGCGAAGGCTAGTAAATCAGCAACCTATTTCAGACAACGCTAGTAAATAATCAATCTTATCCAGTCAAAAGCTATTAAATTAGTAATCTATTCCAGTCGAAGGCTAGTAAATCAGCAATCTGCTTCAGCCGGAGGTTAGTAAATAAGTAATCTATTCCAGTCGAAGGCTAGTAAATTATCAATCTATTCCAGCACAATAACAATAATAGAGAACCACTGTATCAGATTGGTAGCAAACGATACACTTTTCGACAACATAAAACATTTTTTCTACGTTACATCGAACACTACACACACGATCTCAAACATGTCTGTTTGTTTAGAACGATTGATATGATTTATCTTTGAAAATTATAACGTTAAACAAAAATTATATTTAAGAGTTAAACACACTTTTGAGGCATCTCACACAAAGCATTCTGTGCGTACACTGCCGCCTTGTTACTATCGTAATGAGACGCTTCAATATTGTATCTTCAGAATCTGTTTCGTGTTTATAGATGATTTGGTTTTCGTACAGAAACAACTTTTACGTTTTTAAAAAAAGAAAAAAAAATAGTTTTTTCTCAAAAAATGGTAAAAAGGGTTTACACTCACTAATATAGTTTTCTCCAGCTCAATAAGATGTATGGATTGGTATATTGTATGCTTCAATTTTAGATATTTTTATCCTCTTAACACTAATAACTTTGTACAATTTTACAGAATACATAATTTCCCTAGACATTGGAAGTGCAGTAAGTGTTCCATAATCTGACATTCTATGGTTCGGCACATTCTATAATCCAGAATTCTATGGTTCGGCATGCTGTATAATCCGACATTTTTTGGTTCGGCACATTCTATAATCCGGCATTCTGTGGTTCGGACAATTATATAATCCGACATTCTATGGCTAGGTAAATTCTATAATCCGGCATTGTATGGCTTGGCACATTCATTAATCCGGCATTCTTTGGTTCGACACATTCTATAAGCTGGCATTTTATTGTTTCACACATTCTACGTGGAATGATCAAGAAGTAAGGTTGCAAAGCCTACAGCGTGAAGTGTATATATTGTTTCATACAGCCAATACAGTTACACATGCATGCAGATAGTACATGCATGAAGTTTTTTTTTTTTTCGAAATAGGGTCCGTATCGATAGACTCACTTGTTGCATCGTGGGATGAGTTTGAAGATTCGCTCCTGGTAAAATTCCTGTCTTCGCGTATTCAGCCATTTTATCACGAAGTGTTTCACTCAACTGTCTGAGCGGAAGCGGCAGTCTCCTAGATGCTCCCGCAGGTGCGGGAACACTAAAAGTTAAATGGAACAAGGTCCGGGCTGTAGGGAGGCTGGTCGATGATGTCCCAACGAAATTGCTTCAAAAGCGTAGTGGTCTTCTCGGCGATCCTTGTCGGTGACGTTTTGTTCATCAATCAATTTTTTTCCGATACCAACATACTGATTACACATTACAGTCTCTCCGTAAACCTCTTTCAACTGCCGATGAATTTCAGGTGCGGCTACATGTTTCGCCCACAGAAATCGAATAACTGACCGAACGTCTCCGCCAGACCTGTTTCCCAAACGAGTCACCATTTGTTTTTACCTACTACTAGCGCCTTAGATGGCACGTGGCTGAAGCACTGCACAGTTGACAACTGACGTAGTAAAATTATCGCACGATCCTCATCCCTCTATAACAGACGAGACTCCAGAAATATCGGTATTGTTACATTAATTTCTGATTCTTCCTCGTGTAATTCGGCAACGATTATTCAATGTTCCATTAAGTAAATAAACAGTATTTCAATTCAATTTTCCACTCAATTGAGTTATAAATAAGAAGAATGTTTTGATTAACAAAAAATGTTTCACTTTCCTCATCGAGGCAATAGGAAACATGAATCTACACTTCAAAGTGGGATCCGAACCACATGAGCTTCCACCGATAAGAAAACCCGGGTGTTCCACCTCAAAGAAGCATACGTCAACCACTCAGCCATAAGAAAGCCCTAGAAAAATTTGAAATGAAAATGAAATGAAATCTTTAAGTTTTACGTCCCACGTTTAAGCCGGTTAGGCTAAAGGAGACGGTGATGATGAGAGATGAGTGAAATGGTGGAATGAAGAAAGTGGGAGGAAACGGGAGAACTCCGAGAAAACCCACGAGCACGGTGTTTGTCCACCACAAAGTTCACTTGGCGGGGGCTGGGATCGAACCCGGGACCCCAAGCACCAGAGGTGAACGCTCTCCATTAAGCCACCGCGCCCCCTAGAAAAATTTGAATTCTCACAGTTGCTAGAATGATGAAATTCGTTGTACAGTGCCCCAAAGATAGTTATTTCGTCTGCACAGGTTCAGAATATGCCAAAACACAGAAATTATATGTCGTAATCATTTGTATTTTATCTCTGCAATGACATACATTTGCCTTTACCATTAAAACTACATTGATGTTCAATAATTCAGTACGTCCATGGGCCGAAATTGGCGCATTAAATAGTCATCAATACTCTATGTATTTTCATGAAGATACAAACGCTGGTATGCATTACCCCAAATCATTACACGTACGAATTTAAGCATGTCAAAAGATTAATTCTGCTTTCTACTAAAAGGCTAAAGTATTTTTTCCGGTTCGACTCAAATAATGACTACTTATTACATTCTTTAACGTTTATCAGCAGTGGTAGTTTTATTTTTTAAGACTACTTTAAGGTTTACAAATTTTCGCTTCAAAATATCTGAAATAGTATACAGGAAAACTACACTTTTCATAAACTTTGTTCACTTTCGACTATTGTGCATTCTAGTGCTCAGTTTCGTTATTATAATGTAGACAAAATAAATTTCATATTTATAGGAAGAGAGATTTGTTACCATACGGATGGCCACTTTGCACCAGATATAAGGAAATATAAATAAAATCAGATGTCACTTACAAACGTAATGATTTAGAGTATTGTATTTTAAACATTTAGTTAGATATATAAGGAAAATATTCATGTGAGTGCATTAGTAAACATTAAGTACCGGCATGACTATGGTTATTGAAATGTAAACTTTGGTGAAAAGTACCCCCATAGGTGAGGATATCATCCCAACTGCAATCAGTGGATAATTTACGGGGTTTGGGGATTTCAGTTTGAAACAAACCCAATTTGCAGGATTTCTTATCTAAAAAGTCAAATGTTAATCATTTCTATGCGTATAAGCTTCAAGCCCCCCAAAAGCCTATTGATTTCTGAAACAGTAGCGTCATTTTAGATTTGGCTTGGGGGGAAAGACCAATTAATATAAGTAAAATTTCGCGTTTTTCACTGATATACTACTATTCTATTCATAAAATCTATATAAATCTCAAACTCGGGGGGGGGGGGTGCAAATGACCTCCGTTTTCTGAAAGCAAACATAGCTTTTCTCAGTGAAGCTTCCCTCAAACTATTTTTCTGGATCCTCCACTAATCGTAATTTATCTTCCAACAAGAAATCCATTCCGACATTTAACTAAATATAAAATTTACCTAAAATTTGAAGACATGAGGTACGAGCAGGATCAATTTCCTATCTAAGGAGTTACTTTGGACCTGTGCAAAGTAAGCCCGACTATTGGCTGAAACCGAATTCTCCCTGTTTTACTTTTCTTATGACTTTAGAACGTTTCAACCTTCAAATTCAATTACTTCTTGGAAGTCACATTATATACAATAATATTCTCCGAAACTGACTTAACTTTGACGGAAATTCTTGCGTGTCATATCACTCAGATTTTGTCGGATTTTAACAGTGATTGCTTTCCATACCTCTACAACAACAAGTTCTCCAGGTAATTTAAAGTGGTGTAACCGACAACATTATAGCCAAAATACAGTTAGATGTTCTATCCTACGATGGCAGCTGAAACGTTCTCTTTACTGTTCGTGGTTTCACCGACAGAGGACTCTGCAACAATTTTCATATTTTGTGCAAAGTAACCCCCTGAGAATATGGCCGCTTTTAAGCTTAGGCACGCTAGTGTGTGAGGGCTCAAAAGATTTGGGGGAGCAAAAATTTGGAAGACCGGTTGCCAGTACTGGACGTGGCGGGTCGATAGGTGGTGGATAATCGGAAGATTCTCCAAAGACCAAAAACAACGAACTTAAAAGGTGTAAGAAATTTAATGGAAAATTCCTTCCGAACCAACACTGGCAATTTAATAATTGAAGGACTTGGTGCTCTGGAAATAGTGGGGGGCGTAACAATTTGAAGTGTCTAGGGCGCCGGGCAGGTTAAAAACGGCCCTGCCTGAACGTTCAAAGTCTTACGTGCGTACGTACGTACGTGATAATTTTGAATTCGTGTTAGTTGAAAAGTACTAACAATAAATACATTAAGATAAGACCAGATACTGTCCACAAACTAACGTAGGAGCAGTGCCTAAACTAATATAGAATAGTTGTCATTCAATGTACAGTATGTTTATGACTTTTGTACATCGGAAGAAGCCAGAAACGTCTATCCGTCAAAGCAGGAATACCAGCCATATTGATAACAAGTTCGTGATGAAAATACCAATTTCTTGTATTAATACCTATGGTCAGCAACAGGCGAATACAAATTGGATTTTTTTAAATTTTATAAATCATATAGTAATCTCATTTTTAATTTTTCTTACAGTGTTATTTTTTATAATTTAGCAGACTTCGTTAAACTCATTTATTAAACTTTTGTCTGTGATTGTGCATTTAGTTCGTTACTCTTCAATGTGATTTACAAAATACTATGATAGGAAACTTTGTTTTAAAACTCAATTATGATTAACTTAAGAATGCTTTATCTGTAAAAATTGCTTTGTAATTTAGCCTTTGAATTTGTTTCCACGTATCGAAGTCAACTACGTTATACAAGTTGTAATGAAAGTTAATGCATTGTCAAAATATGACAGAACTATATTCTCATACATACACGTACCTACTATTTCATCACGGTACAGTACGTGCATCATTTCAACATTAGTCTAGAAGAAAACCGACTTGGATTCTCTAAATCGAGACATTGCGACCCTAACCGATTGAAAAACGAGGACTCTGTATATAATCGTAGATTTGACCTAAGCATTAGAGTTATACTGAAGTGTATCATCTACAGTACTTGTATTATACCAACATCTGTAAGATATGTAATCACTTTATATTTTCAATGCCTAGCCATAGTACAGTACTTGCAACAATTCTACAGACACGAATAAACATAATTAAGCTCCTTCGTGGCTAAGCGGTTAGCGTACGCGCCTTTGGCGTGGGAGGCCAGGGTTCGATTCCCGGCTGGAGCTCATGTGGTTCGGATTCCACGTTAAACAGTAGGTCCACGTCTCATATAGCCTCGCTGCTGAACGGGAAGTTAAACTCAAAATCAACTCAACGAATAAACATAAATTACATGTATTAAAATTATTCCCTGAAATTCGATTATTTTTATTTCATCATAAACTGAATGTTCATAAATATTGCTGCAAAAGTAATCGATGTGTAAAAAAAAAGATGGTTATTGTTATTACTACCATATCTCTCATGTACGTTCCGTTTTATGTTAATCATAGATAACTCATAGTCTAACCCAAAATATTGTTATAATTTCATTCAAATTTCGTGTATAAATAATATATATTCCATCTTTCCAATTTTCCTTTTATTTCAAGTAGTTAGACATGTTCTGATCTGACTAGCTTAGATTTGGGCAGTAGTAGGTGAATCACTATATTGCGCCGAATCAGCAAAATGCTTTCTGACATCATAAGTCAAACGTAAATGCCCTTTGGCTGGGGTCAATGATCTAGGGGTGCCTAGAACCATCCTCTCTATATTTGACAAGGGTACATAGGCCCAACCCTTAATTTTTGCCAGGGGTACGTAGGACCATCCCCTTAAATTTTGTAAATTGACAAACCTAAAAATTTGGTATGGCAGTTTAGGACCCTATAAGTTATAGGACCTATAGGACCTCTATAAGTTTGGGGGTTCATATCTTTCCCAGCATTTCTAAACAAGCCAATTCTGGCCCTCCATACGTCAATTGATACTCCCATGTAACACTTCCCTGAGCACCGGAACGTTAAAGCAACACGTCTTCTCTCGGCTAGTTCTCACTGAGCATATTGTTGCATATATAAATAAGCCCGACTGTTCTGATACTTTGTCTTTAATAATAAAAATAACCAAAATATAGTGGTCTCAAGCATCTTAAGGACGCATTATTGTAACCTCCTACTCTACCCAAAAGTGAAAATTGTGTTGATGTTGAGATTGTTCAATTCTTGGTACCTTTCTTGTAAAACATTCCGAAACCATAATCATCACCCTTTTTTCTATTGTGAACACTACGACACAACATATAATCAAAGACATTTTAAAGTTAGTTTCTTAAGTTTTTTTGGTCAGTACTACAAATACAGCAAATCTGACTATTCGACCTAGACGCTTGAAGAAGTTAATAGAACGTTATCATACTTTTAACTGGGTTTGATTCCTGGAGAGCAAGTCCTGCGTATGAAAGTGATTTCTGTCCCTTAGAGTGGGGTGGGGGGACTCTGAACGGCGGGCGACTCTGAACATATTAACGTTTGTCATTTGTTTCCAAAAACCGCCGCCTTGAGTTTTGTAGAAAGTGGTGGAATTGGAAGACGTTTATGTGGTGAGCTAAATATTCGTGCGACATGAGGAACTAACGTTTGTTTTGGAGAGGAAAGCGAAAGAGACAAGCACAAATGTAAGGATCAAGTAATAAAATAGCCATACTGTAGTTTGCGACCTTGTGTATATAGCGTGTAATTTCTATGAGAGACAGCACAGAACCACGTTGTTGATGCATGGAAGTTTGTCGGGGATTTAGTCATGCCTGACTGCTACATGATGACTGGTGCTGCCATCTGAAAAATTACGAACACTTAACTGACAACCTGCGTTGTGGGGCTACTCTGAAGAGATTTGATGGGGTGACACTGAACACAGCTTTGTATTGCTGTTATGATGTTTTTACTGTACAATTTCTATACAGTGCCTTATCAGAGTTTCATGTTTCATTACAGCTTTCCAGAGACTACAAGAGAGTAAAGAATGACACAAAATACGAACAATGGAATGGGCAAACAATGGCGCAAGATTTCGAGGAAATTAAAAAAAAAAGCTGTCCCTCTGTCAGGCTGCCGAGAAATATGAGATACTCAAGGGCACGTTACACTTGCGGTTGAAATATGTCAGTAGGAGGTCACAAGGAAGTCAGTCCGTGTTTGGGAAAGAAGAGGAAGACGAAATGGCAAACTTGTTGCTCAAGGTGGCACGGAAAGCTTTCCCTATAACATCGCAAAATGTATGAAAAACCACATTTGACTACGCTGAAAAGAAAGCACTGAAACATCTTTTCGACAGGGAGACGCGATCGGCGGGAAAAGATTGGCTTCGATTGTTTCTCAAACGAAACCCTGAATTATTATTACGAACCCTGAAACAGCTATCTCTTACAAGAGCAAATGGTTTCAGCAAGGAAGTCGTCACAGAATATTTTGATCTCCTGCATCAAACCGTAGAAGGCACTGGCTTGGTCAACTCTCCGGAACACATCTACAATGTGGAAGAGACTGACCTTTCTTTCAACAATAAACCAAACCGTGTTGTGGGAGACAAAGGTTGTTCGCAGTGTTCGTGACATGCGCCGAGAAAGGAGAAAATGTTTCGTTAATTAAGTGATGTAATGCTGCAAGCGCTTTCATTTCTGTCCTAGGTTATCTGCAATAGGTAACTGGATCCAATGTTCAAGATGCAGCCGTTGGTACCGCATAGTCTGTGTGAGCACTGGTGACAATGTATTTTTTATCTGTGGACGATGCAGAACCAGTGCGTGAGCACATGTCAGTTCTACGGGGTCTACGTTCCCCAAGGAGTTTTAATACACAGTAGATATATTATTGATTTTGTTTTTACTTTAGTAAATCTCTTCTTTTGTTTTTATTAGACAGATCAAACATGCAGATTATTCTTCACTAAAATATATACAGTACGTTTAGTATTTCTGCATATTTTTAGTGCTTTTTTTAATGTCACCCCTCCTTTGTTCAGTTTCACCTCTCGATCGTGGGTGACTCTGAATACAACACACGTGTTCATTTCCACGCACGTAGCATCCATTCTATACCAGATATCGCGCATTGCTTGCACCGAGTGTTGAACAACATATTGGGGTTTCGATTCCATGTAAAGTTTCTTCCATTCGTTGCGAACCGTTTGCTTATAAGATAAATTACCACGAAATTGTTCAGTATCCCCCCACCCCACTATACTTTTCTTGTCAATAGCTTGAGCTATAAATCTCTTTTTAAGTACCTAGTCTATCCGGTCTATCCACTTTTACTAAGCATGACCTATTTTTATTCTTTCTTTTATATAAAAAAATATTTTAATTGAGATGCAAACTATTAGCGTAACGGTAACGTTAAAGCAGGTGTAAATAACAACCATTGATTATTATTAGTATTATAGGAAGAGTACGTCAAGGGGACATGTTGAGAAGGTTTGTGAATGTTTTAGTACTAACATATGATTAAAGATACAGCTGGGTACTTCCTGATCTCTTTCTGTTTCCCCTGATCGTTCTTTAACAATACATTGAGTATCGGAGGAAATTTTAAGAAACCTGGAAAACTTCCAAAAAACATCCATTAGCCATGTGCGAGTCATTAAACTTGTAAGAACGTTGAATTTACAGTTCGAGTGGCTGGTTCTGATGAGTCACGTCAGTGAAAATTTAAATTTTATTGCAACAAATAAAGAGAAGAAAGTTTCAGAAACATGTGTATAAGAATTACTATACCAATTCCTTCCGAAAAATAATTTTCAGTTTCGTAGAAAATAAAAATACATACTCATGCTGTAGGTATAATACACATAAATTTCCCTTACATTGTATTACCGCGATTCTTTCTCAAAGAACAGGTGTGCATAGGTAAGTTGCAAAATCCAGTCTACGTTCACATTTAACATACAGTATTCACACCTAACACTCAAGGATTTGGATATGTGACACACAACCGGGTACTGGCAACAACCATTGTTGAGCATTGCCGAAACTACAGGAATCATTAGACACATTTCTCCATAAAAATAAGCGGTAGTTCAATGGAAGAGCGCTGACCTGTGGTGTGTGGTATCCCTGGTACAATCCAATCTCACTGCAAGTTAACTTTGTGGTAGACAAATATTGTGTGCATGGGTTTTCCGATTGTGCATAGGTTTTCTGTTGTTTTCTCCGAATTCCTTCATTCCACAATTTGGTTAAATGTTATCGCCGTATCCTTTAGCCTCGGTGCATAATTTTGGGATATTAAATTAGGAATTCCATTCGAAATTCGCATAGAGACAATTCTATAATATGATACCTACTTGTACAGTTCCTACTTTACTTCCGTTTCGATGTAGCTTCACTTGTGAAGATGAAGGAGAGTATAGATTTTTACCGTATAATTCATTAGCTATGCTTAGTCATGTGTAAAAGCCTTGAGTTTATCCTTGCCTATTTTCCTAAATGTATCTTAAATGCCTCACCTGTTATGGAAAAATATATCGCATCAAAAACTGCATACAACCCTTAACATAATTGAAGGTAAAAAAAAAGTAATCCATTGTGTCATAAGTTGGTTTAAGTATTTTCTTTCATCTTAAGTAGATTTGCAACCATCAGTATTCCTGATATGTTATAATGCTTTGTTTTCTCTTCTCCAGATGTGGTTTTCCTGCATAGTGCAACGTAACTGCAGCCTACAATTCGATGCTTACAGCTGATGAAAGTAATCACTTTGTGATCTGATATATCATCAGCCAACAAATAGAAGAAATCCAGAAAGAGTAGCAATGCAAGGTTCGTAACTCTACATTGTCCATGTCCCATAATGCGTAGATGATGAAAAGCGGCGCTAACCTTCAAGATACAAACATCGACAATCTAACAATATCAGACACTCACCGTGTACAGACTGAGATGAAGCATGAAGAGATGTACACCGGGAACCGTTCACAAAGATGGGAAAATAATCATATGGATCAGAATGGTAATGTGAGTGGCGGACATTATCATGAAACTAAAAATAAATTGCAGTATCAATGGGTCGATCATATTGCAAGTCAAACGATGATAGGTGAACAAAACAATCTTTGTTTACATATAAAGGAACAACGAGGGAATTAAGAGACGCCCTTATACGTGTTGTGATGTAATCAAGAAACACTGGGGTAACGTGAAAAAAATTGCCAAAGATAGTTGGTTGAGCAGAAGAGTTGGAAGGACATTCATCTATTATTAGATTGATAATAGTTCACTATGATAGACATGATTAGTTATCAGAATTTAATGATATATCTTAAGTCTGTCTATAAATTCCAAAATTTGATAAAATCAGCCTATCCGGAATTATAGCCATTTTGATTCATTAACTCTTTGCTGTACCTAGTATCTCGTCTTTATAATGTAAAAGTAAGCATGTCATTTAATTCCTTTGAAGTTTTACATTCCTTTCAGCAGTGAGACTATATTAGACTGGCCTAAGCTTGGATTGAACCGCACCAGTTCACAGAGAAACACATTCAGTCTTCCGCTTTAGCTATATAGCTATGAAGTGGTTATGTAAAATAAATGTGAAAATCATAAGCGATTGTTAAAATAGTATTCAATATAACATTAGCATTTGTGATTTCATCGTCGGAATATAACACATGAAGTGTTGTATGAAAAAGTGGAGGAAGGTATTCAAACAGTAACTTTTCAGATGCTTCACAACCAGTAAACGAGTACATGGAAACGGGTGTATCTATGTAGAGAATGGTGGAGCACACACTGATCCACTATGCACAGCCATCTATATAAGTACCTGTAACCCTGACTGTTATAATTCCATTAATTGAGGACCATGTCATTTGCAGTAGTGAGAACGCCTAGACAGATGCAACTCATTTTTCACGTACCTTTTCTCGTCACTAACAGCACTCAGTAGCACTGAGTCAAATATTTATGCATGTAAAATTGTGAGTAGATGGCGCACGAATCATTCTCCATTCTGAGGTCAATCTCTCTGGTTCAGAGCATATTGTCCAATAAACATCATACGTTAATATCAATATTGCTATGTATGTAATGTAGTATTTCATTGTATACAGTATATTCAAAGAAATAAACACACTGATTACACATGAATCGGAAAATGCTTGAAAGTAGACGAAAATATCAAATCTAGAACAACTCTTCGAAATAAGTTTGTAAATAACTGTCTCCACTGATAGACTTTCTCCAATTCCCCTTCTTCCAACATATTTTTCTTTCTAGGGAAGAGAAGACCTTGCTTGTCACACTGAGTGAGCTTTGAAATTGAAATTGGCACAGAAACACTAGAAAAAAGTTTCTGCCTAGCCGGGATTCCAACCCGTGTCTACAGAATAGAAGTTCAATGCGTTAACCACTCACCTTCCGTGTCACTTAAACTTCCACCCAAACATACACCTAGTTGAAATCGTTTCATAGAAAAATATAAACAAGGTACTAACGCTTGTGTGAGTGTCTTGATGACTAACTCGAGATTTCCTTGTTTAACTCACAAACAAGTTATATAGACGTTCCTCAATGAGGAAAATATCACGAAACTTTCTTCAAGTTGAGGCTACGTCATCGGTTGCAGGGATGGTCCCGATTTACATTACAATTCATCTTTACCATAACTTCTAATTTCCAAAGAAGAAAATACGACTGAAATTATTTTCTCATTGTTTGAATTGTATTAACACGTGTAGAAATAGACAGATCTATGGATATGTTCCATAACTACTAGTTTATTTTCTTATATTCATATGAGGTATTTGTGGCTAATTGAGCCGGTGGCACTAGCTGAGTGATCTCGGGCGTTCCGCTTGTGATCATGAGGCGCAATCCACTAGAGGTTCGAATTACTCTGAAGATCAAGGTCGGAATTTTAACTGTCCTCAGTATTTCTGTGTTCATGGCCTTGTAGTGTTTGGAATACATCGAAAGGACATGAGGTACCAGTGGCAAAGAGTACTCCGGTTGGAGCGATTTGTTTAAGAAAATGTGTAAGCAGGAAATTCTGATTGGAGCTACATGGGTTGAAGTCCCGTCGTGACAATTATTAATTTGTCTTAATGGGAAGATAATGTTTATGTAATTGGCATTGTAATTATGTTATTCCTTTATCATTATTATTATTACCACAGAAGGAAATAAAAAAAGTAACATAGTCTTAGCTATGCATAGGAGCAGAAAAGATATACAGTATGTAGGATATTTCTTAGGTTTACACATAAACGCAATAATATTATTACGTTTATGGATTTACAGATAGAATTATCAATTTAAGACAAGAAATGGAATATAAATATTTGTTACCTGATAACAGTAATGCATTTTGCATAACAGCAAAGCATAATATTATTAATGTAAACATCCTTTGTTCGTATCATATGACGAGAATTAAAGAATGTCTATTGGGAAAAGTGTTATTTACTAATTTCCTGAATTTATTATATGTAATCATATTCTTTTCAGTAAAACCGTTATTTGGAAAATATAATAGTTATAATATTTTGTTCTCAGTATTGGCAAAATATATAAAAAAATTACAATATAGTCAATTTTTTTTAAATACTACATGAAGCGGTGACTAGTGGCATTTTTAGACAAAAGACAAAATATGATCAAGCAAGCAGTAAATAATACTCATCAGACACATGAAGTTACAATCTATGGCTTGATTTACAAATCCCATAAAACAGGAAAATACCTCTAACAAGGACTAATATTATTGTTTCATTAATTAGGCAAATACCTGTGTTATTTCGTCGTAATATTTCATGCTTGTGATTTGCATAACAATATGTTAACGTTTACATTTGAATATTTAATTTTACTATAATAAGAATAAGATATTTTGTATTTTGGCATTACCCAAGCAGATCGTTCTACCAAATTTTGAGACATTTCTTACATTTTAGGTTAGACCTTTGTATTTCTTTTACTAGAACATGCACTAAATGAGGAGCGTCAATACTACTTGGAGATTGATTTCAGGAGGGCTCACATATATACAGTTTGGAAGTATGGCATAAAAACAACAGTGCGTAAAACACGAACGAACTGTAGTGCTACGTGGCCACTAAGAAGGAGCAAAGTTATCTAACCGAGTCAGAGCAGGAGCGCAGCAGGGGGGCCCACCAGCAGCGAGTATGTGCATACGCAGGGAGAAGCAAGAGCACACTCACACATACACTACTTTCATTATCACTCAAAAATTATATATATGGTGTGCACTGACAGTAATTACCTACATTCACACTCTCATTCCTCCACAAAAGATCGTATTTTACCTAAAAATTTTCTATTTGGTTGATCAGCCTGCTCGATTGAACCCTGTAGTTTATTACAAAAAACTGTCTATATTAACTTATACTAATACTTTAACCATAATATTCAATAATCGTAAAATATTCCATTTAGCCTACTGAGAAAAAAGAAACATCATTATAAATTTGAGAAACATTTTACCAAACTAAGAATGCCGGGAGTATGTTTTAATGTACAGGATATATCGATAAGACTTTAAAAATACTTTAAGAGAGATCCGAAACAGTAAGAAAGGAGGCAGTAAGCTGGAGTTGATTTATTATTTGAAGTCCTTTCCAACGTGCATCAGAATAATGCAAGTGAAACTCTTTCTCCAACCAGGATTTTCACACATTTTCAAAGGTTAAGGTCAGGCTAGCCGGGCTCTCTTAGTAAGCCCCTTTGGAAGATGCTAGCATTTTGAACAGGAGTACCAGATGAAGTATGTTATAATTAATAATAATTAAAACGCATTGCAATTTAATAATAGAAAAATTTCGAAATTACGCATTTCCTATGTGTCGATCTGTGCATGAAGTTCATCGGTCATTTCTGAACTTAAAAATGATTCAGAACTGACCATGTAGAGGTCGTTGCACTTCGAGTAGTTGCACATCCTTTCCCATCATTCAAGGCGTTCCAATTTTATTTCTTTCCTATTTTT
Source organism: Thermobia domestica (assembly GCF_964235325.1). NCBI lineage: Eukaryota > Metazoa > Arthropoda > Insecta > Zygentoma > Lepismatidae > Thermobia > Thermobia domestica. The sequence continues at coordinate 365,628,230 of NC_137455.1, forward strand.
CGCATAACTTTGAATTTAGACTTCTTACCAGAATCTGGCATTACAGAGCGAGACTAGAGCGTAGTCTAATAAAATAATCTGTGTTTAAAGAACCCACAAACTTTTGTGACAGCCCCTGTTACAAATCCCATGCATCATTCTACGGACTGCGTGCGGTATGTAAATGTTAGGTGTTCAAAGTTTGGTAGTTTCGAACGTCTTTAGTAATCACGAAATACTATATGTTGTTATATGAGTCATCATGGGTGGTGAATAAAAGTTTACACATTGACCAATATATCAATTCTGTATAATCAGTGTTTTGAAAATCAAGATAATGTGGCAGAAAATTTCTCACTTTTTTACTTAATGATGTTTTAATAATAGACTTTAATGACTTTCTGAAAGTTAATCTTCATATTTGTTAACTTCACCCATCGTCATGGACAAAAGAAGATTTTCGGGGTTCAGAAATTAAGCGTTCTCTTATATTATAGTATCGATAATTTTTGTAAAGGGTTCCGAAAGATATCACAATGTCTGAATCAGTATAAACACATTTTTTCAAGATCTTTTACAGAACAATGTTTTTTTAGCAGCAAACCAAACTGTTGCGTACGTTTTTGTAATGTGATGTGCTAATGTTTTCACTCATATCAAGGATCTTCCGTCTAAGTATGCAATCTCAAAATAAGATTGGCTATAGTCATCCACCTTGAATGAATTATATGAAAGGATGGTACACTTTTGAGAGAAATTGTTTCGATCACGTGAGGGAAAAATCGAATATTCTAGTTTGTTGGTGCCAACGCTGATTTGTAAGTTCTTAGTTCATGCGTACTGTGTCGTGTGTTTCTTGAAGTTCTGTTACTTTCTGCTCACTTTGGAAATAGACAGCCTTAATTTCTTATTAGAAGGTGAGTTTATGTATAGTGTATTTTGACATATTTATAAGTATTAGTATAATTCGCTTTCTTGTCCCTTATTTATTTGTAACGTTAGACTATTGCGTTTTTGCTCAGGTATTGATAGCAGTTTCTTGTGCTTAAAGTGTAACTATTATAACCATTTATCGTGATGTAAAAGAACTAGAACGTCTTTCCTTAGTGTGTATATTATGGTACATTTTTGACCGGCAGAATACATACAATTTCGAACGTCAATAAATTATGATTTAATCTAATGCTGTAAATGGAAGTAAATTCTTTTCTGAAAGTATATGTGGTTTTGGGCTGATTACAGATGACTCGAAAAAGAACACCGAAGAAAGTATATCAAGAGTACCCATCAACTGTTATCTCAACTGCTTTAACTAGTCTTGTAGAGGGGCATTTATCAATACTTGGAGTCTCGGAACTGTATCACATTCTAAACACTGCCCATAAAAATAAAGTAATGATAAAACATCAAGAAGCTGCGGGTGAACCTTCCTCATAGAGCAATGTTATCGGCCATCCAACTATATTGGAGAAAAAGATGGAGGAAGCAATCGTCGAAAGATTATCATATTTAGAGGGCTTTGCGAGTATCATCGAAGGAAGTTAGGCAAGCTGCATATAGTTTCACAAAAGTAGACAATGTGGATCATCCTTCGAGAGAATAAGTTTCCTGAAATAGGCTGCATTCGTGCATTCATGAGAAGCCATCTGAACCTTACTTTAAGAAAACTTCAAGGTTTCGAAAATCGCGTTCAGAGAGACTAGATAAAACAGAGACTGAGAAAGTTTGTCAAGAAGGTTACGTGAATTCTATATATATATAAAATTATGTTTACTAAATGTTAGTTTAGATTAGTTGGGCTAAGATCATCATTTTTTGTGTGTGAAAGCCTCGGTAAACAAATATTCAAATCAAAATGCTTGAAGAAGATTGGCTGCTGCCAGGAAACAATAAGAACCAAAATGTCTCAACTCTTGTTTGTATATACGAATATAGATTTCTCTTGTATCTCATAGTGTCTGATGAAGCCAGCGTTAATTATCAAAACTGTAACACTTATGATCTTTTTAAATGTCAATATATTATTTTGCTCAGCAAATAATTTGTGTTTAAGTACATACAAAGCAGTTTCTACTGATATAAAGTATGATACAAGAAGTAATTTCATTGAACATTGCGTCCAGAAAAGGAAACAGAGAAACAATTTCATTGACACGAGAAGTAATTTCATTGAACAATGTCGAAAGGAAAGGAAATGTTACTCTCTGTGCTTTTTTATTGCAGTAGGGTCATATATTCTGCCGTGTATCATATTTAAAGGAATAGCTAAACTCAACAATAAAACACAAAATAAATTATTAACAAAGTACTCGGAATCATATACACTTGAACTACTGTAATAACTTTTCTCAGATTCTGTAAGAAAAATGAACTTAAAGAAATGCAATAGATTTGTTAATGAAACAATTTTCTATGACACACAAATACAATAACTAGAGCTGATTTTCAGAAATTCACTCTGTTCAGTAAGCTACGTTCGGATATATTGTTAATGTTAGTGGTTGTAGCCTACCAAGACATAGAGAGGAAACGTAGAAATGGATTGAATATCAATATGTAGTAAAGGGTATGCACGTGTTATAAAGTATATATTTAATTAACATTAAAACTATTTATACAAAAATTTACAACATTTTTCACGAAGACACTAAGAAAACAAGTAACAAACTTACGGACTTGTTTGAGAACCTGTAGATAATATGTATATTCGTTGAAAAAATAGTCCTTTCACTTGTCTTTAACACTAACTCGGCCCACAAACCTATTCAAAAACTATTCACTCAATAACAGACTGTTTTCGCTCTTCGCATGTCTTTGATTATAACGTAATCAGGATAATGTCGTAATCGTCTGTTGTACAATTATCACGAAATTATTTAATTTCCCCTATATTGAGTGCCGAAGAATTCATAATACTCAATCAAACATACAAAAATACTCTTTAGGTATGGACGAGGCATAAACATTGCCTCTGTGTTGAATTTCAAGTTCCATTGACGGTTTTCACGGCAATAAAAATTTTTAAAATTTAACTTTTAGTGTCATAGGCTGAGAAATGAGTCTCACACAGTTTTAATCACCACAGACATTAACTATCAAATTTCAGCATACACAGATGGAGGTACGTGGAATATAATTCACAGGTCCAAGACATATAGTCGAAGAAACTTATATTTCTTATAAATATCGCTTAATACTTGACATGTTATAATAATGTTAATCTATAATTTTTAGTAGAAATAAAGTATTTTAACAACATTTGAATCCTGATGTTAATATGAGACATAACGTTTATTCAATTTCGGAAAATATAATAACACTGAAATATATTGCCATCTGTGATAATAATAATAATAATAATAATAATAATAATAATAATAATAATAATAATAATAATAATAATAATAATAATAATAATAATAATAATAAACCTATTCATATCGGTTTCTATCAATAATGTGCGATCGAATGTTGAAACCAAATATAGGGTAAGGATCAAGAATCCATAACCATATATAAATTACTATGTTTATTTGTCGCGAAACAGACTGCTATTCCCATTAAACTTAACTCCTAACGATGGAAGGGGTTGCTTTTGTGGGTGAGATTTACTTTCGATGAATTTGACCGTTATACAGAAATATACTGGTGTGTGCTATGGAAACGGAAAACAAAAAATGTATCTAACACGCATAAATATAGGGCAAAGTTATTGGCCCTGCACCGGAGCGTCTGTAGGGAGTATACATAATAGCGAGGGATCATATGGGCGTGAACGAAGATACGGCAATAACATCATATATTTATTGTGTACATTCGACAATTGTATGGTCATGACAAGAAATAGATACGCGTCAGGACTTAGCGCACTGCCTATGTATACCACTACAGTTCATCTTGGTTTTGTTAAGTAGTTTCGCATGTTTAGTATAATTTTGTTTACTAATGTCCACTTTATTACGCGTGCCACAAATAAGATCTCCATCTTATTTGTTTACTTACGTATTCATCTTCTTAAATCACAATAGACATTTCTTCTCTAATTTAAATAAATTTGACTCCACATTCTAAACTGGAACAAAAGTAGCATTACAAAGTCATAAGGAAACACGTCAACGGAAACCGAATAACATCACATTTTATGACAAAAATCTATATGTGATTCTTCCAACATCTAAGCTAGCGAAGATTAATGCCAGATGCTTTGTAGCAACAGCTCTTACTTCCTTAAGTTTAGGTAAGTTGTATAGCACTAAGACAAGGGAACCCAAGTACCTCTTGCATGATACTAATTTCAGTTTATTTTACATTTATACTGCAAATCGACAAATAAAATAAATTTTCAGGTGGCGCTATCGATATTGGGCTGGAGCTGAGTCCCTGACCACCACAAGCTACGGATCTACTTATGTTTCCGTAGTTATGCTACTGGTATATCCTAATACTTCTGAGAAGTAAGTACCATTTAATCACACAGCTGCCTTTTGAGCACAAATCTCCCTCTATCCTCTAAACACTATGCTCATTCTCAGTATACAGCTACCCCTGAGCACCCAGTTAATTTTTGAATACCAAGCAGGCGTAAAAGTTGATTTCAAAAGTTAGGGAAACGGATGACGTCACGTCGACCTTCGTGCCTATCTTTAACCATTGTAATTTTAGGAAGTTCGCGCTACGCCACCGATAATGTTTGGAAGCGTGAAAACGGCATTCTTTCGAGCTTCCCCTCACTTCTACCCCTGGTACCCAGGTCATTTTATATTCTTCCACTAAGATCTTTCTTAGCACAGGGTCTTCTTATAGCAGTTTTAGATTCCAGTAACGATTATTATTCATACCATATTACAAATGTAGGGACGTCATTAACCAGTAATAACTTACGGTGAATTTCAAATTATATGATCTCTCACAGGGTATCGAAGCTGACACTATCGCGCCTAGACCGAATATTCTAACCATAAATCCACGAGGATACTCTTAACAAGATACAAGAAAAGACTTATGTAAAGACCGAGCCTAATGTCATCTTCGTGAAATCTCCTCTGTTGTGGAATTAAATGAAATGAGGATTCAAGTTTTAATGCTCGCAAGACTTTCAAACTGTGTTATCAATAACAATCGAAAGTCTTACAAAACGACTTTGTCCGTCTACTGTGTCTACAAGTAGTAGAGCAACACAGGAAAGAGATATCGAGATACGACTGTTTGAGTCGATTCAGCGTAACAAGGGTAGGTTCAATCTCTTCAAAATTTTAATTCGTAAAATTTTAATTCGAAACGAACGTAGTTCAAATTCGCCATTTCCGGTTTCAATGTTATTTACATTGAACGAAAATGGAAACAGATATAGAGAGAAAGATTTCAGCAAATAATTCAGGGTCTCAAGAGAACATACCATCATAAACTGCAACACTCTACCAAAACTGGAAGTAATTGAAATTTAGTAGAACTTAAGGTTTTAATATTTATTTCCGTATATTTAAAATAAAACGATATGTAATTGTGATTTTTTCACGATCGATTCAGCTTCCAAAGGGTAGCTGCTATCTTCCCCCTAAAAATTTACGTATTCATTCCGGAAGTGGTTCAAATAACGATTTCCGGTTGCAACCTTTATAGTCATAAAACAAAGACAATAAGATATAGCGAGTAATGGATTTTTGATAAGGATTAAGCGTTCCAGAAACAGATTATATCTTTGATCTCATTAATCTATACAAGCAGCCGTTATTTATGTACTATTTAATACTTGAAGTTTGAGTTCTGAATTGAAGAGTTTGATGCATTAAGGGCGTAAGTCTGAAACCTGCAGTTGCAGAAAGACGATGCTGAAAATTTAAGTTGTGATTTTCTCTTACACAAAACAACGTAATATGCAGCATTTTATTTCGATATCGAATTGAAGTATTACCAGGAGGCTGAACAAGAATGGCAAAAGCCACAAATGCGATTCACGCAAAGAGGGCGTAAACTCGTTTTGCTCTTATTACACCAAACTCCTCAATTCTCATACTTTGAAAGTTTACCTTAATTTCTCACTGTGAAAGGAAACTTAATTAATTATTTCTCTCGAGAGAAAAATTAAAGAAAGTGAATGATTATAAAAAAATGGTGGGATTATAATGTAGAGGAAACATGAGAATTTTGATTAAAAAACACGGCAGAAATATGTCACGAACTCAAATGAACAAAAACGGAACAAGAGACCAATCATACCAGACGTGAGGACATTATAATTCAGAAACCCTGTCCTCTCCTATTAAGTGAACAGTGAATAAGAGAAGAATATTGAACTATCCATGTCCACTGTGAAGCTGTATAAAGGATCTAGCAGTGAGTTATGTAAACATCATAATAAGAACTGCCCATGATGAGTGTGTTTGTAGAAATCATTTCATTGACAACACAATACACAAAGTTCCATGTTATATGTATAATTAAACATTAAAATAATAATTTAATTATTCTAAAACCTGAGTAGCGCTTAAATCAGAAACCCGCATTAACTTATAAAGTATTTTCAATATGTATTTCGAGTATCTATTTCGTATTAAAGTCAAATTTTATAACTGTTTTCTAATAGCACATTCCACTATAGACATGCATTTTGGTAAAAGCTAAGAAAATTATACTGGAACATATTCCCTTTTAATCTATTATATTTATTATGAGAAATGTATTTAACCAGGTTTACTTAACGTGAAGGAAACATATACAATGGATAATCTTTTTCAGGGATAGTAATATGTCGACCAGAAATTGAGAGGTACATTCAAGGGCGTCTATCAGGGGGACTTGCCCACTTTGGAGGAAATTGTACTTCGGAAGATCGAAAACCCAATACACATTTTAGAATAGTTACCGCAAAATTTGAGACTATATTTGCAATGTAGCTTATGGTTGTTCCCTTTGGAAACCACAATATGGGCGCCCTTGGTAACATGTGATGTTCGGTGTAATATGTATGTTTTCATCAGTCTTATTATTTTGTGTTTCCCTCTACCGGTTAGAAATTAAATGAATAGTCCACAAGTGGTTTCTCGAAAAGTAACCCTCACAACTTGTAACCGATTCGTTTCGTGGTCTCTGTTCGTGGTTCGTTGTCCCACCAATAAGTATTCTCCTGAGACGAGAACTTACCTGGATAGGACGATGAAGGATCTCTCCAAGAAGGGGTTACAAAATGTTTTCAAATCGCTCGTCGGTCTCAATGATGAGATGAGCATTAGGTGCAGAGAGGTTCAGATGTCTCGTCATGAAAACCTCACGGGCGATCAGACGGTCATCTAGACCACAACCTACACAAACAACGAAAACACACTGGATTAAAAAACACTATACTTATTTATTAGAATACTAATATATAAAAAATAACGAAGAGAAATGAACACAACACTTAACACAGAATATGTGTAATAATTTTCTTCACTAAAGTCACACTTTGTCTTTTTAATGCAATGTAGCCCTTTATATATATATATGTATGGGATTATATGTGAAATTTCACTATGAATGCTTCTCTCACACCATTGACGCATTTGGGGGATTAGCACTGGGGAAAGGATCGCCTGGGTAATCCCACGTAGTATCCTGGTTGCTAGTCCAAACAGTCCTGAAGAGTCGACGTGAGTCTTCAGCGAAATAATTTCCGAAGTGAAATGGTGATGTTGGATTGCGCGTTTATAAATTTTGACGCACAAGGTTTATGAACCTGGGACTTCACTAGTTGGGGCTAGCCGTAAGAAAACATCCTTCGCCGGCTAATAGCTTGTGCCCCTTAATAAAAAATCATACTTAATTCCCGAGGCAACGTGCGTGGTGGCTGTACACAATACCGGAGTCAAACTCCCCGAGCTCAAAAGTTCTAGATACGACCTGCAGTGGTTGACTGAAGAGTGTTAGCAGTTTCATTCAGTTTCAGTTTTGCCACCACCACTAGTGCATCCACCATACTCCAGGACATTGCACCTACGCTTATCTCCTGTTCCATTCCTTGGACAACCACCTTTGAAGACGCAAGTACAAATCCCTGGTAGAGGTGCAAAATGCACTTGATACATTGTTCGCACCCAACAAGGTCTACTGCTATGGAAGAAATGGCCTTTCAGAACGTTGGCTGAAGATCGTCGATGGTGATGGAGATTACTTTTCCAGGTATGTCTTAGGTGATATTAATGTTCGAAGTTGGGGGTAAAAAAGCAACAAAACTTAATTGGTGACCTTTATATATTTAATGGTAGTAATAAAGATTTTTCCGAAAACTTCTTCCGAAGAAATATAATCAAAACAACTTCTCCTCAATTTTGTTTAGATTCTTAAGAAAAAATCATGATTCTCTAACATTATTATATGTAAAAAATACGAAAACCATTTTTGAGAGAAACACCGACTGTGTTCCGCAGGACACGGAAAGATCATTGTTGTTAGTTGTGAGACTTCAATGAAATAAGGAGTGCTGTATTTACTAAAAGAAATGCACTTTCAAATGCTGATAAAGACGACATGGTGTTAGTGTACGACAATGAAGTAAGAATGCCGTGGTAACGCGCACAGTACACGCCGGAAAATACGCCACCACATTCTTGAACCTGTTTAATGAACAAAAAGAAAATTGAGATATAGCATCTCTTCACCTTACAGAGACTTGCATGTCAGATGGGTTAACGTTGTAGCAACTGTTGTGATAGATTCCCACATTAACACATGTTCCATCGTGCATGGCTGTGGAATGAGCCATGAAAGTGTAATTCCTATTATTGACTTCAATTCAGATCATGTGTCACTCCAAGATCTATGTACATGAAACGAATTCCATATTCGCCCTCAATTTGATTAATTGTCATTAGGTTAGAATTTACATGCTTTTTTTTTTGCAACTTGCTCTGACAAATCAACATTAACTAACCAATGACAGATAAATCTCCGAAACGTTCATTATTGGTCTGTCGGCTATTCCTTTTGGTATATCAAAGTAATAATAGAGTCGTGGAATATAAATGTGTGGTATGGAATAATGGACTAATATATCATATGACTTTTGCTCCTTGAGGATATACTAGGTTTCCGACAGTATGAAGACTTACTGTAGAAAGAGAAAACCTTCATCAGATGTTAGAAGACATCACCCTGGACATGTGGTTCTACCACAACGACTGCACAGATTACAGAACACCATTCAACACTATCTGTATTAACAAAGTGATTCATAATATGTTAGATCGCAATAAGGAGACGGCAATTTCCAACCCGTTTCCTCCATTGCCCTTCAGAGTTTTCGTGTGGACGATGATTAAATACTCCGTATACACGGGCATTCCAAGGACTCCTGACGATATACAATGCCGTGTATCTATACCCAGTTTTACTATTATGACTACGCTCCTACGTGTGCAGAAATATTTACATGTTACATATGGCTTGTGAATAGGGTGACCAGATTACTAACTTGAAAAAAGGACGTTTGTCTAAAATAACGTAGACTGAAATAATATATACATATAATAATTATCATATACTGAAATAAGATTTATTGTGAACTTAAGCCGTCGCCTCTGATCGTTTCAAGCTGACGAAGTAGTTGTAAGACTAATAAGAAATATCACATATAATCATACCGTGAATGGGTTAAGAAATTATATAAAATGTAGAAAGACATTCTGAGAGCTATAAAAATATTTATAAATTTTATATTATATTCCTTTAATAAACCTGTAATTATGAACAAAAATCATTCTTTGAAAGGCACGAGTACGTACAAAACTTTATTTTAATAGAAATATAGCATATCCTACCACTGATTCACCGATGATGTATTTTCTCATACAAATTAATTATATTTATTTTTTCGTTTTCAGATGTATCATATTTATTTGATGCTCCTATCTCCACTAACATTTGTTTTTCAAAAGGAAATCATAACAATCACACCTGCTTCTATGAATAATCTACTCCTTTCCTTTGTCCACTGATTATTAATAAGAGAAAACATTCTTTCAACGCTAGCATTATGACTAACCAATGAAAAAAAATCAGCAGTTTTTAGTAACTCTGATACACATTCTTCATTTCTCGATTCATAAAAGCATTTAACTCAAATATTGCTAGATGCCTGTTCATCAACTGCCAAATTATCAGCTTTTAAGAATCTCTGAAAGTTACAAAATTAATCAATGGTTTTTACATTGTTGAGTTGGGTTGATTTTAGTTTAGCGTCTATTTCAGCGGCGAGGCTATATGAGACGTGGACCTACTGATTAACGTGGATCCGAACCACATTAGCTCCCGCCGGGAATCGAACCCGGGTCTCCCACGCCAAAGGCGCGTACGCTAACCGCTTAGCCAGGAGGGAGCTCGGCTTTTACATTGTCAACTTTTACACCAACACTATTTAGTTTATCATTTACATAAACGATTGTTTTTTCCACTTCTTCCTAACTTTTCAGTGACATCAAATCGATCAATTTAAAATTCAAAGTTCTCCATACTGATGTATCCTTTTCTAAAGATGTTCCACAAGTGACATATAAACACGAAGAAATTTCATCCTTCAATTTCTTACATTTTACGTCATACCCTTCTTCATCTCGGTTCTCTTTTATTATTTCTTTAACTTATACATATTTGAAATTATGCGTTTGCCTCTCCTGTATTGTCTGTAAAATATTCTATAAATAGATATGACTTCAGCAAATGAATTTTCCCCCCTTTCCATAGCAAGACTGTTATGATGGTAAGCTGACTTTAGTGAATAAACCATAACCTTCCCTCACTAAGTTCGTTTTCAAAAAACAACGTATTAAGTAGGGGACGCTATCTTAGGAAAGGAAATAAGCCTTCGAATCCGAAAACATTTCAATTAATCATTTCAATTAATCTAGTTATGCATGGAAATAAGGATAATCACCTACTTTTCGATGTCATAACAGATTCCTGTAATGAATGTCTACAAAATCACAAAATTCTTTCAGATTATTTGTACGAAGAGAAAAATGACAAAAAAATTACAAATTTCCAAAACTATGGATTCCATATCAACACTAAATAGATGTCAATACTATGCTGGACATGATTATGTAACATGTAAGCAGGACATCTATTTCACAAGCTTGGGATTCAGTTCTCTTTTTGATCACCTAAATAAGTTATTTCCTTCTTTTCTACCAATTCCTCCGGAGCTTTTATTTGTATTATCTTAAGGAAAAGATACATTTATGAACTATGAATCTTTACCTAAGAGCTTCCATTATGTATGCAGCAATAGTTTCAGATCTTTCATTAGGGACTGCTTTCAGTGAAATTACACCACCAGATTTATAGTTAAAGTACTCGGTTAAGACGGGAAATATCCTCACTTATCCAGGGCCGAAGCCGTCTGTTGCAATACCAAAACATAAAATTTCTTTTAACAAATGAAACACTGACCAAGCTTAAAATTCCAATCTTTTTTAAATTATAATTTGTAACGGTCTCATTTTTCATTTATTGTCGGTTGTGTCTGAAGAAGGATATGTTAGATATCCGAAACCGTTAAAATTATAATTTAAAATAAAGTGGGTTTTAAGCTTTGGTTAGTGTCTAATTTGTTAAAATAATCAATCCAAAGCCATGGATAGTTTTGCTATCATAATTCGTTCTAATATCTGAAATGACGCATAACGGAATAAGGCGAAAGAGCACAATTAACTATGGCCTCAGTTTTGGTGAGCGGACAGGAGACTTGTTTAGTTATGTTAGGACCGTTGAACATAACTTCCTGAAGATTGGTTGTACAGTCAGTTGATCTAAACGTCTGGTGATGTTTCACAGTATGGAAAGCCAATGCTCCTTTGGCTGTGTGGGCAAGGTAATTCATTTTGAAATTCTTTGGTGTGAAATACGTTTACAATTTTGAAAAATAAAACACTCTTACGTTTTCCTTATACTACTAAATATGGTAGGCTTATTGATGTTTATAAGTAAAGATTGACATTTTGTTATTATTGTCAAAATTCAGGTAAAAGTAATATATTTCTTTTACATGTTAATTTCTATGAATGTTATGGTTCACAAAGGAACCCGAAAAAAGAGAATATTTGACTATTTTCTACAAAATCGCCCCGTACACCTTCTTAGAGTCTAAAAAGAGGACATGTTCTGGTAATAGAAAATGAAATTAAATGTTTGACTTTTACGTCCCACGGTTATGCCGGTTAAGCTAAAGGAGACGGTGATGATGAGTAATGAATGAAATGCTGGAATGAATAAAGTGGGAGGTCTGGTAATAGAGAACGTCTGGTCACCTTAATTGTGAACACCACTTAATGATTTGTGAATATGTGTATTGTTTTGCGAATATTAGAGCATGATTTATCACATGCTGCTTGTTATGTAATTGTAAATTGGGCATTAGCACTTCTCCTTGGTTTCTTCAAACCATATTCTTTGAACTATTTAGACTAGATGTATGCAATGAACACAACTGAAATTCTTAGCACTTATGTGAGTAGCTCAGGGAGACAATAGTAGACTTATGATGAAATTAAAATATTAAGTGAAATGGGTTGGTATAGGATAGCAGAACAGTACATAGCCTGTATAATATCGGAAATATACCTAGAGGTGATATAGAAAGCTCGTTTAGTATGCGTCATTCTATTGCAAAATAGAAATATCTTTCCCAGTTTACTTAAAGAAGACTTATCCTAGTCTTCTTCAGTGTCACTTATACTTTACTTTACACGAAATTTCATGATATTTTGCTCTTTATAAAAGAACATACATTGTTATTTACAAAACCATATTTTTCGATGTTTCTAATGCATTACAAAAATCAAAACTTCGATATAACACACATGAAGTCTGCGATATCGTAACTCCCGTTTCATCGCCGAGTTAATTTTAGGTGATAAATTATTTTAAATTAAAAATTTTTAAAAGAATATTAAATATATTTTTCTGTATTGAAGTTGCAATTTAAATTCTCTAACATAGAAATGGAAATTAGAGCTGTCTAATTTTCAGCGTATTTTTGTCGTCAGACGAACAAATATGAAGCTAAGTTGAACGATTTATGCTAATCTTTAGTTTCCAATCCTCTAGGTGTCTTGAATAATATACTATGAAACTCGTGTCTTTTCAAAAAATAAGAATTGAAGCTCTACTGGAAAGTATGTATTTATCTTCCCTTGACGCATGTTCCGTCAAAATGATAGGAATTGAAAATATGCTGTAATATAGTTATTTAATTTGATTTACTCCACTCAATATATTCCTTATGAGAAATATATCAACCAAGTTTATTTAATATAAGGATGTAAATGCAATGCTTCATCTAATCCAGAGACAGCCATCGTTTCGATCGTGAACTAATAATCAACTAGTGTACAATACCTATGCTGCACTCATTTATATTTTGATAGGGAAATTTATAATGTATTTTGATACTCGTCATATCGAATAATTTGCATATCTAAACAATTGGGAACAATTGGTTCCAAATTTCTGTAACTATGTAAGATTATTATACTAATTAAATCTAGAATATGTAAAAGTGTGAATCTATTTTTTTAAAGTGATACTATATTATATTTGGAAGTAATATTGGCTCAAACGTCAGGGGGTGCCGAGATAAAAAAAAACTTGATTTCTGAAAGATTTTTTTTCAGAAACTATTAGAATCCTCTGTGTTGATGAGATGTCTTTTTAGAGAAGCAAACTTGAGAGAGCAAGTGTCACCAACTGAAATTTATATCAAATTCTAAGGAGCAAAGATAGAAAAGAACAGAATCCTATGACGATTGTATTAGCTCAGGTCTAGTACTCTTTTGTGAATGGCCTAAACTCTGGGACAGGCGACAATATGCCGTAGAACAGCTCCTGTCTTTAATATGACAACGTCCTGAGAGTTTTCCAGTACAATATGATGTACATTAGGGGGTCGAAAAAATCGAAAGTTTGAGGATCCCTTTGCGGTAGTGCGGAGAAGTTATGTCTACATGTAAGTAAGTCCTCTGTACAATTTCAGAAACTTAGGATAATAACTTCTGTTCTGGCAAGGCCTATGAAGTTTCGAACATTTGGTAAAAAAAAAAAAAAAAAAAAATAGAAAATGTCTGAAATTTTGTAAATTTTCAATAGAACCTTAGGCCCTTTCGCGGTACTGCGGAAAAATTATATCTACGTGTAGGTATTACCGGTGCAAAATTTCGAAATCTTTTAATCATATCTTATAGCAAAACTATGAAAATTAGTTGAAAAGTTGCCAACATTCATTTTTTCATTCTATAATACTGTACGTTTATCACATCAACTTTTACGGTGGTAATGAAATATTACGTTTACATGCATTTAACTACTGTAAAATGTTTTTTAATCGTGGGATAACATTTTCTCTTCTGGCACTTTGTGTCAACTTACATATTTTGTCTTAATATAGTACAATGACCATATTATTTCAATCACGACAACTCACTTGAATTTCAAGTAAAGAAGTAACATTTTATAAATGAAGAATAAGGGAAAAACAAGGAATGTCCATGTATGTGATTTTTCGGGTGCTTTGTCCTATCTCTTGGTGACTCTTGGTACTATTTGATTTTATATGTCATGCATACGTAGATGTAAAAATATCTATGTAAAAAGGAGCAAAATATGTAACTAACCCTATTCTTCTTACGCGGTTCTCAATATTGAATCGCAGTTTTCTCGAAAATGCAGTTTTGTGACATTCCTTATTTTTCCTCCTTACCCTTCGAATGCACTGTTATTAGGCGTCAAATCTTTCATTCCTAGAAATACATGACAGATTAAAATGTTAATGTTTATGTTGTAACAACGGAAAAATAAACGAATACCTTATAAATCTTATGGGCTTTCAATTTAAGTTTGTGAAAATTTTTCGCGAAGGTATCACAATTCTCTTTTATTACTGATCCTTGAACCTGAATGACGACATACTTTTTCTGGTTTTCAAGGTAGTCCGAATGAAGTCGTCAGGGTTTTCATGATCGAAATCTTTCATTGAGGCCTCTGTAACTAGTTGTACAGTTCTTCCCACAGCTTGGGTGTGTATTGGGAAGTCAGCGAGTGACCATTCAGTTGGAACCTCCTTTTGCAGCATGGTTTGCAGATCCTCGGATATGTTATTCAAGACTGGTGGTGGGGTCACTTGGGTTGTCTGCCAGTCGATGATGTCAATGTAGTTTTTAGCGTCAAAATTTATTTTAGGAATGGTTAATTTCCCTACACTATCAAGTTCACCTTTGCTTCAACTTCTTTGGCTTTGGGTTTTAAAATTCTTGGAACTGCAAGTGTTTGAATATGTGTTCTTTTGTCTGTTAGCATTGCAATCGTAATACGTTCCGGAGATGCGACGATGCATTTCGCGAAATCACGTTGTCGAATATGCTGATGTGTGTTTTTTCCAAATATCTCGAGGTCACAATGATGAGCTCCATCCTTAATTGAATGTTGGACTTTGATACGGAACTAGTACAGAACACACACTCTGATAATGAACTCCAGTGTGGTGTTTAGGCTGTGCGAAGGTATTGTTGGGGACACATACAGCCATAAGATCCGGTTCGCTGTTGTCAACCAGCGAGACACATTGAGTCGTCCTGGATCGCGTTTGGCTAAATCTGCTGAACAAATTTCGGAGGAAATTGCAAGAACTATATCCATCGAATATTTCTGATCCTTACTGGGAATGAATGGATGAATTGAAGGCAAGGCACAATTAATTGGCTCATATGTTACTAATGGAAGCTCTCCAAAGATTTCCCAATGCTGTCAAAGCAAGACGAAGACGAAGGACGTGAAGTGGGGCCATCAAGGAACTGGAACAATTGACGTAGGGGTAATTCATTAAAATGAAGGAGGCTAAGAGCCTACTGAGTAGGTTTGTCTAACTTCAAATCAAGGCGGCGCAGTATACCATTATGTACTCCTGTTGACTGGTGTTCTATCACAACCAAGCACATTAACGCTGTTGCGATCTCCAAGCACCTCTGTTGTGATATATTTGATAATATTTTGAGAAACGTCTAGACTGGATCTACAGGTAGGTTTAACGTATCCAACGTAGATAAAAAGAGATTCCTACATAAGAGAATAGTGTTGTTATATTAATGTCCTCTGATAGTACTTCTCACCAAGCTTTTCTCTTGACAGAATGTTATCAAAACGACTATGAAAGGAAATACCTAAAATACGAACATATGCATTTTCCAAACTCTCACTTGTAAGATTTTTCATTCTTCGAGTTCTTTCTCTTGATATGTTGATCTTGTCAACCACTAATGTTGTATCCGATGAACTGATTAGAATTACGTCGTAAAAAACAAACCTGTGGCTATTGCAGCAGTTTCTAGAAGCGATACCCTGAACCTTTGACTTAATATGGCGGTATTAGTAAGCTTCATTCACATTTCGGACGACGCTGATCGAGGCAATGATCATGCAGTTGCATCGACGTACTCCTCCATATTGTTTTCGTCCTCTTCCTGTAAGGATGGTGAATTTGTTGTTGTGAACTGCATATCCTGCTGCGATAGCGATGTGCCATGAAACGAGCTGATTGAGGCAAATACTTTCCGAACTACGAAGAATATAATTTGACTATCTATTGAGTCCCTTTTGAATTTTCCTCGTTCTTGCAGATCGATTGGGCCGATACACATAGGTCACTTTGATCTTTGATCGGTAAGAAATGCCTGTTCCTTTATTATCACAGAGTTCTCAAACTATTTATAGTTGTTAAATATATGTAAACGCAACTTTACTTTTGTACCATAAAAGATCCTCTGATAAATGTAGATAAAATTGTATTAAAGATAAAAACGAATTTTCAAATTTACGTACCACCCGTCAGAACATAAGATATGGTTGTAGGGTTTTGAACTTTCGCACAGATAATATCTGTAGGTACAACTTTTCCGTACTACCCCGATAGGGCATACGCTTCTATTGAAAATTTACCAAAAAAAATTGAGTTTTTCTATTTTTCAACCAAAATTTTCGAAACTCCAAATGTCTTGCGAGAACAAAAGATATTATCCTAAGGTTGTAAAATTTTGCAGGGGTAATTCGTACATGCAGATACAACTATTCCGCACTACCGCAAAGAATTCCTCAAACATTCGACAATTTCGACCGCCCCTAATGGACATCTTCTCGGTGTGACTCTTTTGCCACTTATCTCACTTTACGTTCCCACCCAATTTGTCTTGATCGAACGAGCCTGGACAGTTTACGACTTCCGGTTATGTAGAGGATACAAATTTAAAATTTTTTATCTGGTAGAGGTATAATTGAAGTGTATGCAAGTCAAGGAAAAATATATTTTGCATGCAACTAAATATATATTTAGTATGCTTATAACGGGTTGTCCCTTACTCGCACGGTAAATTCCCCTCTTCTTGTTCCTAGGGATGCCCACAAGTCGAGACGCACTCTGTAAAATTCGAGACGAGTCGAGACAGAGTCGAGAGAGAGAATTTTCGAGTCGAGAAACGAGTCAAGTCGAGACTGCTCGTAAAAATCTCGACTCGACTCGAATGTCTCGAAAATCTTTCTATAATTTTTAATATTGTTTTGAAGAAAGTACTTACTAAGAAACAGTCTTGAAACTAATTCAAGTGAGCACTCATGCATAGACGTAACTTAGGGGAGCAATTGCCCCCCACATTTATGAGGTTTATTAGGATATTCATCCAGTGTTATCTATGAACTGAACTGAAGCGAATACAACACCATTTTGCTTAATTTCATGTTTTTGTTTCATAGTATTAAGGTCTTTAGGCGACTAACGAGGCCATGAGAAAGGAGGGTCAGGGAAGTGAAAAGACAGCGACCCTGGCCTGACAAAAGGTACCGGATAAAATTTCAGTCACTCAGTCAGGATGGCCGGTCGGAACAGAGTTCCTGGCCTTGCTCCACCTTTAAAATGCTGCTCGTTAGGCATACACACTGCTCAGGGCTTAAAGTGGCTTGAGTGAATAGCCACCTCACCAGAATGCTTATCCACAGTGATTTGCGAGAACGCAGTCAACAATGAAAGTAAATAATCCCTGATCCATGTTCCAGATCTGGTTTGATAGTTAATATTAATAGTCGTTTCATAGACGGAACCAAAATATTAGTTTAAAATTAATGCACAATGTTTTTAAAGTGACTGTTGTTGCACACGAACTAAATTCTGACAACAGGCTGATTTGCCAGAACTTTGTGCCGAGCGTTACGGTTCACTTTAAGCCTTGACACTGCCTCTCTACTACTAGCTTCGTAATTGTCACTCACTTTCGATGCATGTGTTCTGAATTGATTCACACCTCACTTTATTGCTTTTTTCATTTTTAGACATTACATGTTCCTTTACGACGGTAATAATAATTTATAAACTGTATTGTCATGATTTCTTTATTTTTCTGTTACATCAGAAATGCTTGTAATTTGAATAAATATAGGACTTTTTCAGAACATTTTCGGGGTGGGTAGAGGATCATAGAGGCAGTATAAAATTGTGATTGAATATATCTTTAAAAAAAATTGCTCATGTTCAGAGTTGTTCATATATCTTCTCCCTTACTGATTCCGGCTGTTTCTTAGGCAATGGACAGTTTTTAAAAATTTTGTCTTACGGTATCTAAGCTGATATTATTATAAAATGTTCGACTGTAAATTGTGGTCTCAGAAAAGTTCTAGAATAACAACGGTAATGGAACTCTGATTTTAACCATATCTTGTAATGTCCTGCAATAAATGTTTTGCTACATCCATCTTAATAAAGGTCAGTGAACTTTGAGCGTGCTGGAGAAAGGGGATGCGATCTACGGTACGTTGATGGTCAAAGGAAGAACAGGTCGGTCTGTTGTCTGGGATACAGGGTGTGTTTTATAAGGGTAAGGAGATACATACAGAACTCGGCTATTTGTTGGAAATCTTTTGGTCCTAAATACAAAAGATATTTTATTCCTTTCCCGGTGTCACAAAAATAGTAACATCTGTATTGCTGTAAAGTGGAAAGGGAGAATTGTAAGGTTAAAAAAACGAGTTATTTTTACTAATAGTTATCCTGGCACCCAAACCAAAAATAATACACTTGATTTATTCTGAAGTTTGTGTTTGCAGTGAGCAAGGGCGCCGATTCTGGGGGGGCGGGCCCCCAAAGCTCATATGGGCCCCCGTGTATTTTTTGAATATGTATTTTATATGTATTTTGTATTGTTATATGTATTTTTTATGAATATACAAACCCACGTCTGAATGCCCCCCCCAAACTTAAAGAAATTGGTGCCCTTGGCAGTGAGCAGTTCGTTTGAAGTTTTTTTTTGTATATATAGCCTTCACATGTATCGGTGTATAGTGGTTTCATTTTTTATATTTTATCTAGGGTATTTGAACATTTCTCAAGTTTCACAGGACGTTGTGACTAATATGCAGTGCTCAAAAAAAAAGAAAAAACAAAAAATAGAAAGAAAGAAAGAAACTTTGTTGGAATATTTTAGTAAGAAGCCGAAACTTAGCAATATTGACAGTGCCAGCGGAGATAATGAAATAGTGACTAAACAATCTACTTCTTGCGTTTCAGAAGATAAGAATTCAAGTTCTAGTGTGAAAACAGTGTCAGAAGATGAAGTCTCAGAAGATAAAAATTCAAATGCCGGTATTACTGTGGAAACAGTGTCACAAGATGAAGTTTCAGAAGATCGTGATCCAGTCAAAGGTTGTGAAAAGGCAAAGACATTTCTGGCAGTAGGTCAAGGTCCCTTCCAACCGCAATTGAAAACGTACCCCAATAAAAAATGGCCGCCAGTTCCGATCTGAGTGGTATAGGCTAGTGCTCGAAGTGGATAAAACGCAGAGGCGGTATGTTTTATTATGATTTTGACTCAACATACTGGCTATTTAAATATTGTCTTGATCAGTGAAAAACCAGAGACGGTATGTCCTCATTACTGAAAAACCAGAGGCAGTATGGCATACCACCGCATACCGTCTCACTTCGACCACTGGTATAGGCAATTTAGTTGGTTAGAATATAACATTTCTCGAGATAGTGCTTTTTACTTTTATTGTCGCGCATTCTCCGAAAATATTCCGAAATCTTAAGATACTTTTACTAAGGGTGGTTTCCGTAACTGGAAGAAGGTCGTAAATGAATTCGGTACTCATGAAGCAAGTATCACTCATAAGACTTGTATTTCTAAGGCTGCGGAATTCCGAAACGCACTATTGCACGGATCAGTTGCGCGTAAATTAGATTTGCAGACGAACCAAATAGTTAACGGCAATAGAATATATTTGGAAGCACTTCCAAATAGTATTTTGTATTGTGCCCGCCAATGTGTTCATATTAAAGACCATAAGGAAAATATGGAAAGCGAAAATAAAGGTAATTTACTAGAACTCTGATCGCTAAGATCCAAAGACGACGTGACTTTTCGGTATTATGTTAACAAAGAGAAAACATTTAGATACGTTAGACCCGAATACCAAAATAAATTTCTAGATTTAATGGGCGAGTATGTGCTGAGAAAAATAATCGAAAATAAAAAAATAAAGGTTTGAAGCGACATGAACAAGTATCAATTGTTTTGCGATGAAACATTAAACGTTCACGAAAGTTTTATCGGGTTTTACAATACAGATAAATCACGGAGAAAATTTGTCCAAACTGTTAACAAATGTGTTAATATCACTGGGTCTGAGCGTAGATAAGATCCGAGGACAATGCCATCCGTGTTACGATGGTGCAGCCGCTATGCGTGGTCAGTACTCTTTCGTTGCAAAGAGGATCAGGAACGTTGTCTATTTAGCCATTTATATTAATTGTTACGCTCACATTTTGAATTTATGCATTATTGATTTGTGCAGAAAACTGTCTACGATTCGAAACATGTTTGGTGTTCTGAGCAGTTGCATTCCTTCGTAGAAGCACCGTCAAAAAAGCACGCCATTTTTGAAAATATTCAACGTCAAGGAGAAAACTTCAAGCATTTGTTAACATTACAATCTTTGAGCGATAGAACTAAATGGAACTGTAAATCGGAAGTTATTCGGGCAGTTTTAGAAAATTTTAGACCTGTAGTTGAAACTTTAGAGGAAATAGCACTATCAAATTTACGGTCCAGATGCGCATTCCCTGTTAAGAAACGTTCATGATTTTTTATTTTTGTTTCGTCTTAAATTGATGAGACGTGTTCTTGAATACACGAATCAACTGTCCATGCACTTACAGAATACACGTACAAAATTTTCTACTGTGAAAAATTTGTCGCAAGCCAATATCTGCAGCCTTCAGTCCTTTCTGAGTGAGAAAAATTTCAAAACGTTGTGGACAGAAACAGAAGAAATTGCACAAACCATGGGGTGCAGTGCACCGAACGTTCCGCCAAGACGAATCCCACGAGCATTGGATGGTGGTGATACTTCTTCGAGTGTGACACAGCAGCTGAATATTACAGACGCGAAGTGCATTATTCCGTTATTGAGATCCTTGTGGCAGATATTAGCAATAAAAGTTGAAAGAAAATGATATGCAGGTTCTTCATTCCCTCCACGACCTGTTGAATCAACACAAGCCATCAGCAGTAAGTATCACAATTGTCAGCAACACCTACAAAATCCCCAAAGTTGAGCTGACATCAGAGTTAACAGTTTTCTCCAAATTGTGTGCAGAGAGATAGACTGAAAATGATTTTTCATTGCTTCTAAATTTGCTTTAAAAAATTGAAACTTTACGAATGCTTCCCAAATTTGAACCAAGTTTATAAGACTTTTCTAACCGTGCCTGTTAGTTCCGCAACCAGTGAACGCTCCTTTTCGTGCCTGAGATAGCTAAAAACATACGTTCCTAGCACAATGGGTCAAGAAAAATTTCCTAGTTTAGCTGTGTTGTGCATAGAAAGGTCTTACGACATGAACGTTTCTCAGATTATCGACAAATTTGATTCAGAAGCAACACTTCGAGTAAGGCGGCTGCATCTCCATTAACAGTTCAAGTCCAGTTTCCATATCGTTACATTTAGCGGTAAGTGAAATATTAACTTATTAAATCAAAATCAAATCAAATATATATAAATGATTACTGGCTAATATTTGGATTTCCTAATATTGTGGTTTCCTTGCATTATTGATCAGCAGTATTTCTTTCAGAGGGTGAGCCGGGGCTTCCCCCTTTATACACACACAGTCAAGTGCAAAATACCCTTCAGGCAAATTTTCAGAGAAAATCAGGATATCAAAAAACGTATGTTTAATTATAATTCCCCTCTTTACTTTTAAAATACCCTCTTTGGAGACTTTTTCTGAAACAAACACAATTAATGAGGTAGGGTAAATGGATATGTGGATGTTGTGCTGATAGGTTATTCCAGGTAATTCCTTAACATTTAAGGCTCAGGTCAGTATGAGGGATTGGGCAAAGATCAGGGAAAGATTGGTTAAGCGGGCCTTAAAATGGACCGGAACGCACCAGTTCCGCATTCCACTAAGTCAATGTGGTGTCCGAATTCAGTTCCTGTGCTGTACTTGTCTCGCTCCAAATTTGTAGTCTTTTCAGTTTATTATTGTCATATTTTAAGCAGATTAATATCCTATTAAAGCAAGATAAAGAACTAATTTAGAACTTTTCGTTCTGCGTCATTGTGTTCCACGAAATTATTCTAGGGAAAGGCGTTCCGTCTATTGACTAAAACATTTTTTAGCACAGAGGCAAAGGCTTAATTTTAGGTCTCATCCTCAAAAACTGACGTAAAGTTAGGCTGGATATCTGCCTGAGTAGTATTTATACATTCCCACACTCCAACTACACAATGGTGATCCAAAATCAGAGAGGGTTTCTCAAAACTATGGTACTAAATATTTGGTTAAAACATTAGAAGCAAATGTATGGTTGGTTTCAGAAAGTGAAAATTTAAGGTCAAAGACTACCTGCCCAAGTGGAAATTTGTGAATATATTTTTGTCAAAACAAAGAAAAGTCTAACGTGCACAAGTGAGCAATGTATATTATATACTTCTAATTATAGCTTGTGAATCTTTAAGTCAATAAATAAAACTTGTTGTCTCTTAATAATGAAAGAAAAGAAGAATCGCAGTTCACGCTCATGCCATGTAGCTGCCACCGCAAATTCAAACTTTATAATCGATTTTTATACCAAAGGCAATAATTTGAAATATGTTGCTGCTTCCAATCTAAAGTGGAATTAAAATCTACGCTTGGATAAATTCACAAATTTCTGTGATCAGTTGTTAATGTACAATGCTCTTTCTTAAACTTCCAAAGGGAGAGAGCATATACAACTCAAAGAAGCATGGAGAGTTGTATGCTTGGAATAACTTGGAGAGATAGAAAAAGAAATACATGGATAAGGAAGATGAGAGGAGTGATCGATATCATCGCGAAAATAAAAGGACTCAAGTGTCAGTGAGCTGGTCATAGTGCAAGAAGAACTGGCGATGGGTTTACAAAAGCAATCTTTGACTGGATCCTAAGGGAACGAAAACGATCCAGAAAACGTTGTAATACAATGTGGCGTGACAAAATTAGGAAGCAGTGTGGAGTAACGTGGAAACGAACTGCCAAAAATAGATACGTGTGAAAAAGAATTGGAGAAACCTTAATCCACAAGTGGATCGGCAAAGGTTGAGAATTATGTGTGTGTGTGTGTGTATGTGTCTGTGTGCACGAATGTCCCCCCCCCCAACCATATGGGCCAAGGTTATGCTTATGCATCCATGTGTCTAGTCGAGCTCGAGTAAAGCACCATGACGGCCGAGGCGTATCGCACACTGCTCGTAGACTATATACACGCCTTCATGACGACCATGTTTCCCAACGGTAGTGGTATTTTTCGACAAGATAATGCACCATGTCACAAGGTCAGGAGTGTGATAGAATGGTTCGAGGAACACAGGGGCGAGTTCCAAGTGATGTGTTGGCCCTTAACTCGCCGGATCTGAACCCAATCGAACATATCTGGGATGTGATTGAACGTGACGTCAGAGCGTATTGCCCCCCTCCCCGGAATTTCCGGGAATTAGGTGACCTGTGTGTGCATATGTGGTGCCAACTCTCTCCAGCGACCTACAAAGGATCTTTACATCCATGCCAAGAGCATTCCCCGTTGTTATCCGTGCCAAAGGTAGACATACTGACAATTAGGTAGGTAGTCATAATGATCTGGCTGATGTGTGCGTATATTTTAACTCGTATATTTTGTCTCGACTCGAATTTCGAGACACGAGTCGAGACAGAAACATATTTTTGAGTCGAGACAGCATTTTCTCGAGTCGAGTCGAGGCAGGCTTAATCGACTCGTGCGCATCCCTACTTGTTCCCTTAGAAATTATTATTTTCGGAGAGGCCTAGACTACTGCTCTAACCCTATTGTCCGTATCCTTATGAATACCAGTTTTGCCTTAAATGAAAATACTTAAGGTTTACCTCCCACGCTTATGCCGTCTAGGCTGAAGGAGACGGTGATGATGAAGTAATGAATGAAATTGTGCAATGAGTAAAGTGAAAGGAAACGGGAGAACACGAGGAAACCCAAGCACACGGTTTTCGTCCACCACAATGTTCACTCAGTGACCAGGATCTCCATGCACCAGAGGTGAACGCTCTACCACTGAACCACATCAGTCCCCAAATAGTTCAATCTTGTTGCGGTATCAATAAATCGGAAACTTACCGCTACATTCATTGTGCTTACGAAGGCATATGCATGTCTTATATACAGTTTTGTTTTGAGCAATTTGTTTCCGTTCAGGTGTATATCATCTACTGTAAGGTATGATATTTTTGGATACCAGAGGTCAACAGGTGATAGGATTCTAACAGTGTGGTGGGGGAATAAGATAATATATTGTTTACGCTTCTGTTTGCGGAATAGTACCAGGGTTGTGACTTACACCTACTGTGTTACAACGTATATCACTTACTTTCTAGAAACATGTACGTTTATTGTGGCATAGTTTAAACAAGGACATTTAAAGGGAAAGGGGATATACACTTAATTTCACACTTTTTAAAAATTAGTCGATTTCCTACACCATTTTGTGTTGCAGGATGGCAACACTAACATTTGTGTCGTGATATTCAGTCATAGGCAAAAAATTTGTCCTTGGCTTTACAACGGTACGTTTGTTAATTGTTATCACTTTTAAATTTTATAAATTTGGGCGTAAAGTACTTTTATATATGTACCAGGCCCGTGCTGGCCCACCGGAACTTGTCCCGGTGCGCCCTCCTTACATCACATTATAAATAAACCTACAAGTTTATTTATAATAAATTATTACAATTGTTATTGGTAAATAACCCGTGATAAGTACAGTGTGTTCTTTCATAAGACACCCTTGTGAAACCACAACAAAGATAAATGGCTTTTTTATTCTTCTGTATGGCACAGTTCTGTACAGCGTTGGTAAATAACCAACGAAGGGAACAGTGCGCCCTTTAGGTAAAGAACCCACATACTGTTACTGTTGGTAAAGAAGCCACGAAGGGAACAGTGCACCCTTTAGGTAATGCGTCCTTGCGAAACCACATCAAAGATAAACAGTATTATGTATTCTCCTGTATAGCACAGTTGTGGACAATCAATAGAAAGTACATAATGTTACTGTTGATAAAGAACCCGTGAAAGATACAGTGCGCCCTGCACATAGAGCGCCTGCGAAACATAGATGAGTGGTTTTAGTTGTTCTGTATACCAGTTAAGTAAAGTAAATTCATATAGTGTCTGTTGGTAAAGAACCTATGAAGGGTACAGTGCGCTCTTATAAAAGACGGCCTGCGAAATATCACATTATAAATATTAATTATTATTATTATTATTATTATTATTATTATTATTATTATTATTATTATTATTATTATTATTATTATTATTATTATTTATACTAGTTTTGTATTATACATTTATATAGTTGCTTTGACAGAAACATTTAAATAGTAAAATCACTTTCCAAAAAGCCAGTAAAGCAACTAATATGTAAGGTCTATTTGGTAAGATAATATAGGAGTTTTTTGTGATGCTACCCATTAATTGCTTTTAAAAAATTTAGAAGCTAAGCACAATTGATATAACACAGTATAAACAATTCAAGTTTTTCTAAGCTATTCATTTACAAATTTGATTCGTCCAGTATGTTTTAAAACGGTATTCGAATAATTAGTGCCTATTGTATTACTATAATATAGATTGATTAATTGGTATATACTTAGCTTTCATTTTGTTTAGCAAAAAATATTACAAGAATTAAAAAGTGTTTCTCTAGTAAGAAGGTTTTCGAGATTTTCGCAGTTTAGCTATTTCCGTTACTAAACAAATTTTGTGGTTTTAATACAACAATTGGCGCCCGTGTGTAAACAGGGTGAAAAGTAACATAACAAACGACGGAAGGTGATTCCTGACACCGAGATAAAAGGAAAAGTATACATCACCTTCGGTCTAAAAAATCCTCCTTTTGGCGCCCTGATCACTTGAAAATTTGTCGGGAAATGCAAAAACAGCCATAACGCAAGAACAAAACGTGGGATCGAAGTTAGGTAAAAGAAAATATCCATTATTTTTGGTCGTAGATTCCATTTGTATACAATCGCATCTAGTGCAGTGGAGGTTGAAGGGTGACTCCTAAAGAAACAAGATTATTCCTTTTGAGTATTTTATCAAGCGTTGAATAAGGAAAATGAACAACAATCAAGTACAAGATTTCAACAATTAAAAGTAATAGTACATAGATTAAATTACCTTAGAATTCGAAAGAAAGATACACATGTGTGATTGATCTATTGTGTTTAAGTACGGAATAAACTCTCGGAAGAAAAAATTAAATGAAACGAAGTCTAAACGTATCAATGTTATATCTTCTAGGCTAATGGTAATTGATGATAAAGGAACGGCTTCCTGTCCAAGTTAAGAGTGTGCGAAAATGAGAGAAAAATAACTTTGATTCAGATTAGGTTTAAAACAACTGTGCATAGGACAGTCATGCGGCATGTAAAGAAACATAATATGTAGTATCCATAAATGCAAAGATCATATATGTTGAACGAGTGTACAAGGGATTCTCAAATATATTTGAACACAAAAGTAGGCAGCACTAAAGGATTTCCTCTTCGTAACATATACTTCTGTAGAATATGATACTTCTGCGCACAAAAGCAAGAAAAATGGACGAAACACGAGATGTTACACACGATGTATAACGATACAAAGAAATGCACTGGAACAGTATACTTGATTTATCCGCTAGGTAAACTTCCAGGAACACTTTCGAGGGTTTTCTACCTTCCCTTGAAGCTAGCAAATCGCCTCTTACCCCTGAGCTACGAAAAATTACAATACTATTGTGAACACACCAAAAAAGAGTCCTAATGTAGCCCACTTACATTTTGATTTTGTCACTGTTGGAGAAATTGTATACAAGAAGCCTTCAAAAAAATACTTCCAAAAGAAAGCGAAAATCATTTTCCGACGTTCTAATGTACCTTGGAGCTGGTTGAATACCTACGCAGAGGAAAGAATATGTGGCACTTTTGCGTACATATTAGCAGCACGTACGTAGCTCATAGTACTTTCACTAAGGGCAACATGCTTTGGTCACACACTGTGGAACTATCGTCCCTTGTGCTAATTGCGAGTGGCTCGCAGAAGACTGTCCTACAGTTTTGTTGTAGATAGAATGATGTCAATTAGACTGCTGTGTTGTAGTAAGTATCTATACAACTTGTAGTAATATACATAGCCCGATGCTCTGGTGTTACGTATGTAATTGCTGCATAACCGAATAGGAAGTGTTGTGTTCAACGGTAGATAGGGTTATATCCAGGTATTCACGGTCGTGTAAAAGTGTAGACATTGGTATTTAAGTAAAATTTATTGTATTAATTTGTACGTGCTTGCTCAATGGCAGATTACCTTTTCCATGAGGTGGCAGAAATGCACATCGCTTTTATGGTATGACAAGCGAAAATAGCCAAGGGATGAAGCGTTTATATCGTGACCGTCGCCGTCTAGTGACAGTACCTTTAGCTGTATTTTTCCATGCCTTCATATTCGCATTCGAGAGAGTGGGTCTCTTCAATTTCGCCTACGTGAAATCGGAGGAAATCGCACTATGTGAATAGTTGCATTTGAAGAAAGTGTACTGGGAATAATCAGAGATCGTCCCGAAAGTAGCAGTAGCAATTTGTAGGGCATAAAAATTCATATGCAACTCTAGTGAACGATCGGCAGCAAAGACATATTGTGAGCGTGCGGTGCGGTATGGTGGATAATTTTGTGGTAGGACCTTATTTATTACTGGCCCACATATGTGGGAATACTATATTTTATTTTTATGCAATGTTTTCCCAACATTGTTAGAACATGTACCCTTGAACATAAGACAGCAGAAGTGATCCCAGCATGACAGTGCACCTGCACATTTTGACATGTTTATAAAGTTCTACCTATAATAAAACATTATCAAATCGTTGGATTCGGAGAGAAGGACCTATGTTATGACCACCTCGTTTACCATACCTCATGCCCCCTGATTTCTTTATTGGGCGGAGGTATGAAACGCCTTTCATATGCAACACCAGCCACAACAGCTGAAGAACTTATTGCTCGAGTTAAGATAGCCGTGGCAGTCATCTCCGAAATTTCAAGTATGTTTGACCTCACACAAAAAAAGCTTCACCGATGTCATATTTACAGTGCGGTCAAGGTTTGACAATATCAGACTGTGAACTGTTATTCTTCAAGCTGTCTGGTGCACACATACGACATTGCGCAAATAGTGTACAAAGTACTTCTGAGTATTTCACAGTTAACCTACTTTGTACAAAACAGAATAAATCGGCAGTTTGAAACTGTATTTCTTTGTATCATTGTGCAACATCTGCTACAGCTACTGTTTCATCGAGTTACATTGCTTGTGTGCTCGGAATTATTATCTTCCACGGAATTACGTATTACGAGGATTAAATCTTTCAATACAGCTTACTTTCGCCCAAATTGTATTCACGTAATTTGTGAGAATCATTATTTCATGTGAAGAATCCCTTGTATTCTCGTTTATCATATATGATCTTGGCCGCCTGACTGTCTTTTGCACAGTCGTTGTAAACATAATCTGGATCAAAGTTACCTTTTCCATTTTCAAACACTCTTAACTTGGACAAGAAGCCGTTCATTTATCATAAGTTACCATTACCCTAGAAGATAAAACTGTGATACGTTAAAGACTTCGTTTCATTTAAATTTTTCTTCTGAGAGTTTATCTGTGCTTAGACAAAATAGATTAATCACACATGTGTATCTTCAGTTTCAGTTTTCAGTTTTCTCCCTTACGAGAGATTTATAAAGGAAGTTCCAGCCTTAGAGCCTTTTGGAGTGTTTCACTAAATTTGTTTTAAATAAAAATTGTTTGAAGTACGCATATGTAGTAAAATGGCATGTGCCAAAATGGCCGCTTTTACCTGTTTTAAATATAATTGTTTCTCACACTGTTAATGTAATAAAGAAGGATAAACGGCGAATAAATATTTTATAATTGAAAGGCAGTGTATTAACGGGACAGACTACTAAACATTTTTCAAAAGCTAACAATTTCTCTTTTGTCCGTTTTTCGTAAGTAAAAAGATATATTGAAATCTAACTTACCACTATAATATGTAATGTTATTCTACAGCCGAAAATACGAATCGGATGAATTTTCAGTGTTGCCATCCATAGAAATTACAGTGTGTCCAGAATTTGAATTACCTAAACTTCTAGATCAAAGAGGCAACTAGAAAAATGAATGGTAGTTGATGACTTATCATGTCTTTGTTCCTTGTAAATTACTTTTTAAATAATATTTGTATTTATTTGTAATAACTATTTTATTTTGTAATAACTTACCTAAGTTGTTACAAAATAAGTGCAAATATTATTTAAAAAGTAGCTAACCAGAAACCAAGACAGCATGATAATTCATCAACTACCCAGATAGCACAGAAAATTTTTTTAAAAATGTTTAAAAATTTGCAAAGGCAAACTAATAAGTTTGCAAAAAACTTGCCTTTTCAAATGGGAAAATTTTCCGAAAGTTCAATGCAAATAACGAAGTTGACGCTGGCTGAGTTTGCAGCAAAGTTGCCTCAGAAAACGAAAACATTTGCCAATACAAACGAAATGTTTGCGACTGCACAGCAAGAAAGTTTGCCAGGACTTTGCTGCAAATATTTTGTGCAAATTTTCTTCTCAAAATTTCCGAAAAATGAGCTGATAAATTTGGTAAAAATATTAAAAGGTTTGCAGCAACATTGCAGAAAGTGTTTTCACGATCGCAAGATCATGTTTGCTGCAAATTTATAAAGTAACATTTGTTGCAAATTTATAAGGTGATGTTTATTTCAAATTTAGAACGTAATATTTGTTTCAAATTTAGAAGGTAATGTTTGTAGCAAATTTAGAAAGTAATGTTTGTAGCAAATTTAGAAGGTAATGTTTGTAGCAGATTTAGAAGGTATTGTTTGTGGCA
Organism: Thermobia domestica; assembly: GCF_964235325.1. Classification (NCBI taxonomy): domain Eukaryota; kingdom Metazoa; phylum Arthropoda; class Insecta; order Zygentoma; family Lepismatidae; genus Thermobia; species Thermobia domestica. The sequence continues at coordinate 365,658,709 of NC_137455.1, forward strand.
AATTTGGTATAAGGCTAAAATATGTATCAAAATTCTGAAACTAGTGATCGAGGTAGAAGTTAAAATATCAACTGCTTGCGATTTAATATTATTAAAACATAGGAAACACAATCTACCATTTCGGTTGCATTCATGGAGTAATCACCTGTGACGTTTAGAAGATATTTTTCATTATTATTTCCAGGTTCTACCTAAATGTAATCGGAATGAGACATTGTGTTTCGTATGCTTTAATAGTCTTTAAATCCCAAGCAGTTTATATTCTGACTTTTACCTCACTAGTTTCAGAATTTTTCTACATATCTTAATCAAAATTTGCAGCAATTGTCTTGAAACTAGTACAACTATATATATATATATATATATATATATATATATATATATATATATATATATATATAAACAAACGAGATGGGCTGATAAGGGTCATTTTTCGCCCATCGAACACCGGAAAAATCAAGAGTCCGATTCAGACAAGTTTGCAATATCTGTATACTGGAAGATATGTTTTGTATGTGAATATAATAGATACGTGAGAAAGAAAATAAGTCATAGAAATTAGTGCCCCAAAAGAGGCAACTTTGCGTCATTTTGACTTTGTTTACTTTTGTTGACATAGGCTTGTGGTAAGAAGGATTCAATGACTAAATAAACCAGACTCGTAATAATATAACGCTGTGTAAGCTTTGATATGAGGAACAATTTATTTTGGTTCAGTGTGTCTTTCGACCTATGAGAGAACAGAATGTATCTAGCCTGTATAGACACTTTACATTTTCCCGGTGTTCGATGGGCGAAAAATGACCCTTATCAGTCCACATCCTTTTGTAGAGAGGAAATATAGTTGATAGTTTGCTACCTTCCAGCTGCACTTTGCTTGTTCATAAAATAAGAAGTAACTTATTAACGACTATTTTAACGTCATTTAATTTATATATATGTATACATAAATACTAAAAATGCAATAGAATTGCCTAAACCTGTGATATTTTCCATAAGTAGAAGATTTACTTTGTTAGAATTAAATATAAACTAATTATTTGCTGAGCAAAGCTATATATTTTCATTAGTGTCTGATGAAGCCAGAGTTAGTTGGCGAAACTGTAACACGTTTTGAATTTTAATGAAAATATAGTTTTGCTCAGCAAATAATTAGTTTATATTTAAACCTAAACCTGAATATTTCTGAAGGTTACATCAACGTTTATTTCATCATTTACTCTTGTAATGGACACGGAAACTTTCTCTGGTTCCTCGTAGGGAGATGTCGACTTAAAAGCGAGCCACTGAAACAAATCTAATAAATTTGACCTTTCAACGAATTTGGCCAGTACATTTTAATCCAAAATTTTACAAAGTCGGCTGCACAATCCCTCAGCAAAGTAGCAATTGACGACTAATTACCCAATAACAACACATTATACTCGAAGATAATGCACAAGGGAAAACAAACACTTCCAAATGCATAAACAAACATGGCGGCATCCAGATGGCTCCAAGAAGAAAGGATTAAGCCTTTTCTAAATTGTCATGTCGAAAAAAAAACCGTAAAAATCATGGTAATGGCACAACCGTATTAGAATGTGTGAGGGCAAGCATATAAAAATAACTATAAGAAGATTAGGATGAAACATTAAAAAATACAATTCGGTAAATAAAGGGCATTATATATTTATTGCTTGATTTTGACTTTAGAATGACAATGTACTACAAACCATAACAATACTCAGTGATCATATTACAGAATGCATAAGGGGATTAACAAAAACTGTTCTATAGAAAAAAAAGTTGAGAAAAGCAAATTGTTGTATATATATAATAATACTTAGTACCAGATGCCAATATCTGAAACCTCTTCACAACTTTTTGAGTTTGAAAATTGTGCGAAAATGGAAGAAAATATCAAAATTTCGAACTATGCAACCTTCAACCTGATTTCGCATCAAGCACAAATAGAACACACCCGGAAGCTTTTTCGCCGAACTATCGGAACATGCATCCAGAAACAAACGTGTGTCAATATCTGGCGTATAGACACACTTGATCGAGAAGCGACCCAGTGATCACTCTCACAAACTGCTTGCATAGCATCTGCACGATACAGGATTCATTTTCAAAATTCTTATTTGCAATCCGTCACTTCAGCTAAATACTATCTTATGTTGAGAAACAAAAACATCCGGTTGTGTTTTATATATGCTCGCCTTGCTTGGTGCAAATTCGGAGGCGATTTGAGGTAGGAAGTTGGAGAGTTATTTGATGAGGAATATTTTGCTACACGTTAAAATTCTCCATTTCTCATTTTTTAATCTGGAACTGAGGTCACAAACTATAAAACACTCCATCGTGGTTTTTAACTATTATTTACCGGTCTTCATGCTTTAGTCGATGCTGTCAAAAATCCAGGTCCGTGGGGTGAGTACAATGTACCTAAAAATCCATTCGTACCATGCAGTTTTCCATATACTCAATTATAAAAATATTTCACACTATACACCCTTTTGCCATACTAATTACTTTATTTCGAAAAATAGTTAAATATTTTTGGGGGTAACTTTTCTTAGCCGTTACAAGCTGCTTGAGTCATACCAACTGGTAGGTTTATAAATCCCTTCTCTGCCGATACCATTGACCAGCTCACAAAATACCGTACGACCATTTTGTCAAAATTTAATATAAGTAACTACAAGTTTGCACCCAAAAAAAAATAGTGAATGAGGTATTTGAATGATGCCTATCTTTCAGTTCATAATATAGCAGACTACCTACAGCACAGATGCTGCAAATTATTTCGTGTATGAACAAAAGTTATATTACTGGAAACTATGTACAATGCGTCTTTGTTGCTAACTACCCCGATTGTAAACATTAACTCTTGTTTCATATGCATACAAGCTAAACGACTCTCTTTTCATTATGAGTAACTTTCCTTGATTATCACTTAACAAAAACTAAATGTACAAAGCAGATTTATCAACCGTGTGCGGTTTCAACCATATATAAACAAGTCTCTTAAGTTGTCCGGATTACTTCTTATAAACAGTTATAAATATTTTGCAATCACTGTTCTTCCGTTACGTATACAAGCTAAACGACTCTCCCTTTATGTGTAACTCTCCTTCAAAATTAGCACCCAACAAAAACTAAATGCACAAAACAGACTTATCACCATGCAGTTTCAACCATATATGAACAAAGTCTTAAGTTGTTCGGATTACTTCTTACAAATAGTTACAAATATTTCGTAATCACTGTTCTTACGTTGGAGGCTAGGTCTTGTTTCATATACGCATACAAGCTAAACGACTCTCACTTCATTATGTGTAACTTTCCTTCAAGATTAGCCCACAACAAAAACTACAAACTCAAAACAGACTTATCACCACTTTTCGTCATCACTGTTCTTCCGTTGGAAGCTGAGACTGCGTGCTGCTGAGAGTGCCACCTCCAGATGAGGATGCTTAACTAAAGACTAATTCTATATTACCGAAAACGTGAAGAAGCGACTTTCAGGACTTATTTATTAAAAAAAAAATCCAACGGAGAGTAGCTTATTTACAATCAAAGGAGTACTTGTTCTATTTTAACATTCATGTTTCAAAAATGCAGTGCATACGCAAGGGGTTCTTCAAAGGGATAATGAATTGTCGGTTCTTCAGTCTCTTCGGCATGCTTGGATAATTTTTAAACATGCATTTCTCAATGAAACACACATACTTTTTATTGTAGTGTTGGCCACACTTCCTACGTTTGATTTTTTAATAGGCATCTGAAATTCGCTTTTGCAGGCTCTGGGCACCTTGTATTTTCGGAACTTGTGGTACTTGACCACAGTTTAAGATGACTGTTTCGATATCATGTATGAATGTAATCGTAGGTCCTACAGTAGGTATAGTCCAGCCGCCTATATAATAGTATATTACGATTAAACAAAGTAATTGGTTAGTCAGAAGGGGGCTGCTTTAGCTGCTCCTTTTAGGTTCTTAAAGCAGCTCTTCTTTGGAGACACTTCAATTGGAAGCAACTTCGTGAAATCCGCAACTTAACTGTGTAGAGAGTACCGCCATCTTGAAATGTTACATATTTTTCTTTCGCCGCTTTCTCATAAACGGAGAGAAGTTAACTTACTATGAATATAAATAATGTTATTCGACATAAGAAAAATTAGACGAGGGATAGTCTTCAGTGTTGCCAGAAAAACGTATTACCCAGACATCTGGGTTTAGGTATTGATTTAAAAAAATGAAACCAGTAGCAGTTCATGACATTATATTATCTAAATTTATTTTTTTTACGTCTCAAATTTTAAATTTCAAATACTGTTATTCCTTCAATATCTTTGTGTCAAAAATATTTTATTGCAAAGAAAAATGATAGTATTTAAGAAAAAGGGCACATAGGAAAGGCAGATAAAATAATCAGTCATACAATGCTGTTGGTTTCATTTTTTTTAGTCGCTACCTACAGCCAGATATTTAAATAATACGTGTTTCTGGAAACACTAACATCTCTAAAGATGGCAACACTGAAGACTACCCTCATTTGAATTTTTCTTATGTAGAATTGCATTTTCTATGTTCATAGTAAGTTACATTTTGTCTCTTCGTTTATGAGAAACTGGCAAAAAAGAAAAAAGCAACTTCACACTGGCAGCACTAGTCTACACCCTTAAACAAGAAATAAACCGTAGCTCGGTAAATCTTTACTTTGTACAGAACAGTATGTGTAACGATAAGAACTAAGGCCAGGAAGGTACTACTTTAGCAAATGATTCTCCGAAAATAAAACTAGGTTTTATTTTCTCGCAAAACTTCATGGGTTGACCTTTATGTTTCTTCTTATACACATAAAAAAAGTAGGTTGCGATAACCCTGTTACCCTCGTTTATTTGATAGTCCGTCACTTAAAACCCTCGATGAGTAGTTGGCGCTCTACGCTTTTCGCAAAGGTCAAATTGCGTAGTTGCTGCCAGCCTGTTCAAAAGATGGAGGTAAGAAACTCCACCTATCTAACCTAATTTGCTTCCTAACCTTAACGTATTCTAAACTAACCTAACGAAGCGGGATGGCAACTTCGGAATAAATGCCTTTTCCAACGGCAATCTTATAACGACTCACCAAGGGTAGTCGTCAACCTGGTTCGATCGATGATATATGAATCTTGAGTGGTAGTAATAGTTTGCATGTAAAAATATCTTTAATAATTAGATAGACTATTATTCTCACCTTTTCTATCAGAATTATAAAGTCGATGAACGGTATCAAATGGTTTATTAGTTGATACACTTTTATGTATTCTTATTCAAAACGTCATGCACACATACAAGATGATTAGGTATCCATAAACAACTACATAGCAACTAACTACATAACACTATCCCATAATATATTTTTTTACATATATTAAAAACATTCTTCTTTTGCTATTATTAAATTAACATTCTATTAAGTATAGTGCACATGTATGAGCATTTTCTGCCCAAGGTACAGGTAATTATTAAACTATCCAAAGTATTTCGTTCTATAAAATGTCGCCCGACAATTGGACTGAATATAAAAGTCATAAGCGAGCTTGGCTTTTATCTTCAAGAACCACTGGTCCGTTTACAATAATGGTCTTACATTACATATGCCTTTCACATTTTGATCACCCCTCGTATGTATCTTCATTTCATATATATATATTTATAACAAATCTTTCATTTCATTAATACTTATCTTTTATTACATTAATTATATTTATTTCATTATCATTCATTACATTATTATTATATTTTATTATTAAAACGTCGTCGCCTATTTATTTAATCCTTGAAGGGTGCGAAGTCAAAATCGTAAGAAGCAATTACAGTTAAAACATGAGTTACCATTATCCAGGGCGCATTATATAATAATTATATTAGGTGATATTTTAAAATAAACATTGGATCAATAAGGCATCAAAATATAGAAGAATTTCATTCAAGATAGTCGTTGAATAATTAACTTAATAGAATGAATCTTATACTTAACATAATCTTTGGCAGTTAAGTTTTCAACACAAGTCAATCTAATATAAATAATCTTTGTTTTTAATCAATTATGAATCGAATTATAATTCCTCACTTTAACAAGAAAGAATAAAAATCATTTGAAAATTAACTTTCCAGTCTATCTAAAACTATATTTAAGCACTTCAAGTATTCATAAGAGTCGTTTTCATTATCAACATTAACTCATAAAATTGAAAATAAAAGTTCACAAGAATCTATAACTGATATGGGTTTAACCTAATTTCATTAACGGTAATCAGCTTACATTCATACTTGCATATGATTCTAATAAAGTACATTGTACTGCACAATCATGATTAGGTTCCACAATATGTTGTACATGTATTTCATCGTGATTCTGATTTTGATACGAAGTGCCATCTCTTGACCTCCAATTACGTCTATCCATGTAGCTTGTTGTATTCCTGTAATTTCGCCCTATATTTCGATTGTTTTTATGTCTACTTCTGTTGGGTGATTTGACATCAGGATTACCACGATTAATTAGGTTAGGCTGATTCCCTACATAACTTTGCCTATTTTGCTCGTTTTGATTGCTAGAATTTACTCGGCTTAGGTTGTGTTCCGTATCGTTCACACTTCTGATATTTAGATTCCGAACAGGTACAAAATGATCTGAATTATTCTTATTTTTACCCACTCCTACTTGTTGATTCATAGCATGGTATTGAGTTTCATAGCATTGTACAAGCATTAATAAATGATTGAAACTCATACATTGTGTAGAAAACAAGATCTGTTGTAACTTAAATGGGAGCAAATTTCGAATCGATGCTATTATTCTAGATTCCGATTGCAATGGATTAACGACTTTTAATTCGTTGTATGTATTTACAACAAATTCAACAACAGATTTGTGCAAACGAGGATTGAAATGTTGATTTCTTATGGTGGCATCTCGATTTGCAAGCAAAAAGTCATTTTCATAATTCGCGATCAGTGCCGCTTTGAATTCCTCATATGTATTGATGTGATCACGTACTGCTTTAAACCATAAAGAACATGGTGGGAGTAATACATGCGGGATTAATTCCATATATTGTGATCTATCTATACACATTATATTGCATTCGTCCTGAAATTTTTCCAGGAAAGAAGTAGCGTTCTCATTACATTTACCACTGAATTTACTCATAGCCCATATTTCACTCATCTTAACACTTAACTTTACCTTCCTTTTATCATTCCGTGTGCTTATTGGGTGACAATTCCTATCCATGACGTGATGTGTCGTTGCACCATCCCTTTCACGCCCATCTGTCCTCTTCGGATGAATTTCTTCCAAAATAATATCCTCATCAGACACAGGTGAAGGCGAATTCGTTTCTGGTGAGTGGGGAAACTCCAAGCGATCACTACCCATATTATTGTGGTATGTGTTGTCCTTAACCTGTAGCGTTCTAATTTCTTCCTGTAGAGTAGCTATCAATTGCGTATTTGCACGTATGTTGTTAGAATTATTGATGACCTGAATCTTTTGCTGTTGAACAGAAGATTCTATTACTTCTAAATCCTTTTTTACACCACTGATTTCTTGGATTTGGTGGTTGTGCTTATCCTGACAATCCTCGGATATTCTTTTTAACTTTTCCTCGAACTGCGAGGTGATGTCATTCATCGCTTGGACAATTGACTGTTTCGTTTCATCTGACTTCTGTTCCATTCGTCTACTTAATTCCTCATATTGCTTTTTAGATTCTTCGGACTTCTGTTCTATCGTCTGCTTCAATTCGACCAAATTTTGTTTCATGGCTTCAAAATCGTCCTTTCGACATTGTTCTTGCCGCTGTAAGGTTAGCAAGATTCGTTCTTCGAATGTCATTCCTGGTGCTACACTATGTTCACCGTTATCACCATCATTGGATTCATTTTCCATTGTCTCACCGTTCATTTTTCTTATAATTATTCTACCACTTCTCAGTCTTGTGAAATTTGTATTCATTAACTTTATTACAAAAGTAAATTCACCCTTACTTTGCTTCGGGATATGAATTTACAGCAATTCCCGGGTGACGTAAACCAAAATTTTTATAACGACTCACCAAGGGTAGTCGTCAACCTGGTTCGATCGATGATATATGAATCTTGAGTGGTAGTAATAGTTTGCATGTAAAAATATCTTTAATAATTAGATAGACTATTATTCTCACCTTTTCTATGAGAATTATAAAGTCGATGAACGGTATCAAATGGTTTATTAGTTGATACACTTTTATGTATTCTTATTCAAAACGTCATGCACACATACAAGATGATTAGGTATCCATAAACAACTACATAGCAACTAACTACATAACACTATCCCATAATATATTTTTTTTCATATATTACAAACATTCTTCTTTTGTTATTATTAAATTAACATTCTATTAAG